>NC_077234.1:229546875-229876502 GCF_027887165.1 Monodelphis domestica | reverse complement strand
GTCCTTTTAACATTTCTTCTTCATTCTAACTTCTAAACTGGGCTTAGAAAAATAATTCTCTTCAGAAACTTGATCTATTCTTCTTTTGTATTTCTTTTGGCTGCTCCCAACCTCCAGAACTTGCAATGTGTTATTCTTGTTTGCTTTCACTAATCCTTTAAAGAATGTGAAAAGGCAGAATCCCTTATTTTAGGAAATAACTGAGATTAAAATGGACTTAAATCTAAGCTTCCTTTTGTTGCCATTATACCTTGAGTGATTTCATTATGTTGATGATATTCCCCAGACTCAGATATCAGTTTATTGCAAGGAGAATTTAATATAGTCACTAATATATAGAAAGGGAGTTGATAACCTTTCCCAAGTGGAATGTCTTTCAGTTGCTGGTTTGTTGTTCCAGAGGGGAGAAGAACTGTGGTGCAGTGGTGGATGATTCATTGTCATGAGTGATGGGGAAAAGGATGGGATGCAGTATGCTGGCAGAGTTTGCAGCACAGAGCAATCCCTGAGTCCCAATGCCCACCCCCATGGGTAGAGCCTGTGCTCTACCAAAGCAAGGAGAAGTGCTGAATGAGCATGTTAAGAATTAGCCTTCATTGGGGCGGGGGCAGTTATGTGGCTCAGTAGATTGAGAACAAGGCATAGAAATAGCAGGTTCTGGGTTCAAATTAGAACTCAGGCACTTCCTAGCTGTGTGATCCTAGCCCTTTACCACTATTCTGCCTTGGAACCAAAGGTAGGGGCTTTTAAAAAAAGAGAATTAATCTTTATCCCTGATAATTCATAAAGCTTGTTGAACCTTTTGCTTCATTATTCCATGGACTCAATCACAATCACTTTACTTCTGCCAAATGATCATTGCTTTGTTTTTGGAGATAATGTAACTAATCTTCCATCATGTTGTCCCATGACCTCTGAAAGAATATTTTCAATGAAGCAGTAGGAATAGAAGCCAGTCTTTAAGCAATAACAAGGTAGTCAGAAAGTACAGACTGTGAGTCTAGACTATTTTTTTTCTAAAAGTTTGGCATTAAGAAGAATGATATAAAATAGTTGTTTAAAATGAGAGTAAAGTCAAGGGTAAGATTCCCCTTGTAAACTGAAGGAAAGGCACTTACAGAGAGAAAGAGGCTAGAGAAACAAGAGGGAGAAGAAGAGGGAGGACTGGCTACAGCAAGATCCAGAAAGAGACAGGAGGGAAGGACATGGAATTAGCCTGGAAAAGGATGATGATCCTGAGCTATCTATATGTTGAGTGAATGCATGTATGCATGTATTTATGAATTAATGATACAGTTGATCATTGTTATAGTGTTGCTGTGTACAATGTTTTCCAATTCTTCTCACTTCATTTTGCATCAGTTCATAACAGTTTTCCCAGGTTTTTCTAAAACTATCCCCCTTGCTTTATTAATACAATACTATTCCTTCACAATCACAATCACACCATAATTTGTTCAGTCATACCCCTATTGATGAACATTTCCATGATTTCCATTTCTTTGCCAACAGAAAAAGAGTTGTTAGAGCTATTTTTGTACATTTGTGTCCCTTTCCCTTTTGTTTGAAAGTAAAGGTTAATATGGAAGAAGAGAAACAATAGGAAACCATGTTAAAAAGAACAAAGCAAAGAAAAGTAAAACCTACTGATCTCAAAGATAGGCAAGGCTCATAGTCTCCCAGAAGAGCATAAAAATCAAAACACATGAACAAAATAATTGAAAAATAATATGAGAAATCTTCCTTGAAGAAAACAATAGGATCACCTACAAAGCAAAAACAGAAACCCCTGTGTTTTGAACTTCAAGCTACATAGTGGTTAAATTTTATGCCAAATTACAAACAAATTCTGCAAACTGCCTGGAGAAAGACCTTCAAATGCACTCTTGGTGGACCTGTGAATGAGTACAACCATTCTGGAAATCAATTTGGAATTATACACAAAAAATATCGTGTTCATGTTATCTTTGATCCAGTTATAGCACGACTAGAGATGAAATCAAATGAGATCAAAGGAAGAAGAAAAGATCCTTTATGTACAAAAGTATTTCTATCAGTCCTTTCTATGGTGGCAAAAAAAAACCAAACAAACTAGAAACTAGCAATTGATGAGAGACTGAAAAAATTGTGGTAGATGAAAACAATGGAGCACTATTTTGCTGTAATAAATGAGGAACTAGATAATTTATTTTTAATGGAAAGCATATGAAGAGATACAGAGTAAAGTAAGCAAATAAAAAAGAACAATAGATACTATAATATTAATATTCTAAAAATGAACAGTTTTGAATATTTTCACAAACTGATGATGAATTAAATAAGACTATCCAGGAGGATGCATCATATAATAAAAACAATATTGTAAAAATAACTTTGAGAGATGTGAGAACTATGATGAGTATAATGATGATGATATATAATTCCAGAGGACCCTTGATGAAACATGCCATCCATGACAGAGTTGTGACAGATTTAGGGTGCAGAATAAGACATACAGGGTGTTCCAAAGATTCCAAGGCATTCTGAAGCTCAGTATTAAGCTATTAAAACTTGGAACTTCATTGGGAATTTTGGGACATCCTTCATATGGTATTGTATATAGCCAAGGAGGGAATTTGTTTTACTTGACTATGCATATTTGTGCAAGAATTTTCCCTTCTTTCCTTTATTTAGGAGAGACTGGGGAAAGATAAAGTAGATTTCTGTCGATTTTTAAAAATAGAGAAATGGGGTGATGCTACACATGAGAAATGTGTGTACTTTTAGATGAGTTCACTATATTATTTAGTTTTACTCAACTGTTTTGCTTTGTTATAAGACAATCTCATGAAGTAAATAATCTATAGATATTTATAATGTAAAAACAAATAATATACAATTTTAAAATATGAAGGAAAGTCAAATAAAATAATGCAAGATAATTCTGTACCCACTATAAATACAGAAGGGGATAAACAATATAATAACAATAATAATAACTGTACAATTTATATGACATTATACTATGTGCCAGGCACCATGCCAAGCACTTCACTAAAGCAAACAAAAATGATATACCCTGAAAATATGAACTGAATCATCAAAGAAAAATTATAGACTTTTTACTATAAAAAGGCATTTGAAGCATTTACTCACCCAAACCTCAAACAACTAAAAAAACAAGAAAGGTAAATAAATACTACTGCCAAGTAAATAAATTATCCATCTCTTAAGATAATTTTTTTAAAATCCTTACCTTCTACCGTAGGATGAATAGTAAAAAGAGCAGTAAGGGCTAAGCAATTGGGGTTAAATGACTTGTGTGACTTTCCAACGGTCCCAGGGACAACAAGTAAGAAACCAAATTTGAACCTGGCACCTTCTGTCTCCAGAGCTGGCTCTCTATTGCCTAAGCCACTCAGCTGCCATATCTCCCTATCACCTTTTGCCTACAGTAGCAATCTATTTGGACTCTCTGCTTCAAGACTCTCCCTAATGTAATCCATTTCCCACCCAACTTCCAAAGCGATTTCTCTATAGGAGTTTCTTGCCATCAAATCCTGCCACTCAACAAACTCCTGTGGCACTCTATTACCTTCAGAACCACATGTGAAGTACTCTTTGGCATTTAAAATACTTCATCTTCTGACCCCATTTTACCTATTCCAGCCTATAATAAATTATTCCTCTCCACATTCTCCAAAGTCCAGACACACACATCTATTTGTTGTTCCTGGCACATGGCACACCATTTCTCATCTTTCTGGCTGCCTCCTTCCCCCATGCCTGGAATTCTCTCCTTTTCTGACATCTGCTTCCTGGAATCCCTGCTTTACTTCAAAACTCATGAGAAGTACTACCTTCTATGGGAGGTTCTCTCTGCCCTACTTCATCCCTGCCCAGCTATAAGTTCCTTCTCCAAAGTTGCCTTACAGTTGATTTATATATATCTTATATAAACCTACAAGTGTACATGTTGTCCCTTACATCAGAACCTAAATTGCTTGATAGGAAGTTATTTCACTTTCTACTCTATATCTCCCAAACGTAGGCACAGAATAGATACTTAGGTGCATCTTGATCACCTAAGATCAAGATCAAGATCACCTAAGATCTTGACCACCTAAAACAATGAAGTCATGTAAATTCTACCTTTGCAATATTTATCTTGGTTCCAACCTTTCTATCCCCATTTGTCACTTGTCTAGGTCTTCATCACCTTTTGCTGGGACTATTACTTTGGGGGTTAGGTGGAGAGACAAGCATTTAAATAGCACCTACACTAAGTACTTTATAAATTACTTATTTTATCCTAGCAACAATCTTGAGATGTTGAAACTATTATTATCTCCATTTCACAATAGAGGAAACTGAGGCAAAAAAGTTTAAGTGACTTGCCTTGGGTCACACAAATGGTAAAGTGTTTGAAGCTGGATTTGAACAGGTCTTCCTTACTCCATATCCTATGCTAATTGTCGGTCACAGTAGATCAAAGGATCCCTTACTCCATTTCTTTGACTCCATTCTCAATCCCAATCAATCCATGCATCATACACTTGCCATATTCATGTTCCTATTGTACAAGTCTGATCATATAACTCTCAACCTCCCTGAGTTATTGTTA
The DNA here is from genome assembly GCF_027887165.1 of Monodelphis domestica. Lineage (NCBI taxonomy): Eukaryota > Metazoa > Chordata > Mammalia > Didelphimorphia > Didelphidae > Monodelphis > Monodelphis domestica. Next base: position 229,871,899 of record NC_077234.1, on the reverse strand, counting down.
CCTCTACTGTAAAATGAGGGTTTGAACTGGGTGGCCTCAGGGTCCCTTCCACTTCTCAATCTGTTATTCAATGACTATCATCCCAATCAAAAACATTCAATGGTTACCTTGTCCTAATCCATAAAGGTCCTGTCATCTACTTTTCTAGCCTCATCTCACTGTCTTCCTACGTGTGTACACTACTCTCCAAACAAATCAAACTATTCATACCTCTTGTTCATTTACCTCTTACCCAGGAAAAAGTTCCTAGAATTTATAGTTTGATCATAGAATCATAGATTTAGAGTTAAAAGGTATGGTAGAGGCCAACCCATCCAAGCTCCTCATTTTTACACATGAGGTGACAGAGGTCCAGAGAATGAAGTGATTTTTCCAGGTCCACACAGGTAGTAAGTGACAGAACTAACATCTGGTACTTAGGCATCATCTAATCCAAGCCCTTCATTTTATAGGCCAGGAAACTTCTGCTTGAAGACAAAGTTAGTAAAGTCCTAATAGACCTATACCTTGAAACCCAATTCTAGGGCTCTATTTATTATATATCACATTATATCCCAGATGCCAATGCTTTGCCAGTAAAGGTTTTTGGTTGTGTCATTTTGCAAGAAAGAACATTCTAGATGTCAGTGATTGCTACACAAGTGGACAAATCAGGTCAGGAAATCCTGACCTTAATAACTCCTTCCTCTGAGAAGTCCTAAACCTTATAACTTAGGAAATGAATGGGCATTGTGCTATGGTATGTGTGTGTGTGTGTGTGTGTGTGTGTGTGTGTGTGTGTGTGTGTATTTATAAATACATACACAGCCCCTTTTATGAGGTTACAGAGAAAACTTGACAGTTCTCTTCTTAACTCTAGAACACAATGGCTTGACATACTAGAATGAGACATATAGACCAAATATTTGTTTGAAATACATGCAAAATAGACCCAGTGTTTCAAATATGACTTAAGCCCTGTCAATGTACACCTATATTTTATTTTATAATTATTTAGCATTCAATGCCCTTTACCTCTGAGCTCCAACAGACCTTCTAGCTTTATGTTTCATTATTCTACTTCATGTACTCTATTTATGCCATGCTGACCTTCTTTTGTTCCTTTGTAGGAGGTACGTGCATGTAGAGATGTATGTTGCCTACATAGGCTATGTGTGCCTGTCTAGATATAGCATAACAGAATATTTCTAGAATGTCTTCTACCTACCCTTCTCCAAGGGACACCAGTTACTACCAGAAAGGAAGCATGCAATCACAAGGCTGACCACTCTGCTTTTCTCAAAGAGGGGTTACTGAGTTAGAAATACATATATCTGCCTCCAATATATTGCTAACTTAATGGAAATAATTTTTAGGTTCAATCTGTGAGCCTGATGATAATTCCCCAAGTTTCATAGCCAAGATTTCACTCCTTTCCCACCAAATGCCAGTTACAAAAAGACCACACATAATAAATAAAGTATAAACCCAAATAAGCATTACAATCCCTAGTTTCCTTTAAAGTCTATCATCTCCTACGTGAAACCTTTTCTGATCCCTCCAAGGATTTGTTCTTCTCCCTACCTCTCCTTCCACCCCATTGACCTATGGTGTGTATGTGTGTATATTTTTTTCAATTGTGTCCAACTCTTCTTGACACCTTTTGGGGTTATTGGGCAAATACTGGAGTGCTTTGCCTCTTCCTTTTCCAGTTCATTTTACAAAGGAGGAAACTGAGGAAAATAGGGTTAAATGACTTTGCCTAGGATCACTTAGCTAGTAAAATATGTGATATTGAAATCACTCTAAAAGACTGATATATATTAATTTAAGGTCACCCAGGAATTCACTTATGAAATTCCTAAATGAAACACTCAAGTCAGCTGCCAAATTTTTTATATTAGAGAGAGAGAGAGAGAGAGAGAGAGAGAGAGAGAGAGAGAGAGAGAGAGAGAAAGAGAGAGAGAGAGAAGGAAAAGGGAGAGAAGGAAAGAAGTTTAACTCAGACCCACTCTGGCTCAAGCTGAGCCAAAGCAGGCTTTAAGGCCTTGGATAGCCAAGGCAGGGAAAGGGATCAATCCTTATCACTCATGTGACCAATCTGAAGGAAAGCAGTCCGTGGGGCTCCTCCAACACCAAGCATCAGCCTCGAACTGACTCTAGCCCTCCTCCCAGGAAGTCCCGAGAACTCCAGAGGCTGTTCTCTACCTCACTTCCTGCATCTCACATATGCCAATGGTGGCTCTAGCTTGATCTAGGACCTCCCAGAGGTCTGTCCTTTTTTTTGCACATGTCTGTTGAAGGCCATATTCTCAAATAATTAAATCTTGAGTTTGCTTCAGCCCTTCCTAATCTTGTTACACTGAGTAGGGTGTAGAATGTAGTTTCCAAGACCTGATTCTGTTATTCCAAGTATCTCTATTGTTATTGATCAGTAAATAGCTAAATCCCATCTTCTAAAGAATGGTCTGAATAGGGTTGAGTAGTTTTGAAATTCACAGTGTCTAAGGCTGAATTTAAACCCAAGTCTTCCTGATACCAGGGCTAGCTCTTTAGCAACTGTACCAATTACTACTCATTTTGTACATACTTATATGTATATATGTTGTCTCACCTAGTAGAATGAGGCAAGGAATATTCCTTTTTGGTATTTGTATCTCAAATACCTAATGAAGTGATGGTGAACCTTTTAGAGACCAACTACCATATGTGAACTACCCCCCTTATCCCAGACAGGCTGCTGGGCAGAGGGGCAGGTGATGTGAGAAATGTCCTTGGGTGCATATGGAGAGGGAGGGGAGCACTCCCCTCTGGCATGTGTGCCATAGGTTAGGCAACATGAACTTAACACAATGCCTGGTGTATAATCTGGTAAGGATTTATAATTTTTAATTTACTAAAGGTTTAAAAATTCCTAACGATTTATTAGTGAAATATCCATGAAAAGATTTTATTAATGATCTATGATTTCCTCTTTGTGGGATCTCCCTCCCAAGGTAGAGGAGATTATGAGCCCTGTTTAATTTAGTAGATAAGAATTAGGGAATTGCTTGGAGTATAGGGGTTGAAGTGACTGTTCCATGATCACATAATTAGAAAGGGTCATAGTCAGAATTTGAACCAAGGTCTTCCTCATGCCAATCTACCATGGCATTCCATCTACTATGCGATGTTGCCTTTAAGGAAATACACACAAAAAACCAATTTTAACATTTGTTTTTTTAAGTAAATAACTTTCACTAACTCATTTTGTCTCTATGCCATAAAAATTATTTCTTTTTCTTACTCTCCCCTCCATTGACTAATTCTTTTGGTTGAACTTTATGATCCTTTGGACAACTTGAAGACCCAATTTCTGACAGGATCTTGATGGGAATAACCATTGTCTTCCTGAAAAATTGCTACCTCACTATGTTCTGGCTTTATTTTTCCTTATCTCTAGGCTGGAGGACCCTAGTTAAACTATTTCTTGATATCTACTCACTTGGCTTATATGAAAAATTCCTTCTTTTTTTTTCTTGAACAGTGACTGCAGGGAGATTTTTGCATGGCTGTAGTCATTTAATTCACCTGATGGCAGATATCAGACAACATATTCTAAATGAATCTTCTTCAGTTGGGATCATAAAATATTTTCACCAAAGATACAGAAAATACAACATCACACAGTCTTGTCTTAAACTTCACTCTCTTGGGGGTTTTTATGTAATAGCTGGTGTAAAATCATCCTTCTTTCCCAGCATCATTCCCAGATCCTCTCTTCTGAATTTCAGTGTTACTGAGAATTTTCTTTGATCCCTAAATAGCATGACATGGGGAGAAAGCATGAATATACTACAAATACTGGCTTTATAGTGGGACAAACAGAGACTGGCAAATTTGTGGTGCAAAAAAAATGTGGAGAGAATGCTAGAATAAGAATCAGGTTTTGGGTTTTTATCTAATATTAGCATGAGTATGTCACACATGTGACTCGTGTTTTCCTCAATTAAAGGCTGATTACCATACTTGAGATGCTTGAAAAGATTTTTTAAAATATGCACATATACATGTATAGCACCTCTATATATCTACATATATTGTTGTTCAGTCATTTCAGTTGGGTCTGATTCTTTGTGAATGTATTTGGGGTTTTCTTGGCAAAGGTACTGGAATGGTTTATCATTTCCTACTCCATCTCATTTTACAGATGAGGAAACTGAGGCAAACAGAGTTAAGTGACTTACCTAGGATCACACAGCTAGTAAGTGTCTGAGGACAGATTTGCATTTAGGAAGATGAGTCTTCTTGATTCCAAACCCACTGCTCTATCCACTGCACAACCTAGTTGCCCCCAATATAAATACACACACATTACACATAAATATATATACACACGTATGTGTATGTAAATATGTGTATCACATATATATATAAATATGTGTATAAATAAATGTGATAGGATATCACAATGATCACAATGGAATATTGTATAGATATATAATATGATATGAATCACATGTGAATATATGAATATATCCTAGCTCATTTTAAAGTTTAATCTGCATTATTAACATTTTCTCCATCACTTTCTTAAGTCTCGATAATCAACAAAACATAAGTCAAGAGGGAACCCATGGCTTTTATTTTATTGATTTCATTCCTGGTAATGAAATTCCTTCTACTATTCAGCAGTTCATTTATAACTTGGGCTTCAAAGAGATCTTATGAAGATAAATGAGACACTGATCAGTAAGAGCGTGAAGGGGAATTGGCACAGGAGGGAGTTGAGAGAAGTGATGATCCTTGAGGTCCATGCATACATTTAGTCAGATGACGTTAATTTAACGTTCTTCCAAATTTGGATGGAAATAGATATTTTTTTCTTTCAGATTACTGTTGTAGTTGATATTCTTAATTAGATGTTTTGTTGATTTCATGCAAAGATCATCACACTGTAATGAAAGGGGAAAATGCCATCCATAGACCTTTCATCTTAAACCTATGTCTTAAAGAATATTTCTTTGGCTTAGGTTTTTTTTTTTCCATTTAAGAACAATAAACTCCTTTAGCAAACTCTGGACTATACCCAAGTTACAATAGTAAGAATAGTGTGGTTAAAGGTTATACAAAGTACAGGCTTAACCTTTGGAAATTTTAATTAGAAAAGGCAAACATTTTATTTCAGGCCAGGTTAATGTCGTTTTAGTTTCTGTCCAATTAATTTGATCTGTTTTATGATGTCCTAGTAAAATGAAAGAAATAGAGCTTTTGCTTGTAGAATTATTTTCTTTGTAGAAGGCTTTGGAATTGAAGGACAGAGACACATTTAAAAACAAGCCTACCATTCAAGTTTCAGAAGACAGACCCTTTGTGCCCAAAGGCCTCCCCCCCCTCAAAATTAGGATTTCAACGTTAAAAATACTTAAATGTGTGTATATCCACACACATATATAAAATAGGCAGTGCCATATGTAGTGGTCAGTAGCCTCAATTAATGCTCCACTATTCTATTAACTCCATCACCTTCTTAATGAAATGATCTTATTGTGTTTCCATTTATGTAAGTTATTTCTTATTAATTTTCTACTATGGTTTTTGTTTTCTTGAGAATATATAAGGATTTCTTATAACCATTTGTCTGGACAGGAAGCTAGAAAACCATAAGATATCAATCGAATCCAGCATTGAATAAACATGTACTAGATATAATGGGGCATTATGTAAGGCAACAGGATGAGAAAGATAAAAATGAAAAACTTTCCCTATTTTCAAAGAGTACACATTCTACAGAAGTAATATAACAGATAGAGAGATAAATATATACATGATCATTTGGGAAACACTGAAGAAAAGTGTACTGTGGGTATGAAGAAAGGCTTGAAAAAGGGGGCATCATGATCTCATCCTTGAGGATAAAATTGAAATTAGCTATTTGTGCTTTCTCACACTGTGTAGTTCTTCTTGAGTCTGTCATTTCTGCTTTCCCTCCATACATCTTTTCTTCCTTTTCTCCTTCCTTCCCTCCTTCTCTCCCTCTTTATTTCTTCCTTTCCTTTCCTCTCCTTCTCTATTCTATCCATGCTTCCCTTTTTCTTCCCATCTCTCCTTTACTCCTTCACTTTTCTTTCCCTCCTTTCCTATCTCATTTTTTCCTTCCTTCCTTCCTTCCTTCCTTCCTTCCTTCCTTCCTTCCTTCCTTCCTTCCTTCCTTCCTTCCTTCCTTCCTTCCTTCCTTCCTTCCTTCTTTCCTTCCTTCCTTCCTTCCTTCCTTCCTTCCTTCCTTCCTTCCTTCCTTCCTTCCTTCCTTCCTTCCTTCCTTCCTTCCTTCCTTCCTTCCTTCCTTCCTTCCTTCCTTCCTTCCTTCCTTCCTTCCTTCCTTCCTTCCTTCCTTCCTTCCTTCCTTCCTTCCTTCCTTCCTTCCTTCCTTCCTTCCTTCCTTCCTTCCTTCCTTCCTTCCTTCCTTCCTTCCTTCCTTCCTTCCTTCCCTCTTACCTTTTTATCTTTCGTTCTTTAAATCCTTCCCCTCTCCTTCCTTCTAGTTCACCCATCTCTCTATCTCACCCAGTCTTGAGGTATAGTATTGTTAGGGGTAAATTTTGGGGGTTTTGACCAAATATATTATATTAGTGGTCACAAGGGATTAATTAAAATCCCAATAAAAATACTCAAATCAGTTTGGGAATTTTATGATGGTTTAATTAATATAGATGGAAGGAATTATTAAGAAGAGAGAGAGAAAGGGGTATGAGATTTCTCCGACCTAGCCTAAGTCAAGGGAAGTTCAGAGAACGCAGTCACAAAGCCTCCTTAGAAGACTAAAAATAGCTCGACTTCCAGCCATGAGGTTTACTCCAAGTTGAGGGGCCTCCTAAGAGGATAGTGTTTTTAGGAGGTAAAAGAAAAAGGAATCAGTCTAAATTCACTCACCTAGCACACTCACACCAAGCCTCCAAGACCCAAGACCCAAGACGCCAAATGCCTCCCAGAACTCTCCACATTGCCAACAGAGACCAACATCTCCATGAGCGAGAGATAGAGCAAGAGCCACATCTCCGTGAGAGAACCAGAGCCACATCCTGCAAAAGAGCCAGAGTCACCTCTCTGGGAAAAGAGACCAGAGAGAGGAAGTGACATGAAATAGACCATTTTTTACATCACCTTCCTGCATCTCACCTGTAGTAATGGTAGCTTAATCTTGACTTAGGACAGCCCAGGGGGTCTGTCAGTTGTTTCTTATTTGTCACTTGCTAGCACATGTCTGTCATAGGCCATCCTTCTCAACACTTAATCCTTATGTAGGGGTGTAGACATTCCTGTTTGTTAGGATTTTAAAGATTTAATTAGGGTGGAGAAAATCTAAAACTCACAGTATCCACTTATAGGCCTGATCCTACTGCTGAAGGTACTAAACTTTTGATTTCCTCCACTTATAACCTGGCTTGATTCACTCCTTTATAATCAGTTTAGGCATTCAGCCTCTTCTCCTTAGGATTCACAATATTGGTGATGGATTAAGTGAAGACACCCAATTAGCTTAGTTTATAGGAGCTCCAAGCTCCCGAGAACAAATGATCTACCAATTTTTGCCTTCCCAGTAGGAGAGATTATAGATTTGTGCCATAAAGCCCAGCTTTACTTTAATCTATAAGTCTTTCCATATATCTTCTATAGAAGTATTAGGTATATAGTAAGTACAGTCATAAATGCTTGCTGGTGAGCTCAGAAAAGAGGACAAAAGACTTAGATATTTAATGAATATAAGAAGGGAAAATAGCTATTAAATATTTACAATGTTCCAAACACTGGGCATACTATATGATAAATCTAGAACCCCAGATCTAAGGTTACAAGGGAACTTTACCTACAAATAAATTCAAAACTAAATAACTAGAAAAACATCCATTGTTCATGGGTAGACTGAGCCAATATAATAAAAATAACAGTTCTACTCAAAGGAATTTAATCAACCACCTATTCAAAAATCACTTAATAGACATAGAAAAGCTAATAACAAAAATCATCTGGAAGAACAAAAAACCTAGAATATCAAGGGAATTATTTTTTTTAAATGAAGCCAAGTGGTTTAGTTTTATTGGATCCCAAATTATATTATAAAGCAGCAATAATCAAAAAAATCTGATACGGGTTAAGAAATAGAATGGTAAACCAATGAAATAGATTAGGCACTCAACATGCAATGGTTAACAACCATAGTAACCTAGTATTTGATGAACCCAAAGATCTAAGCCTTTGGAAGAACTCACTATATGACAAAAACTGCTGAAAAAAAAAACAACAGAAAATTGCATGGCAGAACCTATGGATAAACCAACACCTAACACTCTCTCTTGTAAGTGTTAAATGGTAGGAGACTGACAAAAGTGACAAGAGCAGTTTGCTAAAACACTTACTTTAATTTGAGAAGTACAGATAGAAAATAGAAAGGAGGAAAGAGAGATTTTTATTCTAATACCCTATGACTATACCTAAAATCCTAATACTATGTAAATTTTCTAAAAATCTACTCTAACTCTCTTCAAAGACAGGTGCTTCTTGCCTGGCTAGATCAGACCAGCTAACCTATACTACCTAAAATTGATTCACTAACTACCTATTTACCTAATTAAACAGACATTCATCACCCATGAACTCTTTTTATCCCACAACTGTTTGTTGGTACCAAAACTGCCAGGAGCAGAGACCAAGACTGGCCTCCTGAGACAAAAAACCTCCAACCACCACCTGTCCCTTCCTTATATATCTATCTCTCTTCATCAACAGAATCTTCAGCTCTGGCACAAAGACTCCTGTCAGCTCTGCTCCACCTAGAAATCTTTCTGCTTTCTTGCCTCTTAAAGAGACAGTGAGAGATTAAGAAAATCCCTTCAACATATGCCCCTGAGATCCTTTAGAAGACTAGTCTCCTCAGTGAATCGTTCAGTCAAAATTATCTTAAACTTTATATTAGAAACAAACAGAAGTAAAGAGAGAAAGAAAGAAAGTCTTGCAACATACAAGTCTCACATTATAAACAATTACAAATACTTAGTTACAAAATTATAGTTACAAATAACAGAATCCTGACTAAACAGAAATAACCACCTAAAGATATTAATTCAAATTCAACTTACAATTAAAAAATATACAAGAACATTATGTACAGGAATGTTATATAAATACAATATCTATATCTTCCCCAAGGTGGTGTTGTCCAACACTTATAACACTTTGTAACACTTTATTATTTACATGTCATTCAGTTATTGTAACTATAAAAGTGTATTAATTATAATTATTTCTAAACAGAAATTCTATAATATAATATAAACTATACACTTACCTATTGGCTATTACTCATTCTATTTCAAAATCAACTTTTAAGTATTAGAAAATCAAACCTTTTATTGAAAAAAATATATAAGTTTAGGAGTTAAATGTCAATGATTCATGCAATCAATCATTTCTGGAATTCTGGAAGGTACTTTTTCACATGAGAGCAATGGATCTATGATCTCTTTTCTCCATTTTTATCACTGTTGGGGTTGTTAAAAGTACTTGGAATAGATCTTCCCAGGCTGACCAAATTGCTCCTATGTGCTGGAAGTTCTTTACATACATTGTATCTCCTGATTTAAATCATGTAGAGAAAAGTCTATAGGTCTAGCTTGCACCATGGCTCCTGATTCCTGAAGTTCTCGTATTTTGGTTTGCAGCTCTTGTGTATATGAGGCAAGAGTAGTATCTCCTCCTAGCAATGATGTATAAACAGGGTTAAATGGTTTAGTATGAATTGGTGGATGACCAAATAGCATCTCAAATGGTGAGATGTGTAGATCTCCTCTGGGCCTGCTGCACAGGTAGAATAATGCTAACACTAAAGGTAGAGTTTCTGGCCATTTCAAATGAGTCTCAGTGCATAGTTTCCTGATCATAGTTTTCAGTTCCCTGTTCATTCTTTCAAGTTGCCCTGAGCTTTGAGGATGGTATGGTACATGAAACTTTGGTATTATTCCTAAACATGAGTAAATTTGTGACAAAATTAAATCAGTAAAATGAGTTCCACTGTCTGAATCAATCCATGCTGGCAGGCCAAAATGAGGTATGATTTCTCTTAAAAAGTACTTTGGCAACAAACAGTGCTGTTGCTGTAGTGGTTGGAAACACTTTTGGCTATCTGGTTATCTTGTCTACTATAATTAAACAAAATTTGTAATGTACAGCCTTTGGCATTGTAATGAAATCTATTTGATGATTTTCAAAAGGTGTATAAGTCAAAGAACATCCACCAAAAGCTTTTCCATGAAACGTAATTATTCCAGGGACTATCTATACTTTTTCATAGAGTCTACAATGCCTTGGGTTCCAAAATGACTTTTTACGGATGGATTGACAGATTTGATGATATAAAAGTTCTAGGGAGTATGGGTTTTACTTCAGATGCCACCCATACACCATTAATCTGCCTTGCCTTGAAGTTTTGTTTCCATTTTTAACCTTTTTTTTTCATTATATGAAAGGGATAAATCTGAGTCATTGATAATTGCCAAATTTAAGATTAATTCAGGGCCTTCTATAGCAGTGAGTTTTACAGCAGCATCTGCCTAGTGGTTTCCTTTAGAGACAGTGTCAGTTCCACCTGTATGGGCAGAGAAATGTCTAATAGCCAGGGCTTCAGGCAGTTGAAGAGCAGAAAGAACCTATGATTTTAGCATTTATGATAGTTTGTCCAGCTGATGTTAAAAATCCCCATTGCAGCCAAATCATACCAATAGTGTGATATATTCCAAAAGCATATTTTGAATCAGTGTACAATGTTGCTTTCGTTTCTCTTGTGGTTACACAGGCATGTTTCAAATATATTAATTCTGCATCATGAGCACTTATATTTGATGGTAGTGAAGCTGATCACAGAGAGGTCAATATGTATATATGATTTAGAAATAAATAGTAATACCATAAAGAAATTCAGGGAACATCAGTTTCCCTGTCAGATCTATGGATAAGGGAAGAATTTATGTCCAAACAAGACATAGAGAGCATTACAAAATTTAAAATAAATAATTTTCTCTACATTAAATTAAAATTTTCTGTAGAAACAAAGTCAATGCAACAAAGATTAAAAGGCAAACAATAAAACTTGGGGGGAACTTAGTAGCAAATGTTTCCAATAAAGACTTCATTTATCAAATATTTAAATAATCAAGTAAAATTTATAAAAATATAAAGGATTCAACAATTGACAAATTGTCCAAAGATATGAACAAGTAATTCTCAGATGAAAATTTTAAAATTATCTCCAATCATATGAAAAAATGCCCCAAATCACTATTAATTAGAGAAATGCAAATTAAAACATATCTGAGATACCACTTCATGATTTTCAGATTAGTTAATATGACAAAAAAAAGAAAAACAATGAATACTGGATGAGATGTGTTAAACCTTGGACACTAATACACTGTTGGTGAAACTATGAATTGATACAGCCATTCAAGAGAGCAATTTGAAACTGTGCCCAAAGGGCCATAAAACTATGCATCCTCTTTGATCCAGCAATACCACTACTAAGTCTGTATCCCAAAGAGATTAAAGATAGGGGGAAAAGATCTTACTTGTACAAAATATTTATAGGAGCAATCTTCATGGGGGCAAACAACTGGAAACTGAAGTACTGCCCATCAATTAGGGAATGTCTGAACAAGTTGTATATATGATTATAATATATTACTATTATGACATAAGAAATGATAAACAAGGTGATCCCCAGAAAACCTGGAAAGACTTATATGAAGTAATGCAAAGTGAAGTGAGCAGAATAAGAACAACAAAAAGTATATAATGATCTTCTATGAATGACTTTACTATTATCAGTGAGGCAAGGATCATGACAACTCTAAGGGACTCATTATAAAATAAAGATCTATACCACCAAAGAAGGATGAGAGTCCAAATGCATAGTATTCTTCACATTATTTCCTCCATTAATTTTTATCTTATACACTTTCTGTGAGAACTTTGTCAGTACCCCTCAATCCTAGTACTTTCCTTCTGAGATTGCCTCCCATGTATCCTGTATGTATCTTGTTCATCCATAACTTCAAAGTTGTCTCTTCCCGAATCACAATATGAGTTCTTTGAGGGTAGAGGTTATTTTTGCCTTTCTTTTTATCCCTGGTACTTAGCTGTGCCTTGAACATGGTAGGCACTTAATAAATGCTGGTTGACCTGACTTAATTTTGGAGATCATCTCCATAGCCCATCTGCTACTTGGATCATAAATCCCATGTTCAAAATCACCCCAAAGTGGTCATTCTGACTTTTTGAAGACATTCAACTTCTTTATTTTAAGGATGAGGAATATGAGGTTCAGATATAAGGATGAGGATAAGATTATACACCACATCAGTGACAGATCTGAGACAAGAAGATAAATCTCTTGACTCCCAGCCCTATAGTCTTTCCACTTTCACCACTTTGAAGACATGTGGTAAAGGAATCATTCCAAACACTTGACTCATCAGACCCGAACTGGTGAAATATCCAACTGGAAATCTTTGAGACTGACAATGGAAGTTTTCAGAGCCTCATTCTCTTATAATCGTGTCTCTTCTGAGAAGGAAAATAATTTATTCTCATTGTAGTGGGAAACAAAGGACTTGGCAAAATGATACAAAAAATCAATGAAGTCATGATGACAACCAACATTCAGGAACTTATAGAATTCTCATATAATTAAACCCATCTATTAGAAGTAAAAACTTTACAAAGTCTGTTTTACTTAAGATGTAGTCTATATCATCCCATGATTACTTTAAATATGTGTGCAATGTATTTTAACAAAAAATGAAAAGTTTTTATCTTTTCCATATGGATTATGCTTCTGCAAGTGGTTAGTCCTTCATTTATTTGAATAAAAAGAGGTTAGACATTTTAAAATAATCAAGATTTCTTTCTCATGATGCTGACATCTTTAAGAATTCCCATTAACTTTGCTGATCCTTGTAATTTAGCATTTAATTTCTTTCTCCAAAACTTTAGGGTCCACGTGGTCCAATTTCCAGCATAAACATAGCAAGTATATCATGTGAATACACTTAAAAAGTTAATAAAACATTTTTAGTAATATGTTAGCATTAGAAAAAAAACCACATAATCCTGTCTACAACAGTTAGAAGTTATATATATGATTCTGGTTATTCATTTCTACCTTTAAAAAAAGTCTACTTTCTACTAAATTCTTTCAATGAATCCACAGTAGAGTAGAGGCAATTCTGGCCTAGGGTTCTGGGTTTTGGCTGAAATAAATTCAATTCAACAAACATTCATTAGGTCCTAGTCCATTAGTCCAACTCTGGTATAACTTTGCTCTCTTCCAAGATTTGACCCACTACTTTTCTAATTTAGTTACATACTATCCTTGACTTTTGAATCCCTTGCCTTTATACCTTATCACCACTAATGACCTACAAAGCCTCAACCCAAAGTTTTCTCCACTGTCTGGTGGCCAACTGAACCAACTGTATCCATTACTTACATGTTTTCTGTTCTCAACGGAGTTCTTTATGCTTCATGGCAAACCTTTTCCTATTCCCAAAGTTACCTCTCTATTACTATTACACAAGTGTATGCCCCAAATCTTTTCTTCATTCCACAAGCCAACCTTCTTCATTGGAAGACTCCATCTAATTTGCCAAGAAAACAGAAATTATCCACCACAAGTTTCTTTTACTCTGCTATAAACATCAAAACCTTTTCACATCATCCCTCATTCTCTTCAGCTTTGTTCCAATCTCTGCTGAGAAGTTGTCTTGTCTTGCCAAGATTGACCCCTCTACCTGTATCTTTCATCCTAGACAAAATATTAATAAACTAATGAAAAAGTGGGATTTGAAAAAAATTCTACTGAGGGATATGTACAGCTAATTAAATACAACATAGTATGAAAAGGGAGACAGAAGTAATGGGGGTGGTTCATAGAAATTCTTTTGAACTGGACATTAATCTTATCACTATTTAGATGTTTATTATTTAATTTTATGTTATTAGTTCAGCATCCGAATTCTGCTCTTAACATTGTCACCTTAAATTGCCACAAGAGCATTATATCTTGATCTCTAATCCTCATTACTATTTTTTAAACCTCGAAATTCTGAATATGAACTGATAGTCTGACTACCTAAAAATTTCATTATGTGCCACTCTTATTTAATGAAACAATTATTTTCTGAGTAAGTGACTTAAACTCAGAGTTTTTGTTTCCTTACTTGTAAAAAAAAGGAGAGGGACTAAATAATATTCCACAGGTCTCCTCCAGTTCTCAGGCAAAAAGATCCAAATTTCTTCTGAAACTTGATTATGACAACTTTGAATTTTAAAATAATATGTATTCATATAGAACTACTATGTGCCAGGCACTATGCTAAATGCTTTAAATATATTATCTCACTTGATTCTCATGACAGCCTTGTGAATAAGTGTTATTATATAACATTTTATAATTGAAGAAACTGAGGCAGACAAAAGTTAAGTGATTTGCCCAAGGTCACAGAAGTAGTAAATATCTGAGCCTCTATCTGAACTCAGGTCTTTCTGACTCAAGTCTCCTCTCTCTATCCACTGTACAAGGCATTATTTTGATGGGCAGCAGAAATGGCAGGCTTTCCAGTAGCATGGAACCTGGGACTTTTTCCTCAACTGGTGATCTTGATAATCCAATTACTTTCCCAGTAATTGAAGATAGTAGGCTTCACTTCTTAAGTGAAGACACTTCCCCTTTAGGTAAAAGCTTTTGAAAAGCCAAGCTCTGGCATAGGGTCTCCACCATGTGAGAAAACCACTTAGTTAATATTGTAAATATTTTATGCCAATTGTGGGTGGGGGGTGTGTAACTGGAAAAGCAGTAGGGAGGGAAGAAATGGCTGGATGAGATCATATATGAGAAAGTAATTTGTAATCATAAAATGCTATATAAATGTTAACTATCCTTAGTTGGATTGTGTGAATGGAGGTTGAAAAAATATACAATCCTTCTGCCAACACTAATCATTACCAGGACTGAGTCTTCTCTGAAAATGGCTTCTTCTCTAATGCCAGTACCCATACCCAATAGGTACTTGATAAATTTTTACTCAGTTGACTCATACATATGACAGAGGTACTTAGGGTGTCTATAATATCATCTTCACATTATTTCAGTTGGATGTTATTCCTAAGATCTAGTACCCAGACGGTCATAATCTTCTTTTCTTGTGAAGGAAAACTCTTACTTTTGGTGTAAATGAATGGCTCTGAAAGTGAATTATAAGATACAATAGAATCCCTTTATCTGCCTTCTGTCACAAGATTGTTAAAGCGTAAGACATAAATATAAAGGTTGCCTTGCTCTCCATAGGAAAGCTAGATTTCACTACCACTACTACTACTACTACTACTACTACTACTACTACTACTACTACTACTACTACTACTACTACTATTACTACTACTACTACTACTACTACTATTACTACTACTACTACTATTACTACCAACTTGGTGCCCCCATTTATATAGCACCTTAAAGTTTGCAAAATATTTTACATCTCATTTAAGTTTACCAACACAACTAGATGTGTGTAATTACTGTTTTTCAGATGTTTCAATTGTATCTGATTCCTCTTGATCCCATATGGGAGTTTCTTGGCAAAGATACTGGTATGATCTGCCATTTCCTTCCCTAACCCATTTTATAGATGAGAATAGAAAGGCACAATGTGCTATGTGAAGACCTAGTGAAGAAATCATTACCAAGAAGGTGGACTAGGAAAACTTCACTGAAGAGTTTAACTTCAGAATTGAGCTTTAAACAATAAATGAGAATTCAACAAATAAGGACAGGGAGGGAAGTCATTATAGGCAAAGAGAGTACCAGTGAGCACAAGGATGAGAGAGTGTAGCATTTTGATGCCAAACTCAAATAGAAATGAAGGCCATTAAGCCATAAACCAGGACCCCTCTGGGCTGCATATTGACTTAGAGGCAAGAAGACCTGACTAGTGCTTATTGAAATAGTTCAAGAGAGTAATAGTGAGGGCCTGTATTATAATATAGCTCATGATAATAGGAAAGAGGAGATGGAGAAGAGACTTGCTCTGGTGGGAGGAGTGAAAAAACTCGATAACTGATTAGAAGTGAAGGAAAGGCAAAAGTCAAAAATAACAATATGTTTTCCACCCTGGGAGACAAGTTGCCAATGACAGTAATTAATAAAGGCAGAATGAGGAGCAAGCTTAAAGGGAAGATAGAATTGAGACTGAGAAGGGACTATAAAGATAATATAGTTCAATTCCCTAATAAAAAGATGAGGAAGTTGAAGATCTGTGAGGTCAAGGGTCCTGGAGGTACAAAATGTTAGATTTGAACCCATTCTTTGTGATTTTAAGATTATATCATTCTGCTTCAGAAGAGTAAGTCTTAGAAGCCCTGGGAATCAGAAACCTATTTAGATAGGTCAAAGAAGCCAGACGGAAGTGACCTGAAGTCAGAGTTAGAACAAATAAATAAATATAGAAGAGTAGTCAGGTAGCAAGTGTAAGGCAAATTATAGATTGATTATGATGAAGATCTGTCAAGGTAAGCTTCTTCTGATTAATGGTATCACTCCTTTTGCACTTTTAAAAACCCTTAGCTTCTGTCTTAGAAGAATCAATATTTTATATTGGTTCCAAGGCAGAAGAGTAGTGGGAGTAGGCAATGAGGGTTAAGTGACTTGCCCAGGGTCACACAGGCAGTATCTGAGGTCAGATTTGAACCTATGGCCTACCTCCCATCTCTAGGTCTCGCTCTCAATCCACTGAGCCACTTGGCTACCTCCTTCTTATCAGGATTTTAATCCTTTTAGTCCTGGGGGAAAAATGGGCCAGACTTCTCTACAGAAAGCTTGTTATCTGCTATTTGAGTCACTTCAGAAGACCCTAATGGCATGAAGTTGGGGGTAGAATAGGTAAGTTGCGATCATTATAGCACCATGTTTCTCCTTCAGCCTCCTCTAAAAGTCTGTAGAATGGGGACACCTTTCCCTCAGAGACATACCACCTGAGCATGATTATTTCTGTTTTGTGGGTAGGGGGAGATAGTCACAATCATTACATTGAATCAAAACTTACTTCAATTAATGTTGACTAAATCCATGTAGATTGTAAACCCTCTTTAATGGTAAGAATGCTAGATTTGGAATCTAAGAACCTAAATCCAAATTTAGCTCTGCTTGGATATACTCCTTATGGGACCTTTAGAAACTCATTTCCCTTTTCTAGGTTTCAGTTTCATCATCTGTAAAACGAAGGGATTTAAATCAACCATACCCAAATCATTGATCTTATTGGAGACTCAACCAGAAATTCCGGTACCTGAGGAAAACAGGACAAAATGTGCCTTGAGGAAGTAGGACATCTTCAACTTTTTAAGACAAACTAAGTTAAGTGGAGGTACAGTTAGGGGTAAGATGCTTCAGGGAGAGACATTGGTACTTGAGGTCCAAAGCCATGGAAGAGAGAGATAGATCACTGAAAGGTTATCTGGTTTGAGGGCAAAGAACAGAGGAGAATGAGACCATGAGAAAGACCACTGCAGTATGGCTACTGAAAGAAGGATGAATATCTTTCGATAGCTTCTTATTTTAACTAAGGATTACGGACATTGAGTTCATTTTTTTTCTGCCTGTTTAGTACAAGGGTTGTCATGACTCAAAATTTTAGTGTTGTAGACAAAGCTCTATTTGCCCTTCCCTAGTTATGGCCCTGAATTCACTATATCTTAGCAAATAATCTTCTTTCGTAAGTCATTTTGGTCAAAATAATGAATCATTTTTGTGTTATATCTTCTGGGGATGAGTCTTTGTGAATTTAACTAAGGCAATCCTTTGTATTAGTGATCCAGAATCCTTTGTTGTTGTCTGGATTTGAGGTCTTTCCATCTTGATGAGACCCTTTTAGAGTTTGCACTTTGCTGTCATAGTCTTAAAAAACCCAAGGCCATCCCCATGCCCTAATCAAACAGAGGAGTTAAACTTTCATGGAGATGAGTAATCATTTAAAAACCAAAAGACTAATTTTCCTGAAATAAAGACAAACAAATAGAAATAAACAAGCAGAACTAGCACGTTAGTAGAAGGTTGAAAACTTTTCAGAGCCTTGAAAGAAAAATAAAAAATGACAGCCCAAAATCTGGGAGGGAGAAGTTGCCTTGTAAATTCCTGTCATATTTATCAGGTGCTCATACTTTGGTGAATCTTGACAAATTGATCATAGGTACCTATCATGTTGAGTATATACCAAAATTCTGGCTGTCAAAATGATCGCATCTTTCTGGAATTTCAAGCAAAAGAGAGAACAAACTCCTATATAAAACTGAGCTAAAAATTCTTTTTCTCTATTTTCAACTATGCAAATATATTCAATGTTTTGGTCTTGGTTACATTCATCATGATGGGAGTTTAATTAGGAAATCTAGTAACAAATGCTGAGCCATGCCTCCTGATTACAGGGCCCTTGGGATAGCTGAGTCTATTGCTAGGGAATGCATTGCTCGTGGGCCAATTACCAGGAAAGAAATCAAGGAATAAAGTGAAAATATGACCCAAAATATAATGTACTAGGTCAGAGACTCCTAAATTGGAAGCTGAAGTTACTGAAAACAGAACTTTTTTTTTTCCCAGCTATTCCTCATAACAAGTCTTAGCTGCAAGTAAAAACATCTCCCTAGAACTTTCTTCCCCACTTCTAATGGGAGAGTGGATGAGGAAGAAAGAGTTAGGGAAGAAATCAGAAGGCTTTAAACATAGTTGCATTATTTCCCTAATTATCATGAAAAGAAAATGAAAATGTTAGAGATTAAAGGGGACCAGAATCCTCCTTTGTAGCTCTTTTCAACCTTTTAAGACAATATTCTTCTCTCAGGCTGACTTGTACTGAAATTTCTGTGAAGTTTTCTGTGGAGGAATTTGCAACCTCATTTATGTCCCTAATTGAATTTTCTGCTAAAAGAGCTTGTTTATTTTAGCTTAACTGGTAATCACTAGTTAGTCCAGTTTCAGGAAAAATCAAAGATAAAAGATTCAAGGAGAAACTTGTTTATGTCATTTAAAACTCCCCCCGCCTTGTGTCACATTCAGAAGATATACCTCCAGAGGAGACCAAATGGAGTAAACACCTGTGATGGATTTTGTACTTTATGCACACAGGCAAGCATCTTCTCGGCAATGCTGAATGAAATTAGAAACCCAGGCAAAGAGAAATAAATCATATTAATGTTGCCGCTTTCCTGCACAGATAGAAATGCTGTTTGACAAGCAAATAGAAATCATTAACAAACAATGTCTAAATATGCAAGATATAGTGTGTGCATGAATACCTTTCATAATGGGGAATGGCACATACATTTTCAAGAGTATCTTCCAAATGACAGATGGGATACAGTACTAAATTGTATATATGATTAAGCAGCATGAAAGGGTAGTGGATTTTGAACGACAAATTTTGACCAGATTTGACTTTAGAAATTAGAATTTAATCACAAAATTTAAAAGAAGATACACAGCCTGGTTTTGGTTCTCCTTATTCCCTGCCTCTGTAGAGGCATTCAGTTACGGAATAAAGATTCAAAGAGCTGATATCAGTCATTGAGAAAACAATCCCTATCCCCTAAAAAGAATCCAAAGAACAAAAATGCTCTCATGGTGCGTGGTGTGTACAATTCTGCACAAAATACATCTATGGTGCGGTCTGCATAAAGTAGGTTCTAGTCCTCCTAAATAATTTGGCCAATCTATTCCTGGCGTCCCATTTCAAGTATTATTATCTATTCTAAAACTTTATACCTATCTATTTCCTGCTTTTTATTCTCTAACACAGAAGATGGTACTCAGATCAAAGTATAAAACTATTCTCCAGAAAATGCAAAAGAACAAGAGATCTTTCACCGTTATCTGACAGCAGGAGTAGCAAGAGAGCAAACAAAACTCATTCAAAGAAATTGGTCTCCCCATGCATCCTACCTCAGTTGCCATTAAAATGGAAAATTTGATCTGACCATCCTTTCCTTTGGTTTCAAGGTTAGGATTTAAAAGGAAGAGGGATTTTTTTTTCTCAAAAATTGAAATGCTGAGAAGTCATGTTCTCCTTAGCTAGATTTCTCCAACTTCTTGGATGTTGACAAAGCAGTGTCTAAAGCGAAAAGTCTAAGAATTCAGAAAGTGTGAGTTCTTGTCTCAGTTCTGTCACTGTTGAACCCTGTAGCACAGGGCATGCCACTTGTTTAAGCCTCAGTTCTCTCATGGAAAAATGTGGATGATAATATTTGCCTTGCCTATACCATTCAGGATTGTTATAAGACTCAAATGCATTAGATTCACTAGGATTTACTAGGAAAGGCAGAATTGAAGCAACAGCATGCATCACAGGTAGAAAATGTAAAGGTGTGGTTTTTAATCAGCCCAGGATTGAGGTTAGGAATGAATCTTGTTTTAAATAGCTTCTCTTACATTCTCTACTGTTTTTCTTTGAAGCTGTTAGGGCCACTGTGAGATGATTTAGAGAATGATCCGTTACTAAGTTCATATTCTCATTATATTGTCAAGAAAATTTGATTTAGATATCCATTTCCCTAACTTCATTTTATTTCATGTACTTAAATCCCTTTAATGATAACGTTTCATTTCCCATTTTCTAGGAATTTGCATTGTTCATATGGCTTAAAGACCATCTCTTTGTGTTTTTATCTTCCTTAGTCTTCATTTATCTTTAACCTCCAGTGTATGTCATGTTCTTTTTTGTTACTTGCTGCAATTTAGTCTGTCTATCTTTTAATCATTCTGGTTGCTCTTTCATGAACTCTCACTGTTTGATCTGAATTCTTGCCAATTTGGGAGCATTTAATTTTTTTCTTCTCTTTCTTCCTACTGAAATGCCTAGACCTGCCCCCTTCATTCCAATCATTATTTGCACCAAGTTGGCAATAGAGAAAAACTGACTCTTTCCCTATTACAAAGAAAAGGCCCCAACTATAGCTATATATCATATTAGCCCATGCTGCCATTTTCCTTTTCCATTTCTCCTTGCCATATGATCCCTGTGTTTCTTTTTTCCAAGATTACATGCGGATACAATTTTTATAACCATTTTCTGACATTTTGCAATCTATGTTCTCTCCCTTCATTCCCCTCCCCAAGACAGTAGCTAATAAAGATTGTCCATGTGTTATCATATATATTTCCATGTTCATCATATTGTGAAAGATGACTTATTACAGTAGAGAAAAATTCAGAAAAAAATGAAGAATGATATGCTTTAATCTGCATGCAGACTCTGTCAGTTCCTTCTGTGGCAGTGGATAGTTTTTTTCCATCATGGGTCCCTTGGGGGTGTCTTGGATCATTGCACTGCTGAAAGCAATTAAGTCATTCACATTTTATAATCTTTTTTTTTTTTTTGCTATAACTGTGAATAATATTCTCCCTGTTCCACTCACTTCACTTTCCATCACTTGATAAAGTCTTTCAGATTTTGGGGGGATCATTTTGTTTCTAATTTCATATGGACAAAATAGTATTTTATTATAATCATGTTTACAAATTGGTCAACCATTCCCCAACTGATGAACAAGCCTTCAGTTTCCAGTTCTTTGCCACCACAAAAAATGCTGTCATAAATATTTTTGTACAAATAGGTCCTCCCCCCCTCTCTTTGATCTCTTTATGATGCGGATTTATTTAGTGGTATTGCTGGGTCAAAGGGTATGCACAGTTTTTTGACCCTTTGGGCATGATTCCCTATTGCTCTCCAGAATGGTTTTAGCAGTTCCAGTTCCACTAACAGTCCAAGGTTTCACACATTCCCTCCAGAATTTATAACTTTTCCTTTTTTTTTTTTGTCATATTAACTAATCGGATTGTTATGAAGTGGTACCTCAGAGTGGTCTTCATTTTCATTTCTTTAATTGATAGTGATTTGGAGTATTTTTTCACAAGACTAAAGATAGTTTTAATCTCTACATCTAAGTATTGCTTGTTCATATTCTTTGACCATCTCTGAATTGGGAGATCCTTGTGTTTCCTGTTGTGATTTTTCCCAGTTAAGAACTTGCATTTTTCAAGAAATAAAGGTTTTTTTTTAATTTTCATAGACATAAATATTTCAGCTAGAATATGATATCTGTTTAATTATTAGTCCTAACCTCAGTGACCTTTTTCCTAACATCAATTAATTTCAACATAACCTTTGAATTAGATGCTCCAGAAGATTGGTCTACTTCTTTGTCTATAGATTTTGGAAAGGCTCTTAGTATATTTGCACTATTGAAAAGTTATTTTGTTTGGGCTTTATTTATTTTTAGAATATGGCAGATTAAAAAATGCTTTGTTATGGCATGCTCTGAATTTATCATGCCAACAGTATTTTTAAAATAGATGCAGTAATAGAAAACCAGTCTTCATGCTGGGTCTGGATTTAGGTATAGTTCTCTAGGGCAATGACAGGGTGTGGTTTATTCCAAAGCCAATATTGTTGCAAAAGGAGTTCAATCTAGGAATTGCAACATGAAATCACTGAAAGTTGGTTGATCATTTGCCACACAATCAAGTCTAGTTTCATTAAATACAGATGGGCTACAAAAGAATCACGAGATAGGAGTTCTATCAAAATAGCTAAGTGAAAGTTTATGCAGAAGCCTAGTTCAGCCTCATCAACCCAGAACACCTAGAATTATACCACATAAAGAAAAAGAAGAAGAACTGAGAGGGGCAAAGCAAGAAACCTCCATGGAAAAACCAGCAGAGGGACAGAAGAAATGATCAAGTAATGAAAAGCTTCTGATATAATGGCTTAGTACTATGAGATGAGATAATGGAAGGGAAAATTCTCCAGAGATTAATTCTTCAATAGCTTCTACTAGATACCCAGAAAAGGGTACAGGTTACGCCAAGGTCTAGTAATGGTTCAGAACTTACTAAAAGAATTGAAGGAATAAAAAAGTAGTGAAATTAGAGCTCTTAATGAAAAGTACAAAAAAGAAAAATAGAAAGCTTAAAACAAAAGCTGGAAATCTTAGCAAAGAAGTAGTAGCTCATTAAAAAGCAGGGTACATGGAATTGAAAACTTCAATCATATAAAGAGAATTATTAGATAAAAATAAAAGTATAGTAAATTGGAAGATAACAGCAAATAGGGCCTGGGACTGAAAAATTAATCTAAGAATTACTGACTTCCAGTAAAACAGGAAACAAAAATCTTGAATATAATACTTCAGTAAATTGGCTGGCAGTATAAGAACCAAAGGTCAAAGTACAGCTTGACTAAATCTATTGAATATTGCCAGAGGATAACCTCAGGTCTCATTTGATCCAGAAATAAGCTGGCCAGGCTCCAGAGCCAGCAATTGCCACCTATCAAGAAGAAATAGGTCAGCCAGGGAAATATTGCTCAGAATCATGCAAGTCTACTGACTATCAGCACACAACAATAAGATAAGAAACATAAATAGAAGAAATAAGCTTATGCCAAAAAAAAAGAAGAAAGAATTCATAATGACTTCTATTTGAAGACAATATGATGATTTACTTAGAAAACCATAATTGGTGAAAATAAATTAGCTAGAAAAAATTATTATTAAGTAAAGTAACAGACTACAAAATATGCAACAAATACACAAAAAGTCATAAAAATTCTTGTATGTAACTAATAAAACTCAGAAAGAACATAAACTAAGAAAAATTTCATTCAGATTATTTAGATTGCATAAAATATCTGGGAATTAATCTACTAAATTATACACAAGTAATAAACATAAATACTAAACTTTTTGCCTAAATAAAAGATCAAAATTATAAGACATCTACTAGATGTTCATCACTAGTCTCTGCCAATATAGTAAAAATTAGTCCAATACATTAATGTATCTGAAATGTCATCAATGTATGAATTCTGTCACATAATGTATATTTTGATGTATCCATGAATGTGTATCCTAAGTGACTTTTAACTGTATTCTCCCATAAATTCACTATAGAGGGGCTACCCAACATGCAAAGGGCATTCTCCCTACATTGCATGATAATAATGAAACACGGAGACTATCTTTGACTTGTATGTTTCTCTCGCTATTTGAGCTACACATTGGGTTTTTTTAGGTCTTTCATTTCTCTGATGATATCCTTTACCACACTCTGTAGTAATTCATCATTTGTAATGTGTTACTGATAGCTCATTCCTGCCTCAAACTTCATTATATTTTGGTTAATATTCAATTTTAATTCTTCATGCAGTCTCCCATGTCTTTCAATAATAAAACATCACCAGAATATTAGCATATTAAATTGGACCTTTGTGTCAAGAAGTTTGGAATCACTAAAAGAACTGAAATTTCACAAAGGCAATGTGTTCTGCTCTTCAACCTGAGTTCAATTCTCAAATCACAAATAAGCTCTATAGGTTATTCAACCAACAACATATCATAGCTTCAATAATAAGCATTCTTCATTTCTTTGGGTTTTTCCAATACAGATAATTAGGCTAAATTCTTTCAAATGATTATGGATTTCAGTTAGGAGGCTCTCCAGTGTTTGGGGAAGTGATACTACCAATACAATATCTCACCATACTCACCAGGGAGTACCACTTTAGCCTGAACTTGATGCAAGATCTACTATATGATCGCTGTATATGCCTACCTGTTTGATCAGAAGTCATTGAACAATGAAGTTATCTCTAATATTATCTCTTATATGTACTGACATATACATAGGAGATACCTTATTGGTCAAGAGCCTTAGAGGTATTGTTTTGTTTTACTGGATCAAATCTTTCTGTGTAGTAAAAATAAACACAGTGGAATCCTGCATTTTCTACATTTTTCTATCAATTATATGAGTAAAAAGATGTTTACCATAGACAATCAATCATGAAAACCTGCCTTTTCTCTTATATTGCCTTTACTGTGGAGGTTCCCAATATGCATATTTTATTTTTATAAAAGTTTTATCTAGATGGGAAAGTAAGTGTATGGTTCAGTAATTATTGATATTCCATGTTAACTATTTTGTGACAATGATTTTCTGCATCTTGAATAGCTCTCTTTCCTTTCCTTTTCTTTCCTTCCCTTCCAGTTTAAGAACTGATCACTCAGTTCTCTCAAACCCATGCTATCTTCATCATGGCAGTACTTTTTCTTTTTTAAAATTTTATTCAGATGCTTTTCCAATTTTTCTTGTTTTAATTGCTATTTCTACTTCCCCTGGTAGAACATTTGTGACTGTAACTTTGATGTCTAAGAATGGTGACTGCTGTGTTGATGGTGAAAAGAGTTTGTTATAAATATCTTTATAGGTCCTTTTCTTTTCCCATCTTTTTGTCCTCCTTCCAACTTCATCCTGATTTTGCTCATTTGAGCCTCTTGAAAAACTTTCTTTGAATCACTTTTTTCCCTCCACTGTTTATCACAATTTTATAAGGCAATAGTGTTCATAATTTCCTACTATTTTCTTTTTTAAGATCCTATAAATGAGGAGTGGTGGTACACACCTTTATGAGCTACCTGGGAAGCTAAGTCCAGAGGATCTTTTGAACTTGGAAGTTCTGAGCTGCAGTGAAAGAAATTGATTACTATTTTTTTATTATTATTATATTTTATTTGATCATTTCCAAGCATTATTCATTAAAGACATAGATCATTTTCTTTTCCTCCCCCCCACCCCCATAGCCGACGTGTGAATCCACTGGGCATTACATGTTTTCTTGATTTGAACCCATTGCTATGTTGATAATATTTGCATTAGAGTGTTCATTTAGAGTCTCTCCTCTGTCATGTCCCCTCAAACCGCTGTATTCAGGCAGTTGCTTTTCCTCGGTGTTTCTACTCCCATAGTTTATCCTTTGCTTATGAATAGTGTTTTTTTCTCCTAGATCCCTGCAAATTGTTCAGGGACATTACACCGCCATGAATGGAGAAGTCCATTACATTCGATTATACCACAGTGTATTAGTCTCTGTGTACAATGTTCTCCTGGTTCTGCTCCTCTCGCTCTGCATCGCTTCCTGGAGGTTGTTCCAGTCTCCATGGAATCCCTCCACTTTATTATTCCTTTGAGTACAATAGTATTCCATCACCAACATATACCACAGTTTGCTCAGCCATTCCCCAATTGATGGGCATCCCCTCATTTTCCAATTTTTGGCCACTACAAAGAGGGCAGCTATGAATATTCTTGTACAAGTCTTTTTCCTTATTATCTTTTTGGGGTACAGACCCAGCAGTGCTATGGTTGGATCAAAGGGTAGATATTCTTTTGTCGCCCTTTGGGCATAGTTCCAAATTGCCTTCCAGAATGGTTGGATCAGTTCACAACTCCACCAGCAATGAATGAATGTCCCTACTTTGCCACATCCCCTCCAGCATTCATTACTTTCCTTTGCTGTTATGTTAGCCAATCTGCTATGTGTGAGGTGATACCTCAGAGTTGTTTTGATTTGCATCTCTCTGATTATAAGAGATGTAGAACACTTCTTCATGTGCTTGTTAATAGTTTTGATTTCTTTATCTGAGAACTGCCTATCCATGTCCCTTGCCCATTTATCAATTGGAGAATGGCTTGATTTTTTGTACAATTGATTTAGCTCTTTATAAATATAAATATGAGTAATTAAACCTTTGTCAGAGGTTTCTATGAAGATTTTTTCCCAATTTGTTGTTTCCCTTCTGATTTTAGTTACATTGGTTTTGTTTGTACAAAAGCTTTTTAGTTTGATGTAGTCAAAATTATTTATTTTACATTTTGTGATTCTTTCTATGTCTTGCTTGGTTTTAAAGCCTTTCCCCTCCCAAAGGTCTGACATGTATACTATTCTGTGTTTACCCAATTTACTTATGGTTTCCTTCTTTATGTTTAAGTCACTCACCCATTTTGAATTTATCTTGGTGTAGGGTGTGAGGTGTTGATCTATTCCTAGTCTCTCCCACACTGTCTTCTAATTTTCCCAGCAATTTTTATCGAATAGTGGATTTTTGTCCCAAAAGCTGGGATCTTTGGGTTTATCGTATACTGTCTTGCTGAGGTCGCTTTCCCCCAGTCTATTCCACTGATCTTCCTTTCTGTTTCTTAGCCAGTACCAAATTGTTTTGATGACTGCTGCTTTGTAAAATAGTTTTAGGTCAGGGACTGCAAGGCCCCCATCATATGTGTTTTTTTTTCCATTATTTCCCTGGATATCCTTGATCTTTTGTTCTTCCAAATGAACTTTGTTATGGATTTTTCTAAATCAGTGAAGAAGTATTTTGATTACTATTTTTTAAAACTATTAGGTATTAATATAATGAGCCCTTGGTCAGGTAGAGTGGTAGGAAGTGTCACTTTTCTTAAGGAGGAGCAAAATGGTCTAAGTTCAAAACCTAGCATATTGGAGCTCCATGCTTATCAGTAATAGGATTAAGTCTGTGAGTAGTCCTCCTATTTTCAGCCTGGGTAGGAAGGTATATCTGATTTTTTAAATAAAATTATAAATGAGGGGGCAGTAGAGTGGCTCAGTGGATTGAGAGCCAGGACCAGAGACAGGAGGTCCTGGGTTCAAATTTGACCTCAGACACTTCTTAACCTAGCTGTGAGACCCTGGGCACGTCACTTAACCCCCATTACCTAGCCCTTACCACTCTTCTGCCTTGGAACTAGTGCACAGCATTGATTCTAAGATGGAACGTAAGGGTTTAAAAAATCATAAATGAATTTCTATTCTAAACAAGGCTAAAGCTAAAACTGCCAAACCTCCCCATTTGGCAAAGACATTAAGTATTTCTGGCTGGAGTTTCTCAGCTTGTTTGATGTCAGTGTAGCAACTGGTTTATACTGGTTAAGCTTTATATAATCATAATTCATGTAGATTCCCATCAACTTCCCATTTTTATATCAAAATTTTGTTTCAGTATGTTGAATTAGAATTGTTTTAATTGCATATCATAACTTTCTTCTAATTTTGTGTTACTCTTTATCTTTTCTTTAAATAATTATTAGTCTGACTATATAGAGACAGCTGATTTAGTAATGACTCCCACATCACTAATAAATTATTTCCTGTCTCTTAAAACAGTCAGTTTCTTTTTTAGCATATGATTTTGTGCTTGCTATGTCTAGTAGCTCCTAGTTGTTTTCTCAAAGAAAGTATTCATGACCTACAACTATCAGACTTTTGTGTAATGTACAAATTTTGGTTTTTCTCATCTTCTTCTCTTGAACTCTATTTTCAATCTATTTTCTACATCATCCCCTATTCCCACATTTGTCTTGAATAGCAATTAGCAAATTAAACCTTATGATACCCACCCCCTAATAGAGAAGTCAAATACTTAGCTTGCAGAATGAGATATATATTTTTGGACATGGTCAATAGAGAAATTGATTTTGTTTGACTATGCATAACTCTTACAAAGATTTCTTTTTCTTTTTATCATGGGAACTGGGGAATGGAGATGGGAGGGAGACTATGGATTTTTGATCATTAAAAATAAAACTTTTAAAAATGAAGCTTGTTGATTATTTTGTAGAATTATCATTTTTTGTATGTGCACAATTTCTTCAATTCCTCATACTCTACTTAGTTTATTTTTATAGTTATATTTTTGGAATGTACTTATAATAAGCATTACAATATTTCCCCAATTTCCAAAATATAGACCAAGTACTATGTCTAATTATCAAAAAGAAACTTTATCGAAGTAGGCAAAATAATAAAATAATGAAAAATATAAATTTCTGATCATTAGTCCTTAGTGCTCTTCTGCCTTGAAACTAATATACAATATTGATTATAAGATGGAAAGTCAGGTCTTTTTATTTTCATTCATTCATTCATTCATTCATTCATTCATTCATTCATTTATTTGTTTGTTTATTTGTTTATTTTTAATGTTATCTCTTATTTTATAGTGTATTACACATTTTTCATCACTTTCATAAGATTGCTACGTTCTTTTTTCCCTTCCTAGCCCATTTTATTTTATTTTTGAAAATTTTATTTATTCCCTCCCCTATCCCCACCTCCTTCCCATAGCTGACACAGAAGTCCACTGGGTTTTACATGTGTCATTGATCAAGAACTATTTCAAGTCAGGTCTTTTTAAAAGACTATATGTAAAAATGCATTAAAAGACTTGTGAGGAGAATGGCCACCTTTACATTTGAAAGCAATGGAAAATTTCAAATTAAAGGTCAGATATCATTATATAGTCCATAGATTCCAAATGAGCTGAGAAACTTCTTGCAGTGTTTAAGAGCTCTGTAAATACATATGTACCAAATATTTTAATCATAATCTTTTATTTGTTTTTTTAAACCCCTACCTTCTGTCTTAAAATTAATATAGTGTATTAGTTCCAAGGCAGAGGAGCACTAAGCCTTAGACAGTTGTGGTTAAGAGACTTGCCTAGGATCACATAGCTAGGAAGTGTCTCAGGTCAGATTTGAACCCAGTATCTCTCATCTATAGTCCTGGCTCTCAATCCACTGAGTTACCTAGCTGCCCTCCTAATATTTTTTTATTTTTAATTTTTCCAGATTACATGTTGATATAATTTTTCATAATAATTTCCTGACATTTTACAATCCATGATCTCTCCCTCCCTTCCACTCCTTTCTCTTCATCAAGACAGCAGCTAATATGATCTAAATGGTACATGTTATCATACAATGAATATTTCCATGTTCATATTGTAAAAGAAGAAACACATCATTTACCCTAAAGAACAATTCAAGGAAGGAGTAAGGTAAGAGTGGAATGCCTCCATCAGAAGTCATCAGTTTCTTCTAGATCAGTGGAAAATCTTTTTTGTAATGAGTCCCAAGGAGTCGTCCTGGATTCTTGTATTCTGATAGTCAAGTCATTCACAGTTAATCATTGTACTTTATTGCTGTTATTATGTACGGTGCTTTCCTGGTTCTGCTCACTTCATTTTGCATCACTTCATATAAGTCTTTTCAGACTTTTTTGTGATCATTTTGTTCATCATTTCTTATGGCACAATAGTATTCCATTATAAACCCCACAATTTGGTCAGCCATTCCCCAATTCTTGGACAACCCTTTAGTTTCCAATTCTTTGCCACCACAAAAAGAGCTGCTATAAATATCTTTGTACAAGTATGTCCTTTCCTCCTATCTTAAACCTCTTTGGCATATAGACCTAGTAGTGTTATTGCTGACTCAGAGGGTATGCATAGTGTTATGGCCCTTTGGCCATGGTTCCAGATGGATCTCCAGAATTGTGGTATCAGTGAATAGCTCCACCAACAGTGTATTAGTGTCTCAATTGTCCCACATCAGCTAGAACATCAATCATTTTTCCTTTTTTGTCATATCAGCCACTTGAATAGGTGTGAGGTAGTACCTCAGAGTTGTTCTAACTTGCATTTATCTAACTAATCATAATTATTTAGAGCATTTTTATATGACCAAAGAAAGTTTTAGGTTTTTTTTTCCTGAGAATTGTCTGTTCATATCTTCTGACCAACAGTGATCTTTATTTAGCTCCAATAATGCTAAGCTTCAGAGGACTGTTATCATCATCAATTCATCTTCCATGGCCCTATTCATTTACATGTTGCCTCACTCTTTATTATGGAAGCCATGGATTTTATTTATTTATTTTTTTGCCTTTCTTTGTGTTTATAGCCTAAGTATAGGACTAGGCAGATAGAAGCACTAAATAAAGGCTTACTTTATCTGACTATAATTAGTATTAAGTGCTAAATTAAACAAATGTATCTAGCAGGTCAGGGATACTCTGAACATTTATTTTTTCTATTAAACTCAGAGCACTCTTAATGCTTCTTAATCCTTATTCTCATATTTAGGAAAAATTTTTTAAACAAATTATAAGTATATTAATGAAAGAGTTCTCCAAGTTGTGATATATTGGTCTAGTTTTATCATTACTTTGAGTTATATAATTAATTAAGTAGAATAATTTGGGGGGCATAATAGAATGTTTAAACAACATACTTTTCTTTCGTCTGTTAATAAAATTGCAAGGATCATGAAATAGATACTTCTTTTCTAATACAAGTACCATTCTGTTTGAACTACAGTTAGCTATTAAATGCTGAATGCAAGACTGAAATCCAGGATTTATTTATGGTAGATTTATTGCCTCACCATATATTAGGTAGGAGGTAAAGTAAATAATACTCTATAAACTGGAGTTTGCAGTCAGATTTACTGGCCTGGGAGTGGGTTGGACAAAGGAGTTAACCATCAGTATATATTATCTACATGCAAAGTATTCTCTGGAGTAGAAGTTTTGGTTAAATTTAATTATTTAACATTGCTTTTGAATATACTGAGCTGCCACAAATAGAGATTCAATTTACTCTTCATGCTCATGTTATTTATTGCTAGTAGCCAATCCAGAATTGCTCATAATTTTAGCATTAGCTTTATTATTCTTCAACTTAATAACATACACACCAGCTATTAAGTATGAGATGTCTAAGTAGTACATCAATAGAAGTATGGCAGAGTGGTACTTTGGACTTGAAGTTATACAACCTTGGTCCTTATCTTGGCTCAGCCATTCCCTAGTTCTGTGCTTTTGGAAAGAATTCCTAAATAGCAAATAAATGGAAGCAATTAAGAAATAGCTAAACAAACTATGTTATGTGGCTGAAATGGAATACTATTGCAATACAAGAAAAGAGGGATAGAGCAAATTCAGAGGAACATAAGAAGACTATGAAGTGAAGGCAAAGTGAAGTAAGAAGGGCAAAAACTTATTCAATGACCACTAGAATGTGAAGGTAAATAGTATCAAAGGATTTCAAAACTGATCAATGCAAAGTCCAGACATTATGTCCGAAAAGCAATGGTAAATACAGTGCAGAATGAGATTTACATTTTCAAACATAGTCAATGTGTTGCTTTTTTTAAGTTAATGGCACTTATAGGTTACAAGAAAGGATTCTCTTGGATATGTGGAGGGCGAGTTATTTAGATACAAAAGTCAACCAAAAGAGAAAAAAATAAAATATTAAAAATACTTTTATCAAATCACTGGCAATATCTCTGATGTCCTTCTGAACCTCAGTTCTCTGAACCATAAAAATGGAGATATTGTATACATCAATGCTTAAGATCACTTTCAGTTCTAACATTTTATATCCTTACATGGGTATATGTATATATAAATATGTATAGATATGTATAATTTTAAAGTACTTTGTAAGCCTTAAAGCAATATAAAAATATTATCACCATAACAATTGTAGGAAATGGGGCTAGTAATCCCAAACTTTAATTCAGTCAAAAATATTTATGGATTTTTCTAATATTTTTAAGGAAGGAAAGTTAGAAATTAGAAGCCCTTTAATTGTCCATGTTATACTGATTAATAATAAAAACTCTATAACCATGTGAAATGTTAGATATCTTAAAGAACTGTATAAATTCTGGTGTGACTATACATATTCATATATATGTGTGTGATGTCAACCAATCAGATTTTGATTTTCAGAATGTTTTTTCAACAGTGGTGCTGTATTTCATTGAGTCATTCACACTCTCTCACCCCAACCCCTGATGCCCTTTTGTGTACTTGACTCATGTAATATGACTGAGAAAGAGATTTTCTTTGTTCCAAATGAACTGGCCCTGCAGGGATCACATCCATGATCTTGACTTAACGAGAGCCATATTCTAACCACCTAAGCCAATTGGCACATCTGTCCATTCACTGTGGCACAAAATTTGCTGAGATTGGTGGTTGATGTCTTGACCATGAAGAAATGTGCAAACTATTTCTTTCTTCACTTTTCAAAATCGAGCATTTTGCAGAGCTGTAACTTTAACTCTTCACTTTAGCTGTTAGAATTTATTTAGGAAGCTGACATAGTAAAGAAGAATTCAGCATGAACACTGGAATTTTCATTAAGATATTCTACCAAAAGTTAGAAAGATAAATCTTTGTTTAATTATGGTGTCCAAACTAATGATTTGACATTTCCTTCCAAAAAAAAGTATTCACAAAATTATCTCTATCTCATGTATCCCTTACCCATCCCTTTCTTTCCTTCCTTTCTTCCTTCTACCTTCTTTCTCTCTCTTCTTTACTTCTTTTTCTCTCCCTAACTTTTTCTGACTCTTTCCATGTAGATAATCCCTTCTCTAGTAAACATCAAATTAATACAATTTTACTTATTTAATCTAGGAAGTGATTCTCCTACAAAACTGAAACCCTTTCAAAGACTGCTGGACCACTAGAAGATAGTTTCCAAAAGCTGTAATCTTGACATCTAGTGCTGTTAAATTTCATCAGTTTAAGAAAATATGTCAAATCATCTGAGAAAGATTCTCTCAGTGAATAACATAAAAAACAAACCCCAACAGATCCAAAAATAAGCTTACATTTCTAGGTAACTAGTTATGGAGGGGAGAAAAGATCTTAATTCCCATTTTACTAATGTTTAGTGACATTAAAGGTCTTAAGTACAAAAAGTTATATCAAGATATAGGGTACTATTTTTAAAGGTTAAAAATCAATGGTCATAAGAGTAAAATGTCAAAAATCTAATATGGAATAACTGGGTGTCAAAGCTGGAAG
Organism: Monodelphis domestica; assembly: GCF_027887165.1. Taxonomy (NCBI): domain Eukaryota; kingdom Metazoa; phylum Chordata; class Mammalia; order Didelphimorphia; family Didelphidae; genus Monodelphis; species Monodelphis domestica. The sequence goes on along the minus strand of NC_077234.1, from coordinate 229,838,333 downwards.
ATAATTATAGAACATTAATCCAAGTCCCTCCTTTAAAAGATGAAGAAATCAAGATAAAGAGAAGCAATGTAATACTTGAATCGAAGTTTTCCTTATTCAAATGCTAGCTCTCTATCCACCATCATGATAACTCTCATCTTTTCTGGCACTTATTTCTGTACATGTGACTTCATATCTATTAGATTATAAGCTCCTTGAAAGAAGGAACTATGCCATGTTTTTTATCTTTATTTTCCATTGTTTAGTATACTTCCTTGAACATAGTGGGCACTTAATATTTTTTTTAATTAGTTAATTTGTTACATTAAAATTCTCAGTTAACCCCTTCTTTCCCCCATTAGAGAAGGCATCATTTGATGAACAGATATATGTGTATATAAAATAATATCTGGCTTATTTTTATTTACCAATTCTTTCCCTGAAGGAGGACATACCTGTCATTCTTATTTTTTTATAAATTTATTTTTTTTTTCAGATTATATGTTGATACAATTTCTTACTGTTCATCTTCTGGTAGTTTGCAATCCTTGTTCTCTCTCTTCCTACCTTCCCTTGTCCCTTTCCAAGAAGGCAAATAATATTATATAACTATGCATATATTATCCTATAATATATATTTTCATGTTCATCATGTTGTAAAAGAAGATATATATTGCTTACACTAAACAAAAATTCATGGAGAAAATAAGATGAAGAAAGGTATGTTTCAATTTCAAACTCTCTCTTTACTTCTATGGTAGTAGATATCCTGTCCTCTGTCATCAGTCTCTTGGAGTTATCTTGGATCCTTGCCTTCCTGATAACAATTTTCATTCAGAGTTGATCATCATACATTATTGTTGTTACTGTGTACAACATTTTCCTGATTCTGATCACTTTCCTTTGCATCACTTCATGTAAGTCTTTCCAGGTGTTTTTTGTGATCATTTTGTTTGTTATTTCAGATGTCACCACAAGTCATTATTCAAACAATATTTCTGTTTATGCATATAATGTTTTCTTGATTCTATTTTTCCCTCTTCACAATTTTATGTACATATTCCCATGTTTTTAAAAAATTAACTTGCTCAACATTTTTTATAGCAGAGTAATATTCTATTACAATCATATGCCATAACTTGTATAGCTATTCCCCAATTGATGAGCAATCCTCCGAGTTTCCAGTTCTTTGCCACCAATAAATGTTTGTTGAATCAAATTTGATAGCTTCTCTGATCACCTACAAAAACCTTTTATACCGTTAGAAAACATTGTGAAGTCAAGGGATCTGGATCCGAGTCTTATTTCTACTACTTCCTATCTAGGTAACCTTAATGAATTCAGTTAGCCTCTCTGAGCTTCTTCCACAAAATTAAGAGTTATAGACTAGATGATCTCTAATTATCATCTATCTATCTAATCTCTCTAATAATCTTCCCTGTTGGAAATCCCACTATCCTATGAATTATAGAAATCAAAGTGGGAAAATTGTACAATTAACTTTAATAAACAAAAGTAGTGTTTCTATTTCACCTTTAGAAAATTTGAATAAAATAAGAAAAATTCCTAATGTAACATAATGGTCCCTCATCTCCTTTTATGCCTCCATTTGAGTCAGTTATTGATAATATAATAAATGATTGGTCTTGGTTTCATCTTGCTAATAGGCAGGGCTGGCCCTAAACTGGTTGTTGACTTTATCGTTGAGTCACTTCAATAGTGTCTGACTCTTTATGACCCAGTTTGGTACTTTCTTGGCAAAGATCCTGAAATATTTTACCAATTCCTTCTCCAGTTCATTTTACAGTTGAAGAACTGAAGCAACTGGATTAAATAACTTGCCAAGAATCACATAGCTAGTGAGTCTCTGAGGTCAGATTTGAGTTCATAAAGATATGTCTTCTTGACTTCAGGGCAGGAATTCTATCCAGTGTGTCACCTAGCTGCACCCAAATTCCTACACTGGAACTGTTTATTTATGTTATATAATTTGAAAGGAGCTAACTGACCATTTGGAGCTTCAATTTCTCCATCTATAAAATGAAGATCTAAGACTAGATAATTTCTAAGTTTCCTTGGAGCCCAAAATCTATTATCCTAAAATCTATCTGCATAAAATTATCTTCCTCATTTGCCTGCAGCAATACTTTAAAACTCCAAAATTCAAATAATTTCATTGACTTAAGATTTTGTGCTTCCAGAAGATAGCCTTATATTAAATAGGAAGAGTAAGATTGTGAATCATTAGCATACATTAGCTCCTCAGATTAGCTGTGTTGGGAAATAGAGTACAAGATCAGAGAAATTGATGCAGTATATATTGATAAAGGAGAGGGAGGAAAATAAATAAATCTTGGTGTGTTACCTGAGACAAGAAGGTCTAAAAGAAATGTCATGGTTTGAACTTCAAAGCAACCAAGGGAGAACTAGAAGCATGTGTGTGTGTGTGTGAGTGTGTGTGTGTGTGTGTGTGTGTGTGTGTGTGTGTGTAAAATGCAACCTAGCTTTTCTGTTCTTGGTCATTCCCATATATAATCCATACAGTCCTCTGAATGTGGAGCTCTAAATCTGGAAACAGAAATTTGGGGAAATACAAAGATCCCATCTGAAATTATATATATATATATATATATATATATATATATATAGAGAGAGAGAGAGAGAGAGAGAGAGAGATACCTCAGTTGCTATTTCCTTGTAGTAGTAATCCAGAATGAAACATTTCCATTTCTATTTTAATACTGATATATTCAACTTTTCACTGCAAATCCTTTTGAAAAAGGTATGTGTCTGTTTCTAGACCAGATGCTCTTAACCTAAGATCCATGGGTTTCTTCTTTTAATATTTTTTGTGATTCTATTTCACTATAATTGGTTTACTTGGAATACTATTTATTTGATGCACTTAAAAAACATTCTGAAGATTCTATAGGTTCTAGCAGATTCCCAAAGTCCATAACATATTCAAAAAAAGTGTTAAGAACCCCTATTCTGGGCATTTTTGAAGTCTCTATTGAAGAAATGCAGTATGTAGCATAGCATATGACACAAAAGAGAGGAAAACTATGGAATTCCAACCTACCTTTCCAACATTAGAACATAGTATTCCTTTACTTATTCTGAGTTTCATTCAAACTGGAATATTCTCCATCCCAATTTAAGTTCCATTCCTTTGAAATCTTCTCTAGATCTTCCTCCTCCCTTCCCCCAAAAGCTATCTCTGCCCCCTCATAGTTTTCATAGGACTATGAGTTCCTTTCAATTAAACCTATTCTCCTTTCTACCATAAATATTTGTATATAATTTCCTTCTTTGGATAATAAAGATTTTGAGATAAAATAGTAACCATCTTTCTGTCTCTCACAACTACCTATAACAGATGTTTAATAAATTTTTGTTTAAATAAATTGAGTAGGGAAATTGCCAAGGCATAGATAAGACATTTATGGATTCATTATAAACTCTACCACGAAGCACTATCCTTCTGGACATATCATATTGAAAATGTTTTATCTATGACAAATAAGAAAATATAGTTTTGATGAACCAGTGGATGGACAGAATATTAGCTATATAGACTATTCATTAAAGTTAACCTCTAGATTTAAATATGGAGACCTTTTCACATACTGTAAAAGCATGATAGAAATCTTTTCTAAAATAATCTCAAATGATCTAAGCAATCCAGTGCAGTGGATAGAAGTTTGGGTTTAGATTTTTCATTTGACATTCACTAAATGTGTAAAATGAGAAATAAGTTAAAATCTTTATGCCACTAGTAATTGTCCACTATGTCAGTTAAACATCAATGCCTCTAGGGTCTCTCTGCTAAGTATGAGAAAGGTATGGAGAAAGTTCCCATATGGTAGCTTCCCACACTACCAAATTCACAGGCCCTATTTGTACTTGTTAAACCACCAGCCATGCTTACAAAGATCTTTTTTTTTTTTAATTCTGAATTGAAGAATTTTGTATTTTATTCTCAGATCAGTTGTGCTGGATGTCATTGGGCTTGAATGTGAAATTCACACATAATTAGAATCAGTCATTCAACATTTGTTATTACATGCACATTACAAACATACTATTACCAAGGTTGCTGACCATCATCATTTTGAAATGATATTACTGCTCCCCAAATGTAACATAATTTAGATGATCAACATCTTTTTCATCATACATCTTTAACATTTATAATATTTCTTTGTCATTAAATGTCCCCTATGATCCGTGTGATCTTTTTGATGCTGTTTTACCTAATATTTTCATGGAACCAATTAAAGACTTTAGCCTAGGCATGCCTATACATATGAAATTCTTAGCTTCATGCTTTAAAAAATTCTTCAAGAGTCAGTCCAGGGCCATTTTGATATTTCCCAACTAATTACTTTCTACTTGATTTTTTTTTCCAAATTGGTTCAAGAGATTGGTTTACTGCCATAGGGATTATCACATGATGACATATGTTGATTTACATAGTAATGAAAATATAAATGCCACCTCTTCAAAAGAAAAGAGTTAAAAAACCTAAAATCAGCTCATAAAAAATTTAAGTCTTTTTTAATTGGACCCACATCCCATGGCCCCACAGAATGGTAAACATTTTTTAGCTTCATAGAAGGCAAAGTTGGCAGTGAGATCATATCACAGATTTTGTGCTTTCCTGATAATAATCCTGGTATAATTACATATTTGACAAGTAGAAACAACCAGTGGAGTTTGAGGGTGCTAAGAAGTGCTTTATCTTTCTTCTGCCACAATCCATGGCTGTCTTAGACACACATAGACATTCATGAATGTACATATACTTTTGCCTGTCTGTGAGCATATGCTATATAATTTAGCTTGGGTTAAGCAGAGTTCGTTTATTTTTGGAGTGTGTTTTTATAACAACAACAACTATTGATAGAATGCTTTAAATTGTAGAGAATCATTTTCCATATATTATCTCATTTGAGCTTCTAAAAACACTATGATTTTTGAATAACATGGAACTAATTTAAAAATTCACAAAAACAGAAATGGAAGAAAGGCATCTGTGAGTTAATTTCTTATATTCAGATAGATGATAAAGGAATACTCATAAATTGTATAAAGAATTTATTTCTTTGTGCTTATATGGCCTTTATAAATCCATTTCCCTCTTCAACTGTAAAAAATATAGAGGAAGTCGAAACCTATCAAATTTCTTTACAATCATAACAATGACAACAATAAGTCATAAATCTCACCAAAGGACGTTTCTAATTCAAGAGTTTTTATTGTACTAGATGATCTGTAAGTTTTTATCCAAATATGAAATTAAATTATGTTGTGATTAATCTAATCCAAGCAAGTTTGTGCTCACTTAAAGTAATGGGTTGATAATGAATTACATTTTAAATTATGTAAGAAATGTTTTGTATTAAGGCATAGCCTAGCATCTTGTGAATGTGCCTCCAAAAAGGGACCATGAAACATTTTTATGAATAATTTCATATGTGACTCATCATTAATTTATGAAACCAGAAATAGTTGCATGTTTATATTTCAATTAATCTTTACATGTTTAGATGTAACTATAACTTTCTCTATTTATCTACCTATATCTATATATGTAGAAAGTTTCATGTTGCATATTGGTAGGCATGTCTGCTGTCTTTGTTCTAGTAGACTATCTAGATGAATATCTTTACTAAAGTAATCCTTTTGCATATTATCATTTGTAAACAACAAAACTTCATAAAGTGGCTGAAGTGGTGGGAGTAATAGTAATAGTAATAAGGAGAATAGTATGGTATATTGAGGACAGTTAGGTGGCAGAGTGGACAGAGTGCTGTCCTGAAGTCTCATCTCTGACTTCAAATCTAGCCTCAGGCATGACTAGCTTGTGTGTCCCTGGACCACTCACTTGCCCCTGTTGGCCTCAGTTTCCTCATCTTTTATATGTGCTAGAGAAGGAAACGACAAACCATGCCAATGTCTTTGCCAAGAAAACCTCAAATGTGATCATGAAGAGTCATATGACTGAAACGACTGAACAACAATAATTGGAGACAAGAGAGTTGACTTGGAAGTAGAGAAGATCTAGGCAAGTTCTGGCTCAGATCGGCACTAACTATATGACCACAGGCAAATTACTTAAGCTCTCAGTGCCCCAAGTAACTTCCTAATACTTTAAGTTCCAGACAATCTGCTGACCTGCATCCATAGAGGGAAGGAATTGACGTGTCAAATACATTGCAGATCAAACTAACCTCTGTCAAATAAAAATAAAGGAAGACAGTAAAAGAGTTTGCAAGATAACACAAAGAGGGAAAGTGATGAGCAGAAAGGGGACTAGAAATTAAAAGCTTTTCCCCAACTGTGATATGTTATCAGTGATGGCTGGCATTTGAAATGTTTTTAAAAAAAAAGGCATTATCAAGGACATCAGTGGCTAGAAAAGGATGTGGGCAAGTGAGGTATGGAGAATGGGAGATCATAAGTAGACAGCTCTCAAATACCAATGGAACTAAAGGAAAGCCTCCAAAAAATAAATGAATGGATCCTCTAAGGAAGATTCATAGGAAGACATGAATAAATATTTCACTGGGCAAGAAGTGATGAAAAGATTGTGATTCTCACTACAGAAGGATTACTTAGATGAATAAGACTCAGATTCATGTATGTAATTGTGTTTCAAAAATTTTCTCATTCTGTCCATTAAATAATTATTACATCAGAATATAGAAGGAAAAAATGTTGTAGAGTACAACCATGTAGTTTTGTTTTAATTAAAATCCTTCTGGTTTTTTAATTGATCCAAGGTAGAAGATTGGTAAGGACTAGCCATTGGGAATTAAGTGACCTGCCAGGGGCACACAGCCAGGATGGGTCTGAGGTCAGATATGAACTAGGATCTCCTATCTCCAGACCTGGCTCTCTATCCACTGAACTACCTAATTGTCCCTGTATAGTTTTAGTCCATTGAAAGCAATTAGGTGGCAGAATTAGTGAGCCAACAATAACTTATTAAGCACTTTACTAGGCACTCTGCTAAGTGCTGGAGAGATAAAGAAAGTCATAAAGAAGTCCCCAATCTTAAAGGACCTCACCTTTTAATGAGGTAGACAACTCCAGAGCTATGTGCGACACAGAGTCCAGAAGACCCGAGTTCAAACCCAACCTCAGAGACTCACTAGCTATGTTACACTGGACGTTACTTAACATCTATCTACCTCAGTTTCCTCATCTGTCAAGAGGAGATAATAATAGTATCCATTTCCTAGAGTTGTTGTCAGGATAAAATAATGTTTGCAAAGTGCTCTGAAAACATTTAAGTACTTTATATGCTAGGCATTATTATTAATAATAAAAATAATAATTCAACAAATTTTGGGCTTTGCATATAAAATAATTACTAATCTCTTGAAACTTATATTTGACGCATAGCCTGAATTCCCTCCGTTATATCAGTGGACTACTTATAGAAGGATCACTTGAAACTTAACCTGAATCACTGCATAGCAGGAAAAGCTCATTGACCTATAAAATATTAAATCTGCTTTGGTAGTGACCAAGGACATTTAATCCTAACTCTTAAGGCTATAAAGTACTTTGCTCATATTATCTTCCTTATTAAAAATCCTGTGACACTCTAGTCTTCAATAGCTTCATTTTGCACATGAAGAAAGATTTAGAGAGATTAAATGGTTTATTATTTGCCCATTAGCACATAGTTATTAAATGTTGAAGATGGAATTTGAATTCATTTTGATGTTCTGAACTTCAATTCCAGAATTCATATCCATCTCTACAGTATTTCAGAGCCTCTCCAATTCATCTCCAACACCACTCCAAATCCTTGCTTTGAAATACTGTTCTATTAATGGCAATTAGTCAATCAACCCATAAATATTTATACAGAAGGCATTATAATAGATAAAGTAGAAGCTTAAGGCAAGCTGTCTCTTCTCAAGAAGTTTACAGTTGGCTGAACAAGTTGGGGTATGTGACTTTAATGAAATACTAATAAGAAATGATAAACAAGATGACCAAAAAAAAATCTGGGAAGACTTCTATGAAGTGATACAAAATAAAATGAGCAGAATGAGGAGAACGTTGTACACAGTAACAGTAGTGTATGATGATCAACTGTGAATGAATGCCTTAACTATTATCGACAAGGCAAGGATCCAAGACAACTCCAAGGGACTCATAAGGAAAAGGGATATCCATCGCCATAAATGGATCAGAGTCCAAATGCAGATTGAAGCATACCATTTTCACTTCTTTTTCTCCATGAATTTTTCTCTAGTGTAAGCAATATGTCTTATTTTACAACATGAAAAACATGGAAACATATATTTTATGATAATATATCTACATCCTATGTCATATTGCATACTTTGGAAGAGGAGGGAGGGGTGAAAGAGAAGGAGGAAACATGGATTGCAAAATGTCAGAAATGAATATTAAAAATTGTATCCACACGTAATCTGTAAAAAATTATAATAAGCTTGCAGTCTTGCTTTAGAAATAAAACTCTATGAAAAGATAATTAACAGGAAATAAGTGACTACCACTGCTTTTTAAAACTAATTGAAAAACCAGACTCAGATTTAGCAAAAGTAGTGAGTCAATAAGATCTTTAAAGGTTTTGTTTCTTCCTACTCCACAATCTCTGATTTCTCATAAACTGCTGCCAAGGTTACATCTTTCTAGGAGTTCCATGAAAGCACCATTATCCTATTGCTCACCCAGGTTTAATTTTTTTTAAAATTTTTTTATTGAAGGATACATGGAATGATTTCCTGACTGTCAGAAGGCTAAAGACCTACATGTAATAGGTAGGCTGTGGGGTCCATACTAAGGGAGGTCTTCAAAGTGGAACAGATAGCCCAAAGACCCAGGAGATTAGAGCAGCAATATAGTCAATGTATAAAATTAAAGGGATGGAGGGTGGTTGAGTGACAGCTATCACTGGTACTTACCCATACTAAACAGTCTTTTTTGTCTCTAAAAAGGAAAGAAGGGAGAAAAAAATCTACCACATCTGACCCGAGTGTCTAATTTGGACTAATTTGGCAAAGTATAAGCTTTCATTATTTTCTAGATTCAGAATAAGCCCCCAAATCAATACTTGTCCTGCAGTATGAAGTCATATTTTGTATTTTCATTGTGATTTTATGGGATCAGTAAAAGATTCACTTTGGGAGAGTATGACAATGAAGTATTCATACAGGCAACACTGAATGCAATAGGGCTCTAAGAGCTGAGAGTGGGTATTTGAAAGAAAAAGGAGGAGCTGGCTGAGTGTAAGTTTATTTATTTATTTATTCTGTTTATGAAAGTTTTCTTGTTTGAAAGAAGTTTTATGATGAAGAAAGAAACTGAATTCCCATAAATAATAATATCTTACCCCCCAAAGGCTTCAATTAACCATATTTGCTTTGCAAATTGCTAAAGAAAATAGGGAGTTTCACTTTTTTAATAGCAAAGTTTTACAAATTTATGGTTATTTTAAATATTAAATAAAATTCCTATGACTGGCATGGCCTTGGGGGAGAGGGAAAAAGCTGAGTCCTGGGAATGAATTTACTTGAGGGACCTATTAATATCCTGATTTTATGAGACAGAGATTCCCATTATCAAATTATGTGCAAGTTGTTATGCCCTCATTCAAGTATCTCCTTTTTTCCAAGTGGAAAAAGGCATAGAAAAACTGCTAAACATCTGAATTTAATTTACCAGCAGCAGTGACCACCCAAGATGGCAGTGGCTTCTTCCCAGAGAAACTTGATTACATAGAATGAGTTGCCCTCACTTCCTGAAGGGATTGGTGGGGGGAGGGATAGAGTATACCTTTAAGCAAGGCAAGAAAATCTGTTTTAAACAAAATCCCTTAAATGCCAGCTGTTTGAGTTAATCTATCTCTTTGAGGTATGCAAAGGGTTAAAGAATGGGCCTCAGACTTTGGGGGAATTTTCTGAACTCGGGCTTCCTCCTCTCTTCTGTCACTACCATATTCTGGTGGATTTTTACTGAGAGAGAAGCCAAGTCAGTAAGAAGTTGACTGAATCGTGCATTGTGCCCCATCTGTTGAAGTCATTATCTTATGTTGGTAGAATTCACAGATCATGGATGCTCACTGAAGAATTCTGACCCACAGCCCCTCAGGTCAGGGTTTCACTAAGCCAACAATAGAGATCTAGTTTTCCTTTTAGGTAGTCATATTAAAGTAACAGCCCCTTTCCAAAGAGGTATAATGTATTTCCCATTAGAATGGCCTAGAAACAAGGTGAATGGTTTAGGCAAGAGATCAAACTTATATCCAATTTGTTGAGGGCCATGTCTACATCATGTATCCTAGGATTCCATTTTTAACCCCATTTTAGGTTTTCTTCCTTGCCTCTATACATCTATTCTGATTTTAAGTCCTATAAATTAACATCTTCCTATTCTGAGCTACATTCACTATTTCTCTTTTTTTAATTCTTTTAAAAATATTTATTTTTAGCATTCACTTTTAGTGACAAATTTTCTCCTTTCCCATACACTGAAAAGACAAACAATATTATATCAATTATACATGTAAATTTAAGCAAAACATATCTTCCTATTAGACATGTTTTTAAAAAAACACAAGAAAAATAAAATAAAAAAATATAGTTCATCTTCATTCAGAGTTCATTAGTTCCCCTCTGAAGGTGGATAGCAGTTTTCATGATGGGTCCTTTGGAATTGTCTTGAATCATCATCTTGGTCAGAGTGGCTAAGTATTTCATAGTTGATCATTTTTGTAATTCTCTTGTTTCTGCTCACTTCACTTTGCATTAGTTCTTTTTTTTTTAATTTTATAGTATTTTATTTGATCATTTCCATGCATTATTCATTAAAGACAAAGATCATTTTCTTTTCCTCCCTCCCACCCCCCCGTAGTCGACGCGTGATTCCACTGGGTATCACATGTGTTCTTGATTCGAACCCATTGCCATGTTGTTAATATTTTTGCATTAGTTCTTATAAATCTTCCTATTTCTCACTTTAGGTGACATTTAGTGGTTTTTTCTTTTTCTATTTTGGATCCAATTAAACTTTAGCCAGCCTTGCATGGGTCCTATTCTCTTTTCAGCAAGAGTCTAGATGAAAAACTGGACCAGTGTGATCCCTTTTCTTATCATTTGTAGACAACAAAGATCTTTCTAAAGAGCAAAGATGATGACATTGATAGTGGTCAAAGAACATAGTCTTGTACAAGGATAATTCACTTTTTAAAAAGAAATATCCACTTTTGTTAAGAAACATACACTCTGTGCATCATATATGTGTCATGATATGTCAGCTTCTTTGGCAGTTTGACAAAGACTATGGGAATCCATCTCAGAATAATCTTTTTAAATGAATAAAATATGTTTAAAAGGACATGGGCTCTAGGTTAAGAACCTCTCTACTGGTAGACAAAGGACTGAGCCTAAATACAGGAAGATCTGAGTTCCAATTTTACCTCTGAGAGCTATTAGCCATGGGATTACAGGCAAGTCACTTAAGCTCTCAAGGCTCTCAAATGACTTTCCAAGACCACAAATCATGGATAAATTGCTAATCTTCACCCCTGGAGGGAAGGAGCTATCACTCCCCTAAAATTATTTTTATTGTTTAAGAAAGAGGTATGTTGGGGATAGAATCAGATCATGAAAAACAGAAAAGCATTTTCCAAATGTTAAGAATGGTAAAAAGCTAGGAGGAAAACGAGATCAGAAAATAAAGGCTTCTTCCCTTTATTCTCTAAATCAGATCAGGAACTTTTTGGATTGAAGAGCTACATTGCACTTATCCCAAGTTTGATTGCCAGAAAGGTCAATCCCTCAAATGAGAGATGGAGGTAAGAAAAAGAAGCTCTGCAATGATAGCATTTTCTGAGCTTGGTGATAACTCATCCTATATATATATATATATATATATATATATATATATATATATATATATATATGCATTCATATGTGTCTTCTTATGTATACACCTATGCATATACACACATATACATGTATGTATTTTTAAACCCTTTCCTTGTATATTAGAATCAAATCATTCCAAGAATGAAGAGTGGTAAGGGTTAGGCAATTGGGGTTAAGTGGCTTGCCCAAGGTCACCCAGCTAAGAAATATATGAATCCAGTTTTGAACCCACATCCTCCTGACTTCAGGCTGCTTCTCTGTCCCCTGAGTTGCCTAACCGTGCATATATATACATATATATGTATATATATGCATTTTTAGGTCCAACTGAAAGATCTGAAGAAGTGAAAACAGAAAGATAATATGTGAATTACTGGGATGCTAAAGAATGTCAAAGCTGGCCAGAAACTTATTGAATTCCAAATGCAGTAAATTAAATAAAACCAGAGGCTACTGCAGAGAGACAGTGGTGAAACTGATATGGCTTGGTGGGTTGAGAGAGGCAGCAGCCCTGCCTATACTGAATTTAACCAACTTTTTAGTAAGCTTTTAAACCCTCGTGGTTCCTTCCAGACGTGGAGTGATATTATCATATATGATGTATTACCACAGTCATTCTTATTGAAGAAAAGAAGAAGGAAATCTGTCCATTCCGGCCCCACAGAAGGAGCGGCACAGATTCCTGCATTTGGCACTTAGATCGTTGCTAAAGTTCAGAGAAAAGCTAAAATTTAGAAACAGGAGGCTGACTTTTCATTGTACCTGGTCATTGTCAAACTCCTTGTTTAGTTCTCCATGGGATGATGTATTGAGCTTTTATCAGGGAGAGTGTTGGGGATAGGGAGTGGAGGATGTGTTTCTACAGTGGACTAGAAAAGAATTCTTACAGAGTTACTATGTTTTCTTAGTTCTTAAGTTTGACTGTTGCAGAATTTTTTTTTTCTGAAGACCACAAACAAAGCCATCCCTAAACAGGGGCGGATGCTATTGGAGGGGTCCACCTGACTAAAAATATCTCCCCTACTAAGCTGCCCAATGCCTCCCTCTCATTAGAGTCCCTCCTGGGGTGGGGGGCGGATGGAGTCTTTTTTGGGAAACCGTGATCCAAATCTAGAAGAATGGAAAGGAACTGTATAGAACATCATCAAACCAGCTCTAAAACAATGGTTTGTCATATGTAGCAGGTGGGGGTTTAGTAGCATTAAATCTCTTCGTTAAAACTGCATTTTGAAATTTTGTTTCTGAGTGTGTCTGTGTGAGTTTGCTCTGCTCCCTGCTCATTCCCTCACCAAGTCTGTATTTGCCTGACGCTGCATTGCAAATCCAGCATGGATGGACTGGAGTGGACTGGGTCTTGGTTAGTTTGACACTTGAAAATCACTAGCAACTTGGAGGGACTGTTTGTGTTGCAGGCATAGGGTATCATCCCAAGAAAATGGAGGGCTACAGGTGAACTTTGGTCATCATGAGAAGTATTTGAGAATTATTTTATCTTATTTGTTTGTTATCTCCAGGCAATGTTGGACCAGAGGCAGCTTGGTGAAGGAAAAAATGTGGCATCAAAGAAATCAAGTTTCTTCTACTTCCTGCCTATGTGACCTTGAACTAGCAATTTGCATTGTACTAGCAAAAGTATTGTACTAGCAATTTAATTTCTCCGGACTTCAGTTTCTTCATTGGAAAATTGAGGGGGTTGGACTAAAGCCAGTCCTATCCTACCCAGATGAAAAAGGAATCTCTGTGAGCTGCATATTAACATTATCTCTGTTAGAGTAGGTAGGTGACACAGTAAACAGTCAGGAACACTTTTCTTCCTGAGTTCAAAGACCTCCAACATTTATTAGCTCTGTGACCCTGAGTAAGTCACTTAACCCTGTTTTACTGAGTGAGTTTTAATAAAATAAATAAAAGCCTCATTTTCCTCATCTGTAAAAAGAGCTGGAGAAGGAAATGGAAAAATGCTCCAGTATCTTTGCCAAGGAAACTCTGAATGGGATCACAAAGAGTTGGACAAAACAGAAATGACTGGGCAACAACACTAATGTTATAATATATTTTACTTTATTAAACAGTCCTCAAATACATTTTAATCCAGCTCATGCTTGAGAGTTACGTGAGGACCTTCAGTCCCTAACCAGTGAGTCTGAGGCCTCTGGAGATGAACTCCAAGATCCTTTCCAATTAATCTTTAGTCTAAGATCAATAGCATATATTTTTCTTGTTTGAAAAAAATTTTGTCCAAATCTATGATTTTATTAATGTAGGTAACTCCTGGTAAGGAAACTCCTTCTACCAATGGAGATCAGTAATTATTCTGTCATTTTAAAGTCAGAAAGTACATGTATAATCACAAATATATATATATATATATATATATATATATGTATTACATGTACTGTCATAATGTGGATTTTTTAAATCCCACTAATTTGTACCTTAATTGGGTTTGCTTAGCTGGTAGACACATGTTCTAGTACCTGAGATCCCTAAAAATATTCTTCACAATAGCACAAATTCATACAACTAGAATATGACAGAAAGGAGAATTTCTTGATTGAATCACTTGATTCCTTTTTACTGAGACACCCTATGGGTGAAATTTGAGTAGCTCACAGTTCTCTTGAGAAATATGAATGTGTTGGCAGCACTAGACGTGGAAACCTAACGAGTTATTAGGAGGCTGGTTCTCAAAACAAATCCAGAGGCCAAGTTTTCTCTAGCTTAATACAGGCATGGCCAAACAAATTTAAACTAGGACTTGAGAGTAATTAGCCCAGGCCTGAGAGGCATAACAAGACTGTAGTGTAGACAAGTAAACATTTTAAATAGAAGTTGAAGAGAAATCCCAAAGCACTGATATCCCACTTTTCCTGATTGCTGATTCTCACTGCCATCTGACACTCCATCTCCATGACACTAGTAGGAAAAGAAAAATCTGGTGAAAATGTTCTGGGTTGTTGCACATTTTTGTGGCCTGACCTGCTAAATGTTTTTAAGCTGAATTAAACCACTTGAGAACTCTCTCCTCCTGCAAATGCTATCTTATCATTGTGGATACTAAAATGTTTTATGAGCTTTTGGAAAAACTACTTCCATAGTCTCAAGGTAAAGGTTGACCTTGTTAATGGAGCTCCAGCTGTCTATCTCTACGGTCTCCTACACACTGTATGAAAAATGGTATGCAATTTTTGCATTCTGGCTTTGCTACAACAGCTTCCTTTTGAACTCAGGAGATATTTGAGTTATGATGATTGCCGCAAATGTCTCCATGGTATTACCAAATATTATGCTACAACCTGATGGCCTAAAATTGCATTATAGGAGAAAAAGAAAATTTACAGCAGTCTTTTTTTTTTGAGGGAGTTTGTTCTCTTAAATGACTACATAAAAACTTTTTTTTTCACTCAAAATTAGATCTAGATAACTTTAAATGTTTTCACCAGCATTTATTAGAATATGGGGGAATAACAAGTCATTGAGACATTTTTCTTTAAATTTTGGTATTTGATTAAATTTCCCTGTTACATTACTTCTCTAAAGTTCTACTAATTTCTCTGTAGATTGGCACTGGTCTTCTGAAATTTATGTCAGTGGAGACCTGGCTGGCATGTCCTACTGCTTTGGAAAAGCTTTGCATAAGGGCTTAGTGGTGGGATCTGTGTCTGCTGCTCAAGGACTAGATTAAATTCAGAGAAGATCATTTACAGATTGACCAACAGTCAACTCAAAAATGCCATCTACTAATGCACAAATCAGTTGCAATTAACTGCAGTAGAAAGAGTGACTGTTTTGACAAAATTACATCTCCTTAAAGTACTGACTTATTGTCATGTTACAATATCAGTATATAAATTTTCATAGCATGAAAAATACTCCCACTAAGTACTCCATAATGAATATGAAATATAATTTCAAATCCAATCCTTTTTTTGTCACTATTTGTGTTTCCATAGAAAGCAGTGAACTCTGGAACAAGAATATCACATTCTTATCCTGTGGCTTTCTCTGTCACTTTGCTCAAAAAAAACAAAACAAAAATAACAAAAATCCCCTTTATATCACTAACGTCCTGTGAGATTTCATGTACCAAGGCCATAATGGGATCTACCAAGATGGTGTCATCCAAAGCGACTCTCTTCATTAGTCATTATCAGAATCTACAATTAGACAGTAATGGTGGAAAATTATAGTCCCTATGCTAATTTGGGCCTGACTATTTTATCCTGAATTTACTTAAACCTTTCATCATTGTTGAAGCCCAGATGGACCATAAAGATATCCTACGTATATCCTGGGTCTTAGCCAAAATCTTTTCCTTCTAGTAAGCTGAGATACAGCCTTTTAGTACATGGTAAAAATTGGAAGCTAAATATTGACCTGTATGCCATCTTTTTATGATAGTCAATAAAATCCATTAGTGATTCCGTTTAATGAGTTACAAGTCTAGGTCTTGATCCTAAGAAAAGACTCAGTTAACTTAGAACTTCTATCTAGACTTAGCTCATCTTTCCTTGGAAAGATACTCAGATGAGAGGGAAAAATTCAGAAAGGAATTAAAGAGATCTAGGATCTATTCTTTATAATTAAATATTCATTATAATTTATAAAGAGTTCACATAAAAAACAACACCAAGGAAATACCTCCATCAGTGGGTAATCTACAGTAAATAGGGTCTAAAAAGAACAAAATAAAAATTTTTATTTTTTAGCCTTTTTATTGTGCTTAAAATAGTAGACCATGGAGACTAGCCAATGAGATCCTTAGAACATGATCTATGTTCCCTGTCTGCTACCAAACCACTATTTTGCAGCTTGCTTGGTGAGCTTTCTTCTAGTCATGAGTACCTGTGGTCCTGGTGCTGTGTGGTGATGAAGAGTTTTCTAATTGATTTCAAAGTTGGAAAGACTGATAATGAAGTTGCAAATAAGTTTATATATTAAAGAATAAACTTTTTCCTCTGTCCTTTTTGTGAGCATCTCTCTCTTTTGACAGTTTTAAAGTGAAAAATATCTGCCATAAGCCTCTGGCTGGAGTAAGGGGCCAACAGCTGCCTCATCTCTCCACCTGCCCACCATGTCTCCTTCAATACATGATGCTTCTTCCTGTTGTGCTTATTTTTTCTAATCTTAAGTGAATGAGTCTCCAGATTGGAATGAGTAAGATTATGACCTTACAAGCTTAAAAAGTTTGGAAGGGCCATGAGAGGTACCTCTCCAGCAAATGAAGGCAATAATATATACCACTGGAGCTGGTAGCAGCTATAGTTGTTTGGCAAGAAGATAACTCTGGGGAATGACTTGCTTGATTTAGGCCAACATTGCCTTGACTTCGCAATTGAGATAGTGACTTGCTAGTTCAATTGGCCAAAGGAATTACCTTCCAATGGCCACACCATACTCAGAAGGGGTCTTACTGGGAGCTCCACAATGGAAGAAAAATAGTCTTAGAGTCATAGGTATCCCTTGGTATTAAATGTCCCCTTCATGGATACCTCAGTGCCTTTGGGTATCAAGGGTAAGTCCACAATCCTTTTTGTACCTTATTCTCAGCTGCTCCTAGTTTTGTGCTTTGGGGTTGAAATGAACAGGTCTAGCCCTCCTATAATACAATGGACCTTCAAGTATTTTAAGCCAACAGTTGTTGGTCAGTCATTTTTCAGTTGTATCTGATTCTTCATGAAACCATTTGGGGTTTTCTTGGCGAAGATACTAGAGTGATTTGCCATTCTTTCTTCAGCTCATTTTACAGATGAGGAACTGAGGCAAACAATTAAATGACTTGTCCAGAGTCATATGGTAAAATGTGATATTTGTAGGATGACTGGCACATAAAAGGTGCCATATAAATGCTTGCTATATTATTTTTTTCACTATATTATTTTTTATTGATGTTTTATCACTTTTGGATCACACTTAGTCATCTATGACCCCCAGATATTTTTTAGATGAATAGCTATATAGCCTCACTTTCCCCAACTTGTACATGTGAATTTGCCTTTTTTTGAACACAAGGAAAAAACTTGTCATATATCATTATTAAATTTCATTTTATCAAATTTGGTACTTGTTTTCCTCCTGACAAGATACTTTGAATGCTATCACTGGCTTCCTGTGTGTTTAATTTTCCTTTTCTCTTTGTATTAGCTGCATATTTGATAAACATACCATCAATGTTGTCAACTGAGAGTTGACTACATCTCTAAACTCTCTTCTAGAGTTGCCATTCTATGATGAATAATAGTAGCTTAATGGCTCAATTTATAATAGCACCTTAAGATTTATAAAGTACTTTCTTGACCTTAACCCTTGGAAGGTTATGAAGTCCACTCTATAGATAAAGAAACTGAGGGTCATAGAATTGCAATGACCAACCTGGGGTCACAAATCTGAGCAGGTATAAAGCCAGGATTTGACTCTATACTCACGATTTTAATAATAATAACAAATAACTAAGATTCATATATCACATCCTATATGCCATGCACTATGCTAAGTGTCTTATAAAGATTATCTTTTGATCCTCACAATAGCCCTAGGAGGTAAATGCTATCATTTTAAAGTTGAGGAAACTGAGGCAAGCAGAATTTAAATGATTTGTCCATATTCATGCAGGTTGTAGGTATGTGAAGCCTATTTTGAACTCAAGTCTTCCTGATTCCAGGTCTAGTTTCCGGAGTTTTCCTATATCTATGCTTCCTTAAAAAACAAGCAAACAAACCAGATAGCCTCTTAACTGTGAATGTTGGCTAGTGTTTGACATATTCATTCCTATTCATATTTTCCCTGTGTCTTCTGCTTATTCAACTTCTTTCTTCCAATTCTCCATTTCTTCTCTCCTCAATCACTGTCATCTATTTATTTAATTCTTTTCTTTTATTCTTTATTTTTCTCCTGTTTCCCTTCTGCTTTTCTAGCCCTGTCAATGGCATGAAAAGGGTTAAATATCACCCAGGATATGAAGTCTTCCTCTTCTTCAGTTCCTCAAAAGGTGCAAGGCCTGTTAGTCATCTGATTACGGGATAAACAAATACAGACTTGTTTCTACAGATCTCTTCACAGTTCATTTCATACCAATATCTTTGATAATTATGGACTGGTCACAGTTCAAGTGTCACTTCCTTTTTTTCTGGCCCAAATGGGGGTTTAACTCTTTTGCAAGTTTTGATGCCCACAGGGGAAAAAAAGAGCAATTACAAAAGGAAAGAGTTGACCTACCTGATTAAAAACCCAGCATCCTATGCTAAAATTGTCAGACTTTCATGTCTGTATGGATGTATGTGGTGCACTGGACACAGAACTGCGTGGGACTATTCTCAGAATGAGCGTTTACCTCACAAAAGCTAGTTTGTTGCCTTTTTGTTGGTTGAGGACTCTGGGACAGGTTTGGGAGGGAGGACCGATGAAGGGCAGAAGCGGCAAAGAACAGTTTGGTTGCTTCCCTTGCTTCACCTGAATCCGGTTGGAAGCACCGGTGTTATGATTTGTAGTATCAAAGCGTGGTCATGGTTGGGGGAAGGTTTGGAGGTGGGAAAGGAGCCTTGTGTATATATTGACTGCTTGTTGCCTAGTCAGTGGGTTTTTCTTAGACCATCATCAAAGTGCTTTCTTTCATTTAGGGGAATAAACAATGACTCTTTTTACTCCTATCTTCTGACTCTGATTTTATTTGTGCCAATGGGGCACTGGTGCTCATTTTTGAGTGAGGTGTGGGTATCTCACACAGATTGATGTGAAGTACTTGTAAGAGAGGACAGAGACAGAGACAGAGAGAGACATAGAGAGAGAGAGCAGGAGAGAGAGAGAGAGAGAGAGAGAGAGAGAGAGAGAGAGAGAGAGAGAGAGAGAGAGAGAGACAGGAGAGGAGAGAGAGAGAGAGAGAGAGAGAGAGAGAAACACGAGAGAGAGAGAGAGAGAGAGAGAGAGAGAGAGAGAGAGAGAGAAACAGGAGAGAGGAGAGAGAGAGAGAGAGAGAGGAGAGAGAGAGAGAGAGAGAAACAGGAGAGAGAGAGGAGACAGGAGGAGAGGAGAGAAGAGAGGGAGAGAGAGAGAGAGAGAGGAGAGGAGGAGAGGAGAGAGAGAGAGAGAGAGAGAGAGAGAGAGAGAGGAGAGAGAGAGAGAGAGAGAGAGAGAGAGAGAGAGAGAGAGAGAGGAGAGGAGAGAGAGAGAGAGAGAGAGACGAGAGAGAGGAGAGTTCTTAGCCAGGCTTACCAGATGCATACACCACACCTGGAGATTAATGATGACAATTCTAACTATTTGTAATCTATTCAGCTGACTCTCCTCATAAGAAGATCTGTCTTAAACAGTCTTTGGAATCCGATGGTAGTTAATTTAGATGGGATCAGGGTTTGGCCAGATCACATAGGTCTCAATTTTCAACATTATTTAAAAAAAACAAAGATACAGTGTTTCCCTCCAGTGCAAATTTGAGCAGAAGGAGAGGAATGCTATATATCATAAAATGTATGTGTTCACCTCTTCCCTAGGCTGCCCTGACTCTATCAAAATGTTTTTAATTATCTCTCCACTCCCTTGATGTTGATATATATGTATATATATATATGGTGTCCAAATCTCTCCTAGCTACAAAAAGGTAGAAATCCTCACCAATCTCTCTGCTGATGCTCATTATTCCCCACAGGGCTCTACTTACGGGTATCAACAGCAAAGAGTGGGTAGGATTAGCTAAAAGAATGAAACAAAATGGAAAGATAGTTGAGGTAGAATTGATGGGATTTGGATATTGATTGGATTTTTTAAAGTGAAGAAGTGAGTAGAGGCAAAGGAAACCTCAAAGTTAAGAACATGGGAAATGGAGTAAATGGTTTTGCCATGATCAGAATAGTGGAAAACAGAAAAAAAGAATGTTTTAGAGGGAAGATAAGTTTGTTTTTTGACCATGTTGATTTGGTTTGAGGTATACATTAGGGCATCCTTTTGGAGTTTTCCAGTAATAGTTGGAAATGTTTATCTTAATTTCCCAATCAGTCAAAGTTCCTGATATTTGCTAGATGCTGAGGAAAAACATGTCACCCAGCACTCAAGTGTATTAATATAAAACTCTCCTCATTTGGAGGTTGGTTATCAATGTTCTGATTCTGTGTGAAAGATGAAGTCAGTGAGAGCTTAGAGGAGGAGAAATTATTCTTCTGATTTCTAGATTTGAGAGATGATATCTATAAGTCCAGTTTCTCTTCCAGGGAACAGATCTCTGGTGAGAAAAAGTCTAATGGGAAACCTTTTAGAGACTGTGTGCTGTGTTCTACCCTCCCACACCCCCACTTGCTGAAACCAGCTGACAAATGTCCAGCTGGGACAGATGATCTAAGATTCACCCACAAGGCATGTGCTTTTCACTGGGGGAGCAATACAACAACCAATTAGAGATGGCAGATTGCCCCCCTTCCCTTATTTACCCTCTAGGTTCTTCTGACAATTCCTGCCCCTGGAAACTTCCCACCCAACATTACCTGCCCTCTCTCCTTTATTTTATGGATTATTTAATTTTTTACTGTGTTAGGAAAAGTGGGTTGCTCAGGGAGGAGTAATATCTTTGGTATGGAGGGCTTGGTCGTGCCCTCCTAGGGCAGCTCTCCAGCCTCTGACCCCCACCTGACACCCCCAGCTCTCACTTGTGGCTCCTAGTAGCTGCTAGCATGTGACAGCGGCCACATACCCCGGGCAACGGCTTCGACAGGCCAGCTAAACCTTGTGAGGGTAGCCATTGGGTCATCGTAGACCCCCTTGGTGAACTAGGGCTTTGCTCACCCAGCATATGAAGACTGCTTTGGCTGAACAGATGGAAGAAACCAATAAGAAACGGCTGAGAGGGCGACGCAGCAAGGCACCTGTGGAGTGTTTAGGGCGGTGTTGGAGCACAAAAGACAACCACGGCCATCCAATGCAAGCTGAGAAAGTCTCTCAGGTGTAATGACTTTTCGTGCCACTGGACCCAGGCTTCCAACGCCGAGAGAGTGGGACTGTCTCTGTGCATCGACTTTTCCACTTAAATCTTCATGCACAAGTGTCTTTGTGCACAAAAACACACAAAGACAAATAGGTCATCCTTGGTTACCGAGAGACTGCTACTACTATATTATCAGAATTTGTGTTTTGGATATATGTGTAGAGAATTATGTTCTCAGCAATATCTAGAGAAAGATTATATAGTTTTTTCATGGTCATGGGACCCT
Organism: Monodelphis domestica; assembly: GCF_027887165.1. Classification (NCBI taxonomy): domain Eukaryota; kingdom Metazoa; phylum Chordata; class Mammalia; order Didelphimorphia; family Didelphidae; genus Monodelphis; species Monodelphis domestica. The sequence goes on along the minus strand of NC_077234.1, from coordinate 229,816,243 downwards.
AACCCCCTATTTGTCATAGATTCAGTGTATCAACATTAGAGTTTTTTATTCTTGAACTATTTTTTTTTTTTAACCCCTTACCTTCTGTCTAAGGGAGAACTGATACTTAATATCAGTTTCAATGAAGAAGATCAGTTAAGGGGTTATAGTCATTGATGGGCTTTAAGTGACTTGCCTAGGGGTCACATAGCAAGGAAATGACGATCCACATTGAACCAGGAAGATATACTTCACTCTGTATTCAGATTTCATCAATTCCTTCTAAGGTAGAGGATAGCCTTTTCCCTCAAGAGTTTCTTGGAGCTGCCCTGCCTACTACCTCTATTGCTGATAATGCTTAAGACGTTTGAGTCATCGGACTTTATTGCTGGTACTGTGTACAATGTTCTCCTGGTTCTGCTCACTTCACTCTGCATCACCTTATGCAAACCTTTCTAGGTGTGTGTGTGTGTGTGTGTGTGTGTGTGTGTGTGTGTGTGTGTGTGTGCGTGCGCGCTATTTCTTTCAGCTCATCTCAAAATATTGATTGAGCCTATAATGGACACTATGCTGTGGTGGGCACTAAACATTAATTTAAATACTAACAGATATGCACAATGATACATAGACTAGAAAACCAATTTTTTATGTTATTAACATTGATCAAGGATCTATTATTGGTCAGGTTCTGTGCAAAGCACAAGAATTTCAAATAAAGACAAAAACAGTCCCTGCCCTCAAGAAGCTTATCCTCATCTAATAGGGGAAGATAAAGGTCAAAACTAGAGGAGGAAGAGGCTGCTACTTATTTAACCTCTATTGGCCTTAATCTACTGGAGAAGGAAATGGCAAACCACTCCAGTATCTTTATCAAGAAGACCCCAAGGAAGGATTTGAACTGAAGTTTTCCCAACTCAAGTCCCTCACTCTATGCACTGTGTCACTTGTCCACCTAAAATCTCCTACTAGAAGCCTTTCCTAGTCCCTCTTAATTCCAGTTCCTTCACTCTCTTAATTATTTCCTATTTATCATGTATATATATAGCATATAGTAGTCTCTCGGTGATCGAGAATGACTATTGTCTTTGTGCAGTTTCATCTACGGTGTACTCTCATGAGGTTTTGGAGTCCAAAGGCTGAGGCGCAGAGTTTGTGGCACATGGGCCAGTTGTTATAGGAGGTGCGGTTGTGGCCTGGTATCCGCATTCACACGCAGTGGCAAGATGTCGACGTCGCTCATCTTCAAAGGTGGTGGCAGCATGGTGAATGTGGGTTCGCCAGCTGCTTCTGTCAGAGGCAGCGAGTTCTAGTTGCTTTGGTGTAATGCCAGCCCACTTCAAGTTGGACTTTAGCTGATCCTTGAATCTTTTCTTTGGTCGGCCTTGTTTCCTGAGTCCAGCTGACAGTTCACCATAGAATACCTGTCCTGGTATTCGCTGTGGGTCTATGCAGATGACGTGTCCAGACCATCGTAGCTGGGTTTTGAGGACCAGGACTTCGATGCTGGTGGAGTTGGCTCTGTGGAGGACTTCCTGGTTGGTGATTCGGTCCTGTCATCGGATCCTCATGATTGACCGGAGAGAGCGTTGGTGGAATTGCTCCAACTGCTTCATGTGCTTCCGGTACAGTGTCCATGTCTCACAATCATACAGGAGCGAGCTGAGGACCACTGCTTATATACACTTTGAGCTTCGTCGCAGTGCTTACACCGCTGTGTTGGAGGACTTTGGAGCGCAGCCGCCCGAGTGCCTGGCTGGCCTTTTGGATCCTGGCATTGATCTTGTGGTCTAGGGACCCGTCGTTGGCGATGGTGCTGCCCAGGTACTTGAACGTATTGATGTTAGAAAGCTGCGTGCCGTCGATTGTAATGCACGGCTGGTTCGTTGGCTTCCCTGGTGCAGGTTGGAACAGCACCTCTGTTTTGCTGAGGCTGATAGTCAGGCCAAACAGTTTTGTTGCGGTGGAGAACCTGTCCACAATGGTTTGGAGATGATTTTCTTGGTGGGCCATGAGAGCACAGTCATCTGCGAAGAGAGCTTCCAGGATGAGTCTCTCTGTTGTCTTTGTTTTTGCAGTCAGGCGGCGAAGGTCGAATAGTGAGGCATCCAGTCGGTATTTGATGTAGACGCCCAGGTCTAGATCCATCACAGCATGTCATAATACTTGGGTGAAGTATAGGTTGAATAGTACCGGAGCAAGGGCACAGCCTTGTTTTACGCCATTGGAGATGTTGAAGCGATCGGAAGTCTCTCCACCAGATAGGACTTCCCCTGTCATGTCGACATGAAAGAGCTGGATCAGTTTGACGAATTTTGCTGGGCAACCGAGCTTGCTGAGGATCACCCACAATGCGTCCCTCTTCACTGTGTTGAATGCCTTTGTCAGGTCTATGAAGACAATGTAGAGACTCAGGTTCTGCTCAAGGCATTTTTCCTTCATTTGCCTCACCGTGAAGACCATGTCGATGGTGCTGTGATCTGGTCGGAAGCCACATTGTGATTCAGGCAGGTTCTGCTCTGAAACAGATGACAGGAGTCTGTTGAGTATAACACGGGCGAGGATCTTTCTGGCAGTGGCGAGTAGTGAGATGCCTCTGTAATTGTCACAGGCTGCTCGTGAGCCTTTGTTCTTGTATAGGGCTACGATGGAGGCATCTCTGAGTTCTGGGGGCATGTCTTCCTCTTCCCATATGCTGGTCAGCACTATGTGGAATGCCTGGAGCGCCTTTCCATTTAAGTCCTTGTATACCTCTGTTGGGATCCCATCTTTACCGGGTGCCTTGCCTGCACTCATTTGTTTAATGGCTTTCTGGACTTCCTCTATTGAAGGAGGGACATCAAGTTGTTCAATGGAATGGTTTTGGGGGATCTGGTCAAGGGCACTTTGGTCGACTGAAGAGGGTCGGTTGAGAAGCTGACTGAAGTGTTCTTTCCACCTGTTGCTGATGCCTTTTTTATCTTTTATGAGAGTGTCACCATCAGAGGATAGCAAGGGAGTGGTGGTGGGTTTTAATGGCCCATAGACAGTCTTGAGGGCACTGAAAAATTGTTTGTAGTTTTTCATATCAGCAAACCGCTGGATTTCTTCTGCCTTTTTTTCCCACCATTGGTCTTGCATCTTCCTGATCTCATGCTGCGCCATGGCTTGGAGAGACTTGAATCTGTCCTTTTTAGGAGCAGAGTTTGGGTTATTTTGCCACTCCATAAAGGCTTTGTTCTTCTTGCTCAATAGGTCTTCAATAGCAGTGTTGTTCTCGTCGAACCAGTCCTGGTGGTTGCGTTGTTTTGGGCCTAGGACTGCCTTTGATGTTTCCTTCACTGCGTCTCTGAACTGTTTCCATTTCTCGGTTGAGCTTCCAGTGAGTGGTCCCTTGGCAGACAGCTTGTTGTCCAGGCAGGACTGGAATGTTTGCAAATAAGATGGATCTCTAAGACGACTCACGTTGTAAAATGCGCGAACTTTCTGGGCACGTTTTGGATGGCGAGGCGCAATGTGCATTTGAAGAGTTGCTCTAACCAATTGGTGGTCTGCCCAGCATTCAGCTCCTCTCATGGCTCTGGTGATCTTTACATACTGGATGTCTCGCTGGGGTACAATGATGTAGTCAATGAGATGCCACTGTTTTGATCTTGGGTGCATCCATGTTGTTTTATATACAGAATTTGCTTTGTCTGTATTTGTATATTGTCTCCCCCATTGTACTGCAATCTCTTTGAGGGGCAGGGACTGTCATTTGCCCATTTCTGCATCTTTATTGCTTAGCCTGGTGTCTGACACATAGGATGTTCTTAATAAAAATGCTTCTTAATTTGGGGGGGGGGGGGAAAGACCCCATGGATAGTAGGTATAGAGCACTGTGCCTGGAGCTAGAAAAACCTGAGTTCAAATGTTGTTTCAGATACTTACTAGCTGTGTGACCCTAGGCAAGTCACTTAACCTGTCTGCATTAATCCCCTAGAGAAGGAAATGGCAAACCACTGATATTTGCCAAGAAAACTCCAAGGACAGTGTACACAGAGAGTCATGAAGACTCAGCAGCACCAATGCACAGGGTATTTAAATAAGGGTAAAAGACAGTCCCTGCTTTCCAGTAGTTTGTCATCTAATGGGTGAAGAAAATACACAAAAAGAGGCTGAAAAAAAACCACCAGAGTAAAGAAGAGAAGGTAATAGGTCCAGAGGAATGATAGAAAAATCTAGAGTACAGCTGGGTGAGAAATGAAAAGATGGCTGGCCAGGACACGTTCCTTATATAAAAATTTACAATAAGACCCCTTATCTCTACTCTCTAATTAGTGAGGGAGGAATCCCATAGCAGGGGCTACTGAGGAGGTGCGAATTTTTGGACTTGTAGAGACCTTACAGGATGTTGAGGTTTTTAAAAAACTAACAAAAAAGTTTTTAAGTTGAAAAAAAAATCAGTTTACCATTTAAAAAGTAAAGTAATAAGCTAGTATCTGGACTATTCACAAGTCTGGTTTAATTTCTTCATTGATTATCAGGAAGCAAGAAAACACAGGAAATTGGGCACTAATTAAACTTTTGATGTTAATTCTGCCCTGAAGTAGGTTAGCCATTCACCCTTTGTTCTTGGAGCCTACAGTGAAGAAATGACAACATCCTGGATGAAACACCAAATGAAAAATGAAAGAGTTCTGATTAAGGCTGGGGAATGCCTGAATTAGGAAAAGATTAGAAGGACTAAAATATAATTCGGAAGCTAAGCAGCAGATGAGAAATTACATAATTGGCTTGCAATCGTATAAATAATTCCATGACATTGTAATAGGGCTACTATCCAGAATGAGCCATATTTTCTTAGATCTATCACAAAATGGACCAGGTCAGTATACTAGCCTTTTATAAAGCCGTTTCCTATTTTGAAATGTAAACTTTTTGAGAACAGAGTCTTTCATGGCTGCCTTAGCATAGCAAAAGGACTCAAACACCTTAGGAACTTAATAAATGCTTGTAGATTTATTGATATAGGTGGCCAAACACACTCAACTTACATGACCTGAGGCAAGTCATTAAAAAAAAAATCCTTATCTTCCATCTTGGAATCAAAGCTGAGTATTGGTTTTAAAGCAGAATAGGGGTAAGGGCTAGGCAACAGGGGTTAAGTGACTTGCCTAGGGTCACACAGCTGGGAAGTGCCTGAGGTCAAATTTGAACCTGGGTTTGGTTCTCAATTCACTGAGCCACTGAACTGCCCCCCAGGCAAGTAATTTTATTCACTTTTCTAGACCTTCCTTTCCTCAACTGTAAAATGAAGGGGTTCCCCAAGTTAATCTCTAAAGTCAACTCTTAGCTCTAAATTTACAGTCTTGTAAATGTGTTGGGTGTTCCTTTTAAAGTCTGGGAGGTTTAAGTCCTGTCTATACTAATCTTTCACTTGGGTGACAGATATTATTACTGAGCCTTAAGAGGCAATTTAGAGAGCTCGCATTGCTTCAGGGAAAGCATTTGCTAGAGTATCACCAAAGGCCCTAAATCTTTCCACTGCCATATGCAAATAACAACCCACCATTAGACATTACATAGAGATTCCAGACTTCTTTGTTCAAAGCTCAGGATAAACAGAGCCTTAGTCTGGTGATTCTAGCAGGCTGAGAAGTACTGAGTAATAATTACCCCACTTCACATGCTTTATCTTATTTGATCCTAGCTCCCTGAGGACAGGGATTATTTCATTTTTATCTTTGAAGCCCCTGTCCCTAGAGCCGAGCTGGAAAATTGTAGGTGTTTAATAAATGTTTGATGATTGATTCAGTGAATTAAGTAATCTGAGTGTTTATTTTCCCTGTTTTACAATTGAGGAAACTGAGGCTTAGAGAAGTTTGCAAAGCTCATTCTATAGAGTTGACCTGGACCTCACAGTCAGGCCCTGAGTGACAATTCAGCTGCCTCTGAAGAGCTGTTAAAGAGAAATCTGGCAGAGATCTAAACGTTGTGAAAATGAAAGCACATGGAAAAGAAATGGGAAAGAATACAGAACGTGATAAAGGGAGGAGACATGAGAGGAAACACTTAGGTGAAAAAGGTTCAAGAAAAGGAAGAAGCCAAATCAGAAGGTCCAAGAGTAAGGCGACATGCCACGGAGTTAAGCATGTCAAGATTTTTTTTATTAGTTCCCAGTAAATAAAGGAAGATTAAAGGATGACACTGGAAACAGCTGAAGGAATATCACTCCACACCCTCTTCTCTGATCCTCTCTGCAGCAGACACAAAGGAACTGAATAAAGACCATATGTTGCGTTATTTTACCTGGACGAGATGTTGCTGATTATTTTTTTTTTAAGTTCTTTCCAAAGCTTCCAGCTCCACTGGGGAATTTTTAAGTTGCTCCGCCTAGAAAGTGAACTTGACTTATTCTGGAAGTGGCCACTTCAACCATCCAGGATCTAGGACGCTGACGATAGACGTGTGCTTAGCTGCCTTTCTCTAGGGGTTCAGGAATCTGAAAAATGGCACTCAAAGCATGGAGTGTTCCCTCTTCAAAGTGTTTCATGCGTGCCTGCTATTAACTTGTCCAAGCCTCCATTGGTGCCTTGTGAAAAGTATACTTTATCCATGGAAGAAACTGAGGGATTAAAACCAAACCAGTTTCCTGGAATGGAAAGAAGAGAATGAGCAGGGTTGACTATTTCTGGCCGCCAGCCCTGAATCTGCAGGGCCTCTTGAGGTCGTGCTCTCTGACTTAAGGATATTGGTTTAGTTGACTTTTCCAACCCTTGATCTGGCAACAAATGTCCAGCGAGATTTGACTGGAGATAAACACACAATTTCAGATGAAATCAAGAATGGTTACAGAATACTCATGGGGAAGAGTGGGCATTATTCATCGAAGGCTAGCCCAACACTTGCATTTTCTAGAACATTTTAAATTGACCCAATGTCCCTGGTTCATCCCCACAGATTTGGGTGTATTATTTTTAAGACTCTGTGGTCAAAAGGAATGAGAAAGTTAATGTTCAAAGCACAACTCAGCTTAATTTCTCTGATTTTGTCAGCTGTCCTGGTTTGGGAAGTTCAGAAAAATCAGGTCAGGATTGATATCTAATTTAGACTATTTGCCCTGCCCGTTTTGCTGAACTGATCTGAACTGAACTGAACTGACTTGGGCAGCTATCACATAACACTGGAATATGTGACATTTAGCCTTTCTCTAATGTTTAGGAAAACCTAAAGCAATAGGCATTTGTCAGAAATTGGCCTTTTTTTTTTAACAGAAAATGGGCATTTTAACTAAATTATTGTTTTAGTTCTCTACTAATAGTTTTTTCTACTGCTTTTATGGTGGCAGGTCAAGTCCCCAGAATATGGCTCATTACTTTTTCCTTAGGATTCTAAGGTTTGAGGGTTTTTTCTTATACCACCAATCATGAGCCCCCACCAGTGTATTTCCAAAATTGATAACCAATTTATATAGACAGTCAGATTTAATTATCTTTTAGAAATTGTTTCTTCCTATTGTGGTAGACTAAAAAGAATTGTCGCCAAAAATCCCTCCAAAGGAGAGGTAGGGTGATATATTGTCCCACATATATACATATAAAGTTCAAAGGAGAATGGGTTGAAACCTTGAAAATATATGAAGGAAAAGGGTAACTCAATCTGGTTGGTGGAAGTCCTTTTCTTTCTTTTGTCTGGTTCCTATGAAGTTCCTGTTAGATATGATATATTTTGCTAGGTGCCAGCTAGGTGATACAGTAGATAGAATGACCTGAAATCAAGATGAGCCTTCTTGAGTTCTAATCTGACTTCAGCCACTCACTAGTTGTGTGACTATGAAAAAATCACTTAATTCTGTCTCAGGTCCTCATCTGTAAAATGAGCTAGAGAAGGAAATGGCACACCTCCAAAGTGTCTCTGCCTAGAAAACCACAAATGGAGTCATAAAGAGAGTCAGTCATGAATGGAAAGACTGAACAACAATAACAACAACACTTTTCTATTGGGCTTCTTGTATTCTGAAGCTACCTTTTCTTGACTGATTTGTTCTCACCTCCTGATGCAGCTAGATACTGTCATCAGCCTCTACTCTTCTAAGAACACTGCCAAGACAGTGGTTTCAAACTCAAATTGAAACTGAGTCCATTAAACCATCCATAAGAATCTTTGAAAGCATATATTTACTTTTAAAAACCACAAATTAACATTATCTATGTTTTATTGTATTTTAAAAAATGTTTCCCAATTACATTTGAATTAGTCAAGCCATAATTATGAATGTTGCCAACCTTTAAGTGACTCATAGGCTGAGTGGGATACCTCTGTGCTGAGAAGCCTATAGGAATTCCAATATTTTCTGATCTCTTGAAGTCTGGAGTTCTCTTTCTATCACCTCCAAAGAAATTACTTCTCAAGGGATTGGCTTGCCTAATAGTAGAAGGTTGGACTAGAACTGGGTTATTTTCTATTCAAGCCACTTAAGACATGACCAGTTCTTTAGCCAATACTAATGTGACTTTTGTGTAATGTCATTTCATCCAATGCTCTAAGAATTTTGCTCCTTCTAAAATGATTAGATTTTTTCGCACCTAGTTTAACTCCTTCCATTGTTTTATTGATTCATTAGTTTTTAGCTAATAAAATATTGAGTATTTGGTTATTTACTTTTAATTGTATGGAGTGATTGATCAATTTAATTAATATTCCCTGCCCCATCCCATCCTTATATTTCATTGTCTCACTGTGGCATGGAACTAATACTGGCTTCTTTTTCTTTTTTTCTCTCAAATGCTTATTTAGTGTCTCATTAACAACTCTAACATAGAAGGGCAAGGGTTAGATGAATAGAGTAAAGTGATTTGCCTAGGGTCATGTGGCCAAGAAGTGTCTGAGGAGAGATTTTGATTCCTGGTCCTCCCAACTCCAGGCTTGGTGCTTTCTCCATTATACTGCAGTTAAGGGTAAAATTTAGGGTTGAGACTGAATATATTATTTAATAGTTGCCAGGAATTTAAATTCTAAATCCCAATTAAATACTCAAGTCAGAATAGAATTTTATGGTGACTTATTTATAATAGAAGGAAGAAATTAAGAATGAGGGAGAAAGAGGGAAAAGGGTAGAAGATCTGCTCCAGCCTGCCTAAGCCAGGGGGATTTCAGAAGCCTTAGCCAAGGGGCCTTCCCAGAAGATTAAATCTAGCTCAGCATCTATCCACAAGGCCTCCTCCAAGATAAGGGGCCTCCTTGGAGGCTGGTGCCTTCAGAAGGCCAGGGAAGGAGGATTCAGTCTTAACACTCACTACATGGTCAACTAAGGGAAGCAGTCTCAGGCCTCCACGCTCTAGCCCTCCAAGTCAAGAACCACTGCAAAAAGCTGCCCAAGTCGCAACAGCTACAAAAGTCCCCCTCACAGGAAGTGACATGAAATATAAAGACAGTTCTTTACATCACTTCCTGTGTCTCACATGTACCAATGGTGGCTTAAACTTGGCTTAGGATAGCCCAGGAGGTCAGTCAGTTGTTTCTGATTTATCACTTGCTAGCACACATGGGTCATAGATCATCCTCCCCCACAGTTAATCCTTAAGTGGGGGTGTATACATTCCTGGTTTCTAGAATTCTAAAGACTAAGCAGGGTGGAGTAAATCTAAAATTCACCCTATCTAGTTGCCCTTGATACTAGCTGCTTGAAGATTATGGCAACAGAGCTTAAACCGTGTCAGATTTTATCAAAATTTCAAGTAAAAATCAGGTAACCAAATACTACAAAGAATGGGTATTTTCAATGAGAATTAGAGGGCCTGGGTTCAAATTCCATTTCTAATGCTTATGCCTAGTTATTCACAGACAAGACACATTTAAAATCTTCTTGAACTTCAGTTTCCTCATTTATAAAATGAATGGGTTAAGTTAGACAAACTCTCTATCCCTTCAAGCTCTATAGCTATGAATTCTGTGTTCTGAGATTCCTATCTGCCTGGGTTTGTTCAGAAAGGTTCATCACTAGAAAGTAGACTTCTAGGTGATTAAAATTTTCTGGCACATTTACTCATAAAGACTGACAATGAAAGCACAGAAGGATCTCATTCTATAAAGGACAGAAGTACTCATCCCATGTATGAAATCAGATTTTTGTGAAGCATCATTTCTACGTTTTCATTTCACCTGACCTAATAAATTACAGTGATCATTCTATTTTTTTAGGAAAAGTATATGAAAATACCACTGAGAGCTAACTAAAATAAAACCCTTTGTTCCAGAAAACAACAAAAACAAGCATTTAAATATTTTTTTTCATTTGTAGGTGTGGCTGGGGTACAAAAAAAAATCAATTCATCACTTCTAGCCCAAATAACGTAACTCACAAAATACTCTAGTTCTGACGCTTTTATCAGGTTAAAAACTATAATAAAAACAAATTCTTTTGTAATCAGCTATTTAGTGTCAAAAGTACTTGATCGTTTTGGAAGGACTGAAAGCTGTTGGATGAAATAGATGAAATACAAGATATGTATTGGAATTGGCTGAAAAGATGTATTCATACCCCATGGATCTCATACACTAGCTTGAAAACAGCCAACTAGTTCAGATTAAAGCATTCCTTGAATTAAATAAAAGAGAGCAATTTCAGTTCCTAAAGAATCATCACTTCTGGGTAAGACGAGAGAAGACTTTTTGACTTCTTTTCTTCTTTACACAGAGAAAGATCTTGTATACTTGAGAAGGCACAGTAAATTTGTGTTGCTCATGGATGTCCTAGCACTGACTCCTACTTGAGTAGCTGAGGACAATCTAGACAGTAAGAAGAGGCAGCTTCACGACCCTGGAAAGGTCCCCTGGAGAGAATTATATCCATGGGGATTCATGAGTTACAGTCCTAAAAAAGATAGCTTCATCCTTTCAGGGTTTATTTTTAGAATCTTAAATCAAATTGTTGCCAGCTTTCCTCTGGGGACTCTGTCTGATGTTCTGAGTGGAGTTAGGAGAATGAGCCCAGAGCTGATGTTCCACAATAAAGTCTATATTCCTATATATTAAACAACAACAACAACAACAACAACTAAATAACATACACAAATCTGGAGCTGTTGGTATGAAACTGCTTCCCCAAATTACAGAGCTACTTGCTAGCCATTAGACAGGCCATTAAATAGATATGATTGGGCACTTATGGGTATTGGTTGGGAGGAACTAAATATCTTTCATTTCTTAACCTCCTTTTATACTCCATATCTTGGCTTTTTGACACTCAGGGATGGGAATAAAGGAAGCTAACAAAAGATCAAGATTGGAAGGCGTGGTTTTCATTCTTTGTTGGTAGATTTGGAGGCTCTCTGAAGAGGGTGAAAAAAGAGGATGCATGGTGAAAAGAGAGATAGAGGAGCTCTCTATAACCATGGTACATGGCAGATGGTGACAGCTTTGTCTGCCACTCTTTTTTTCAAATCCAAACTGAATAATGAAAGTTAAAGATATAAAGGAGGATGTTTATAAATATTGCTTGTTTGGTTTTAAAATTATGGGCATTTTTCTTAGGTGTCAAAAAGCACTGAAGGGAAGAAGAGTACTTCAAAAATGACACTCCTAACTAAGGCCATGCCCCAACCCTCTTTAGTTTCTGTTGGGTGCAACTGGAACTTATTTCTAACTATGTCCCTTTATTCTGGTAAAGACTACATGTAGTGGATGTCTATGCAACTTGTTCATTCAGCTTAGAGTATAGACGGAGGCATTATTTATTATTATCTTTATATATTTCTTTAATCATTTAACATATATGAAACTGTTACCATTTTATTAGGTTTCTATCTATTTAAAAATTTTTACTGATGGAGTTTTTGAGCCCTTAAGCCTATTTCTCCATGAGCTCTGTGGTTTTTATTATGAGATTTTGCATAGCTTGGTGATTTGGGGAATCACAGGTGACATTATAGCAGAAATGCCTTACTCTCAGGCACTGACCTTAGTATTAGGGGTGAAAATATAAGCAAGAAAGATAGTTGCTGCCCTCAGGAAAGACAACATAGATAGAGGAGGTAGAGCTGGAATAGCTTGAAGACAAGACAGTCAAGATGGCCAAGAAGTAAAATGGTGGCCTAGTTCTGGCCAACATGGGTTGAGAGCTGACTTTTCAGAGGCTATAGACTCAAGGGCAGGGGTCTCACTTATGTTCAGTGACATTGTTTGAAAGCAGCAAGGAAATATTTTGGTGGCCAAATAACAACAACAATGATGCCCATAAGGGAAACCCAAAGCCAAGTGAAATAAGAGGGAGAAAGAGAAGCTATTAACTTGAAGAAATAGAGAAGATTACCTGAAGATGACATCTGAACTAGATCTTTTAAAGGTGATTTTTCAACAGATGAAGGTAAGAAAGATTGACAATGAAAAAAGGAGAGAGGAGGATAGCAGCTCAATAAATAAGTGAGTAAAAAGAAACCTAAATATGGTTCTAGATAGAGGAGAAAGAGCCAGGCAAGGGATAGAAATATAAAATAAAAATAGCTCACATTAATATAAAGCTTATAAAAGACTTACAAGGAATGAAGGAGGAGAGAGAAAAAGAAAGAAGTAGGGTAGCTATCATGGGGGGAATGTAATAAGTCAATGAAACCTGAATTGAAGATATAGCTGAACAGTTCTGAGAACTTCACTAAGCTTATACACCAGAAATTTGTAATGGGAGAAATCAACAAGTTTTATGGCATCTATCTGTAACTCTCAGGAATAGGCAATGAGAAGGTAGATGGGGGGTATCAACTAGGTTTGAGGGTTTGTAGACCAGAAGCAGCCAAATGAGAGAGGGTGAGGAATTATCGAGGTCAGGACAGCAAATCATCCAAGTAACTGACCCTGGGGTCAAGATTGGGTATGGAGGTAACTGAATCCAGAGTATGGTCCCCGACTAGGAAAAAATAGCAGGTTTTGAGGGACTGGAGCTCCAGATCAGAGAAAAGAGGATGTTTAAGGGGAGCAAAGGAGAAAGAATAGTCAAAGAAGAGTGAATTGCAATTGGTGAGTGAGGTTTTGTAGTTCAGGATTTTGGAGCTTATGGCATTCCATATGACAGTAAAGTCTTGGGTATGACTCTACTAGCACAAGTCTATATTAAGTGCCTGCTGTGTACCACGTGTTATGCTAAATACTTGGAAATACAAGTTCATAGAATTAAATAATCCTAATTAAATAAGCAATCTTCCTTCCAATGAGTTTATATCCTCATGGTAGAGACTTCTAGAATATATAATTAAGTACAAAGTAAATAAATACAAATACATACAAATTAGTAAAATGTAAGGTAGTTTGCTAGGGAGGGCACTAGTAATTGTGAGGAGACATGGCTCAGGAAAGGCTTCATGCAGACAAAGAGGTCATGGCAGTTTTTGAGGCAATTGAGATAAAGGTAGGATACAAAAAGGTTGATCAATTTCTTATTCACCTTGGGCCTCAGTAAAACAAAGGATTTAGGTTCGATGGTCTCAGATCCTTTCTCTAGCTTTATAATCTATGAAATGATATTTCTCATAATTGAGAAATATCTATATCTATATACTTGTCATATTACTATATATTACATATACTTAGAATGTATTAATAAAAGTTATAGGAAAGATGTAACTTTTAAAAATAAAAACTTCTTTGGTAGCATAGATTGTCTTTCCATCACAGATAGGTGCAGTTAATACATTTGTTACATTCAGACCTTCTAAGGAATCTATTTCAGACATCAGGAAACTTTGTAAAAGCAGTATTTCCTTTTTTTCTTTCAAATATACAAAGTAAATTTTATCAACAAGAACTCTGAGGACTTCTAAGAATCTCTTTTCTTGAGAAAAGAGTGGCATCATTAAACATGTGACCCAAAACACAAACTTGATAAGGTTAAGTAATTAAGTGGCTGATTTCTCCCTCCTCTCCCCTTTAAAATCTTTGGAGAAAAAAGGAATCGAAAGATGAGGAGCCAAGGTAAGAACTCTGTTTCAGTCCTCTCTCTGGAGGTAAGTGTGTCCCTAAAATTGTTGAATTAATCTCATCCTTTATAATCCCCTTGGATTTGTCATGGGAGCAAACATAATCTTCAGAGCTAAGACTACATAATTCCTGAAAGATGGTTTGCGAAAGAAAAAGGACTCTCAGTGGGGAATGTGAATAGCTGGTGTGTTTCATTTGAATGGTTGAGAGAGTTTTCTGAAAACCAAGAAGTTATTAAAAGTGGCAGAATCAATTAATCCTCCAAGTATATTCCACTTATGGGAAGCTAAAAATGTGAAAATGGAATCAGTTCCTTACTCTGTTGTCAAAGAAGTTTTTTCTTGAGCAAGTTAGAGAGATGAGTGTGGCAAATAAAGAATTCTAAATCTTATATCCTTTAACATCGCTAGGTAACAGAGATATAATTGATTCCTTGTCCAAGCTTCTTTGTGAAAGTCAGATAAGTAAAATGAGAGGTGACTTAATAGAAAAAGGGTGAATTGCAACTTTAGAGATGCTAATTCTCCAATTTGTTGCCTTAGAGACTTCCTAGGCAACTCAATGGTTAAGTTATTTTTCTAGGATCATACAGACAGTATATATCAAGAGGTGGAACTTGAACCCAGTTCTCCCTGGCTCAGTTCAGTCATAATGCATTGCTTTCCATTGTTAATTTTACCATAGGAGGAAAAAAAAAACATAGAATAGAAAGCTGACAAGCAAATGGCCACTGGCTTTTGGTTAAGGAGAAAGGTTACTTTATAGAATTGTGCATTTTGAAAATGTCTATCCACTTTATGTATGTTGATAAGATGTGTGAATTTGCATCATTAATTTATACCACACCAAACTAGGAGGTCATGCCAGTATTTCAAACTCTAAAAACAAACCCATCATTCTTAGGCACCATCTTCTTCATAAACCCTTTTCTGGTCCCCAGGGAAGTTAGCCCTTGCATCCCTATTAGTGTCTGCCCTACCTACAACTACTTTGTATTCATCTTCTTTGCATATATTTGCATTTATTCATATTAGGGTATATGGGGTATTCATGGAGGACTGGCTCTTCTCATGTGATGACTTGCTGAGCCCTTTTCAGGACTTCTCATCTACCTTTTGTGTCCACCGTTCACCCAACTCTCACCTGTGACTCCAAGAAGCTCTAGCATGCAAAATGGTGACACACAGACAAAACTGTTGGCAGCAACTGGAAGGCGTCAAAGCTGTCAGTGACTTAGAGGTATGCTTATCCCAAGCATTTGAAGACTTTACTTGGTGGAATGGCCAGATGAGGACAACTTGTTGCAACAGTAGTAGTAGTTCCAGTAAAGGAGCTGAAGCAGGACTGTGGAATGTTTAGAGTTTGGTAAGATATAGAACATGCCAAAGTCATCCACTGCATAGTAATGTCAAACAATCATACTTCCCTGCATGATAGCACTACATCATCTTACCTGCCATCTCAGAGAAGGAAGAAAGTTGGGAAGGAAGAAGAAAATATGAATCTCAAAATATTAGAAAATTATTATTAAAATTGTATCTACTTGAAACCAGATTCCAGAACTTTATCCACTAAGTACTGTAAGGATGATATTAGAAAATAGGTATTGTTTTATTAGTTTAGGGATAAGAAGTAAAGCTGGCCTTTGCTAGTTTTTAATTTGAAGGCGAAGTTAAGATTTATAAGGATAACAGTGGTAGTTTTTTATTTAGATAGTATAAATTTGGGTTAGTCAGATCAAGGAGGAATAGTGAAACTTGTGAAACATAGTAGAAGCAGTTCCTTGCAGAAACAGGGAGTTATTTTGGGTGGATTTAGAATCCCTTAGAATTGGGAATCCTTTATTTATCCTTATATATTTCAATAAATACTTTATTTTTATAATAAGAGTCTCTTTAGCATCCTTGCACCTGGCCCTCAAGGGAAGTTCACATTTGAGCTTCACTTCATTACTAAGGATACTTTTGATTACCTCTATCAAAAGTATCCCAACAGTTTTGAACCTGTGTATTGAATAGTTTTTCTATCTATTTTATGTAGCTTGCCATTATTATTATTTTTTACAGTACCTAGCTGAAGGTAATTGGTCTCACCCTAGCCAAAGTTAATCTCTTTATCAATTTAATTAATCTCACCCCTTTCAGACTTCTCTAGCTTCCTCCCTTTCCTTGATCTAAGTTATTCTACACATTATTGTCAGAATATCCTTCCAACTGCTCATATCCTCTATTCTTAAACTCTCACTGGTACCCCACTGACAACTGAATAAATCCCAGATTTCTTCCATTATTGGCATTTGTGGGTCTACACAATTGGGTTCTTACCCATCTTTCCAACTTCTTCACACACGTCTGTACTTTGTTCATTCATCTTGTGTCTTTTCCTTTTTTCCTAAACCTAGAATGACTTCCTTCAATCTTAATCTCCCCACCCCAGTATTTTTTCCACCTTTTAAGGCCCAGACTCAGTTGTTACATTCTCCATAAAATCCCAGAGCTAGCTATAACCTTTGCCTCAGTACTTTGTTCATACTTCTTTCATATTACTTGAAGTGTTATAATTTATAATCTCACTAGAGTTTGCTTTAGTATTGTACACAGTGTAGGAACATAATAATGACTTGTCATATAAACAGTTGAGAAGACTGAGAAGAGATATAAAGTCAACATTGTATAATGATGACAGAATTAAATCTGGCATTAGATGATGCATCTTCAAATCCTTCCTCTGCTCTATGTATTAAGGTAGAAAAAAACCAATGGATTAGGAGTCAGAGAACTTGGGTTCACATGCTAGTTCTGACAAAACCTATTTGACTTTTGGGCAAATCACTACCTTTTTTACCCTGGGCATCAATTGCATTATCTTTAAGGAGTTTTTATGGATCTCTTAAAGTCTCTTGCACCTTTAAATTCTGGATCCTGTGCATGTACTTAGTTGCATATATGTAGTAGTAGTGTGACCCTGGACAGGTCACTTAAACCTGTTTCCCTCCATTTCCTCATCTGTAAAATGAGCTGGAGAAGGAAATAGCAAACCATTCCAGTATCTTTGCCAAGAAAACTCCAAATGGGGAGTCTGAAAATGACTGAACAACAATGCTTATAACCCTGGGCAAATTGTTAGATGTCTCTTCATCTCTCAGAAACAGGAGGGCACTCACTACACCAGCTGACTTCCAAGCCATAAGACCCTGAATGTTACCAAAGAGATTCAGGGAAAGTCAAGTCTGAGCAAGCAGGTTTGGAAGTCACCAGATCAAATCCAAAAGGCAAAAAGGAGTAATCATTTTGCCAGCTCTTACTCTGGAGTTTTGGGGGATGAATAACATGAGAGCTTCTATGCTTTAGCATATGTGTCCATTTGAATAATAAGAAAACTCAGCTTTGTATACCAGTGTGTGATCTAAAAAGCTTTAACTTGGAAAGAGGTGGAGGGATGCTTAGTAGAAACCTAGGTAAAGGAAAGAGAGGTAAATGGGGGCTTACAATCTCAGCTTCTAATGGTGCAGAACTGAAGCCTTAAATTGTCTCCTGTGTGAGTTTATGCACATAAATGCCCTAATGCTTAAAAATGTTGTCTTCCTGAAGGGCCCTGGAAAGGTAACAAAAGATGGCCTTGAAGACAAACCTATTGCAGTGGGTGAAATTGAAAATGGGCACCAAAAGGCTCAGGTTCCCATTTTTGTGCCCTGCTTTCTGGGGTGGGCTTTAAACTTGGAAGAGAAGATGTGATGTAGCTATTCTCCATGATTAGAACTCAGCAGGCAGGAGCCACCACTGTCAGAGACCAAGTGAAATGTAGATTCACTGAGATAATGACTCATTGTTCTTTAATAGTCAGGTAATTGCTGGAATAAATTCCAGTGTAATGCATCCTCCTTTAAGGATTCAGTCAAGTTCTCCCAGTTTTCTTTATGTAAACTTTGCCCCCTGGAGCAGGGCCCACAGATCTTGGCTCAGGTGAATCAACCAATTCCAGAAAGAGAAAAAAAAAAAGGCTAGAGGAGACTCCCTTTTAAAAGATGGTTCCAAGCTAGGGAGAGAAAACGAGGGGGGTGGGGGTGGGAGGGACCTTAGTGATGGAAGGGCCTCTTCAGAAAGAAGCATCTTTCCGACCTGGATTTAGCAGCAGACTTCTAATCCTGCCCCAGTCAAGTAAAGCAAGCCTTTGTTTAATGGTTAACAAAACTTGGCTGCTCTGCTCCAGCCCTTTCAACTGCCTGAGGACTAAGATTAATATCTGGAGAGTCTGATTACAGATCCTTTGGACAGGAGATAATGCCCTGCCGACCTGCTCTGAAGCCTGATTTGAAAGAGCGATTATGCTCTGCCTATACCAAGAACACTTACTTGAGGCTGTTATCTCTGCTAAGATGCTAATAAAGCAAGCAACTACATTGTAAGAGCTGTTGTCAGCGTGCTTGGGAATGGTGGGGATACTCCAAAAGAGTGTTAATGCTTGCACCAGGGAGCCAGAAACCTCCTACTGGGGAATAAATAGCTCCTTGGCTACAGGAGGGGGGTGGGAGGAGGGGAGGGAAAGAACTTGATTCATGTAACTCTGGAAAAATACCATAAAGTAATTAATTAAAGAATTTTTAATTAAAAAAATTCATACTGGAACAAGCCATTACCAATGTAGTGAAACTCAAAAGTAAAGAATTATTAGATAATGATATTAATAAATTACAATAAAGTAATATCACATTTTAAATTTAAAATAAAAACTTATACATAATATTGGCTGACATTTACATAGAGATCTACAAGAGGCGAGGCAGCCAGGTAGAGTAGACAGAATCCTGACCTAAAGTCTAAAGAGACCGGGGTTTAAATCCTGCCTGGACCCTTAATAAATGTGGAACTGATATGCGGATACAGGCCTCCCCTAGACACCCCAAACTCCAGATTGTGGCCCAAGTCAGAGAGTAATAAAACACTCATTTTTCCTTGCATTCCTGTGGTGTTAAGGGAAGGTGACTTTGCCTTTGAGGCATAGGACATAACAAATGATCCATCTCAGGTTCCAGAGACCCAGCAACATGCCATCATTGTCCCATCTCTGGACACATAGCCCCTGTTGTCAAAAGGGTACAGAAAGTCTTGCATTCTTGCAAAATGTAACCTGTCCTGAACCTGGAGTTTCACCTCAAAGCTCTTTCACAGCAGAACCCTATCAAAATCTCATATGCTCTCTCAACCTCAGCTTCCTCAGCTATACAAATTTAATTTTATAGTTTAATACAATTCAATGAATTTCACTTCAATTCAGTGTATTAGGCACCTCTAGTTTTAGGCCTTAGAAAAATAAAAGCAAATAGAAGAAAAATTGCCCTTAAAGGAGCCAACATTTTTGAGATGTAAATAGAGGTCTAATAGGAAATGTACAACACAATGGTACTTTCTGCTTCCAACAAATGGGCCTCAAACTCATCTGTAACTTAGGGGGATGTCTACTCCTAGAATATGAAGACTTCCTCTGGAGGAATGGATGGAGGAGATCAATAGCCATGAAAGAGGCAGAAACAAGCACTACAGAGCACTTAGAGTCTGAAGATGTTTTGGGAGAACTTTGAAATTAAACCCTGGATCTAGACAGGCACACTTGTCAGGAATGACAGACTCCAAAAGTTAGCTTAAAAATAAAAGAGATTTATTCATTTGTATATAAGTCAAATGAAATGGCTGAAGGAGGCAGAGTGGGTGGAATGCTGCCTCCCCAAGGAGATGGGATTTGGGATATTTATACTCTTTTGACAACAGGGTCTATGGTGGGGGCATAAGGGGGGTGGTAAATCATGAGGAATGGGCTGATTTGTTGGGCTGGGGAGAGATATAAGGCATGTTTTGTGTCTTGAGGGCACAAGGGATGATCTGTGGAACTCAAGGGATGATTAGATTAGGTGCCATCCAATGCTTATCAGTTTGGAACTAAAAGGTACATATCTATGACACTTAAAGATTTAGGGCTCTCAGGGATCAGAAAGGACTTGCCTATGTTCTTTTTGCCCTGGAACACTGGAGTTTGGAGTGTCCAGAGAGAAACCCTGGTCCCATGCCAAGATGACATCAAAGACACCAAGGTCATCCACTATGTTACCAGCCATTGCCAGTCATCCAGACTTTTGTCTTGCCACTGGACTTTGATGACTCTAGAAGAAAGAATGATGCTGACCCTGTGAAGCTCTGCCTCACTAATGTCTAACTTACATGCAAGTCAAGATCTCACCTCTTGATGACATTGATCCTTTTTCAAAATGGAAGAGGAACAACAGTAACTGAGGATGGATCCTGAGATGCATATGTCCACATTTGGAGGCTACTTGTAAGTTGCAGAGATTCGAGCATCCTAGGTTCTTTGATTGGCAGTAAGGGGAAGAATTCTCCAACAACTAGTTCATCTCTTCTTATAAGAGATGGCTACTGGCCAGAGGATAAAATAATCTTTGTCCTGATGTTCCATAAGAAATCTGCTGTGAAGGCAGAAGAGAGTTAGGCAGTGGTGGAATTTGAAATGTCTATTCAGTAGTTTTTGGAACTGTTTATTGAATCCACCTGTAAAAGAGATCGAGGAGGTATAACTTAAGAATCACAGGATTCCCTGAAGTCTGTAACCAAAAAAGAAAAATAACTTTCTTATGTATTCCAGGAAATTGTTAAACTTGCCAGGATCTATTAAAAAAAGAAGGTTATATGAAAATAGATATAATCTATTGATCATATCCTGAAAGAAACCCTAAAATCATATCCTGAAAGAAATCCAGAAATGTCTTTACCAAAACTTAAAGTCTTTCTATAAGTGTACTCTTGTGAATATTTCATGTTTAGCATTTCTTTTATATGCTGGAAATAAGTATCTACCCCATGATTAGTGTCAACCTGGAAGAATATACAGAACTACCAAAGTGATTATAACCACAGGTCTTCAATAGGGACAAGAAGATTGT
Source organism: Monodelphis domestica (assembly GCF_027887165.1). NCBI lineage: Eukaryota > Metazoa > Chordata > Mammalia > Didelphimorphia > Didelphidae > Monodelphis > Monodelphis domestica. The sequence continues at coordinate 229,795,389 of NC_077234.1, read as the reverse complement.
AATAGAGAAAAACCACAGAGTCATCAACCTGGGATATAATCTTGGGGAACCACATAGAACTGAAGCACTAGGTCCCTAGGACTTCCTGTGGCTTATAGAAAGAGGGGTGCTTAAATTGAGTTTTATCAAGGTGGAATGCAATATCCTGGTTACATGAGTTTACTAAAGTTTGGGAAAGATGCAATAACCTGAGACTAGGGCAACTGAAAGGTACTTAACATTTGATTGTCTTTAGCTAGGTCCTGGCTAGGGTGTATGGAAAGATACTTAAGAATTGATTATCTTCTTTAACCTCAATCCTTGGGAAAGAGGAAAACTCAATTCATAACTAATTCAATCTTTTTCTTTCAAATCATTTTGTTTTAACACTCTGGAAAAGAGTAGATCTAGAGATTCTTTGAAGACAATGTTGCTATAAGTTTATACTTTGCTGTTGTTATTCAGACATCAGGCTCTTTGGTAACCCCTTTTGAGGTTTTCTTTGGAAAGGTACTGGGATGGTTTGAAATTTCTTTCTCCAGTTCATCTGACAGATGATGAAACTGAGGGAAATTCAATGAAGTGACCTGTGAATGAAGTGACTTGACCAGAGTCAAACAGATTATAAATATCTAAGGCTGAATTGAATTCAGGAAGATGAGTCTTCCTAACTCCAAGCCCATCATTCTATCTATCCACTGTGCCATCTAGTACCCCACATTATACTTTAAATACCTCTCTATTTCTCACTATGGGGAGACCTAGACCTGGGGCAAAATCTAATCTATAAATAATACTTTCATAGAATAACTGAGTTGGGGATATAAAGAGTCAAAGTTATGAATAAAAAAAAAAGAAATTTGTTAATCCCATGATAAGAGTTGACACCTTCAGAGACCTATGATGAGAGTTGACACCTTCAGAGGATAAGAGGTGAATCCCACAGATACTGCCCCTGTGCAGAGCTAGGCATTTTGGAAGCTGTGATTCACCCCTGTGAAGAGGGTAAGGGACAAGAGGTAACTATAAAAAGTCTTGAATGTCTTCTGCTGAGGGTCTCTGGCTTGAATCTTGGGCATGGAGCATTGGCTGATGACCTACCTCTTGGAGGTGACTTGGAACTTGAACCTAGGCTTTGACTTGGAACCTTGGCTCTTGGACTGTTTCTTGGGTGAGTGAGTAACGGGCTTTCCTTTCCTGGCTTCTGGAGAGAGATTAGTTCCAGAGAGGCCTTCCCTTCTTGGAGGAGAGTGCAGGGATGGAACACTGGTCCTCCAAGTCCAGGGTTAACAAGCCTAGTCAGGCTGAGTTGAGCACAGGAGCATTATTTAGTGTGATAGGCTAGACTTCTTCTCTATCCTCTTTTTGTATTTCTCTATTTTCACTCTTTCCATCTCTTTGTAACTAAAAGCTATTAAAAGTCATTTTGACTTGAGCTATAATATTTTGAATCAGCGACCATCATATTATTTTAGAAGTTTCATATAATTAGTCAAAACCCTTAATTTGATTCCGTAATTGACTTATATTTACCCTTTTGAGTTATTTAAGTGGCACAGTGAATGGATTGATGGGCCTGGAGTCAGGAAGACTCATCTTTATGAGTTCAAATCTGACCAGACACTAGCTATGGAACCCAGAACAAGTAATGTAACCCTGTTTGCCTCAGTTACCTCATCTATAAAATGAGTAGGAGAAGGAAATGATAATCATTATAGTAGTTTAAGCAAGAAAATCCCAAATAGGGTCATGAAGAGTCAGACACAATTGAAAAACATTTACCCTTTTATTATTTTTGATTCCCATATTCATAGTTCAAATTTCCTTTTCAGTTCCCAGTATTTTTTTCTTCTTTTTTATTAATTATTATTATTTTTTCCATGAGAAAAGTTCTTTATTTCACTGAAATCAATTTTTCCTTTTGTTGGATTATAAACAGCTTTGCTATATAAGTTATTATTGATTGTGGATTAAAAAAAGTTTTGAAATAGCTTATTCCACATTCTCTGCCCCTTTATAATGACAGATGTTAATTCTTATATAATTCTGATTCTGTTTCCATGATATTTGAATTCATTTTTTTCAGACTGCTTATAATATTTTTCCTTTAATCTGGAAGTTCTGATTTTTTGGCAATCACATTTTGGGAAGATTTCATTTTGGGGTTTCTTTCAGGATGTGGTCAGTAGAATATTTGTATTTTTCACATGGTTCTAATATGTCTGAACAACTTTCTTTAATGATTGCTTGAAATGTGCATGAAAAAATTTTCTTCTTAAATTTCAGATCATCCTATAATCCTTAATATATATATTTTTAAATTCTGTTTTCTAGATTTGTTGCTTCTGAAAAATATCTTGTGTTTCCCTCTATTTTCTTTAAGAAATCTTGTCTCCTGAAACTCTTTAAGAGCTCTTGTCTCTGGAAGTAAATTAATTTCACTTCAGTTTATGATGATTTTTAGGAAGTTTGTTACTAGTTTAAGATTTTGTATTTCTGTTAAAGTATTGCTTTTACAATACTCTTCTTTTATAATATCTCTTTTTAAAAAAGGTATTTTATAATTTCCTTGAAGAATTAGATTGTTCTTATGGGTAAGCCATTTTTTTCTTTGAAGTTTGACCTTAGCTGTTTTTGACTCAATCTCCTTTTCTTGGTCTGGGCATCTCTAATCCCTAGCATCATAAAACTATTTTGTTTGGGTTTTTACTCATTTTTCTTGCTGAATTCTAGCATTTTTTCATCCTATGAAATCTTTCACTTTCAACCATTAGGGGATCTGTATCATATTTACCACTTATCTTAAAGAAGCGAGTTGTTTTGTAAGATACTAACATTTAGTGATGGGATAGAACTGAATTCTACTGTTTTATTCTACTATATTGTCTGGGTTCCCTGGTGATTCTTTTATTTATTTATTTATTTGATTTTGATATTTATTCTTTAAAAAAAAACTTATACTATCGAATGTAATGGACTTCTCCATTAGTGGCAATGCAATGATCCAGAACAACTTGGAGGGATCTACAAGAAAGAACACCATCCACACTCAGAGGAAGAACTGTGGGAGTAGAAACACAGAAGAAAAACAACTGCTTGATTACATGAGTGGAGGGGGATATGACTAGGGATGTAGACTCTAAATGATCATCCTAGTGCAAACATCAACAACATGAAAATAGGTCCTGATCAAAGACACATGCAAAACCCAGTGGAATTGCACTTTGGCCACAAGAAAGGGTGGGGGGAGGGGAGGAAAAGAATGTGACTCTTGCAACCAATGAAAAATGCTCCAAATTGACTAATTAAATAAAATTAAAAAAAAAAGTCTAAAAAAAAACCCAACCCTTATCCTCTTTACTCTTTGCTGAGAATTCTATGACATATTCATGTCAAAATGAATGGGTTAACTCTTCCCCCCACCCTTTTGATTATTATTTTATTAGGTCATTTTCAAACATCATTCATTGGAAACAAAGATCATTTTTTTCCTCCCCCCCACCTCCTGCCACCCCTCCCATAGCCAGCGCGTGATTCTTCTGGGTATCACATGTGTCCTTGATCTGAACCCATTTCCATGTTGTTGGTATTTGCATTAGGGTGTTCATTTAGAGTCTCTCCTCAATCATATTGCCTCAACCCCTGTAGTCAAGCAGTTGCCTTTCCTCGTTGTTTTTACTCCCTCAATTTGTCCTCTGCTTGTGGGTAGCGCTTTTTTCTCCTAGATCCCTGCAAATTGTTCAGGGATATTGCATTGACACTAATGGAGAAGTCCATTACATTCAATTGTACCACAGTGTATCAGTCTCTGTGTACAATGTTCTCCTGGTTCTGCTCTTTTCGCTCTGCATCACTTCCTGGAGGTTGTTCCAGTCTCCATGAAATTCCTCCCCTTTATTATTCCTTTGAGCACAATAGTATTCCATCACCAACATATACCATAATTTGTTCAGCCATTCCCCAATTGAAGGGCATCCCCTCATTTTCCAATTTTTGGCCACCACAAAAAGTGCAGTTATTAATATTCTTGTACAAGTCTTTTTCGTTATTATCTCTTTGGGGTACAAACTGAGCAGTGCTATGGCTGGATCAAAGGGCAGACAGTCTTTTATCTATGGGCTAACTCTTTAGTGACCCCAAGTTCTTTCCTCTTATGGAATGTTTCAACCACTAAAGTAACACTATAAGTCTGGAAGACTGTTTATATCCTCCAGAGAGGGGGAGTCCACCAGAGGAATAGGAAAAGAGCTGAAAATGATATTTCATTGGGATAAGGGTTGAAACTTTCTGCCAACACAAGTTGTTACCTTCTTTGCAACTTATATTAAAACTCTAAAAGGTTATGAGACTTGTTGAGCATCACACTACCACCCTGGTGATTCTTTAAAACTCACGGTAGGGAAAAATTACCTATAAAATCTAGGGATAGAAGAAAAGTTCATGAACAAAAAGAGTGGTAGAGAGAATCACCCAAGATAAAATGGATTAGATAACATAAAATTTAAAAGCCTATGCACAAATCCAATTAAACTAAGATTAAAGGGGGGAAATTAACTAAAACAAATCTTTGCAGCAAATTTCTCTGATAAAGATCTCCTTTATAAGATATGCAAGAAATCTATTCAGATTTATAAAAATAAGAGCCATTTTCCACTTAATAGTTTAAGTGTAAGAACAGGAAGTTCTCAAAGGGAGGATACGTAGTCTATATATAACTCATGAAAAAAATGCTCCAAATCACTTCTAAGTAGACATAAATTGAGATAATCCTGACCTTCCTCCTCACAACCATCAGATTGGCAAAGAGGACCACAAAGAAAAATGATAAATATGGGAAAGACTGTGAGAAAACAAACATTGATGCATTTTGGTGGACCTGTTGGTTACAAGCATTCTGGAAAGCAATTTGGAATTATATACAAAAGTTACTGAAATAAATTACATACTAAAAAGTTACAAAAATATTACTATATGCAAAAATTTTCTTTAACCCAGAGATACCACTACTAGACACATACCTCCACCCCTCTACAAAAGATCAAATTAATTGGAAAAGGTCCATTGTATGTTGGACTTGAGCTTACTTTACCATACTGTTGCACCCTGATTCTCAAAATATTTTTGCTTTCCAATGGGGACAAACTCAGCTGTGCTATACTAGATTAGTGCAAGGATGTTGTGAGTCTGCTTCAATATTTTTTCAACTTTTGCAAAGAGATCTAGCCACCATAACTTTCAAATGTAGCAGATTAATACACTACGTGGAGGATTTGCTGCTAGCATCACCTGACCCAAAAACATGTTTGGAGGATTCAAAGAAGTTATTGATAGAGCTTCATAAGAGAGGACATAAAGTTTTGAAAAAGAAGATTCAGTGGGTCCTTCCAACAGTAGAGTATTTAGGATTTTTTTGGAGGGGGGCACCAAAAAAATCTCTAATAAAAGAAGAACAGACATACAGAAGCTAGGCATCCCTAGAACTAAGAAGGAACTTAGAGCTTTTCTAGAGGTTACTGGTTTCTTGAGACAGTACATAGTAAGATATTCTAATATTTCCAAATGTTTAACTGATTTGACAAAGAAGGACATTAAAGAACTGTTACAATTGAACAAAGAACATTTACATGCTTTGTCACAATTGAAAGGAGCTATTCTGTCAGCTCCAGCTTTGGGAATACTGGATTATAAGAAAGAATTCCACTTGTATGTCTATGAAGCAAAAGGCATCACTTCTGGAATGCTAGCACTGTATTTTGGGTTAAATCTAAGGGCCATTGTGTTTTACAGTTCTATCCTCGACTTGGTTGTACAAGAAATGGTGCATTGCCTCAGGAGTGTAGTAGCTACAGCTCTAATAGCCAAGAAATCATATGATATAGTACTGGGATGTAAATTGCATGTGTATTCTGCACACCAAATTGAAAAACTGTTACGGTCGCAGAATATGCATTCATTCACCAATGCAAGAATATCCCAGTATGAAGTCATTCTATCAGGCAATGATAGCATTCATAGATGTACACCATTGAACCCAGTGACTGATTCCTGATTTGCCAATGAGTGGAGAAGAATTACATGACTGTATTCAAATAGTAGAACTCATGCACAAACCAAATGAAAGCCTTAAAGACACACCTCTTATTGACCCAGAAATAGAAACAGAGGGAATAAAACTTCAGCTGGAAAACCAATTGCATATGGCAAACTAATAGACCGTATTATAGGTGCCGTAGACTTTCCTAAAGAGGTGGCCATAATCCATTGTAAGGCAAAAAGTCATGGAAAAGATAGAATATCCCTAGGGAATGACAGAGCAGGCATAACATCAAAATACGCTGCAGATTCGGACCCCACCAAGTGCTGAATTTCTCTCTCATTGAAAGGCATAATCTCACTGAAGCCTACATTGAAGAAGTACAGTCATGGAAAGAACAGCTAGGTGCTAAACTAATCAAAGATGTCTGGATTGCTCAAGGGGGTAAACCTATTCTCCCCAAAAAGCTGTATCAACATCTATGCACTGTAATTCATGCAAAGGGACATTATGGAGTTCCAGGGGTTCTGGATACCATACAGAGGTTTTGGACAGCACCAGGAATAACAACAAATGCCATTAGAACTTGTCAGGCATGTGAAACATGCAGAAGGTATAATCAAGGGCATTTTAAGAACATATCATTGGGAGGCAGACCACTCAGCTATATGCCTTTCCAATGTATTCAAATTGATTATATCAACATGCCTAAAGACAAGGGATACAAATATGCATTGGTTATTGTGGATAGACTGACTATCCAAGAAAAATGACAACAGTAGTGAGATTTCTGTTAAAAGAGATAATACCTAAACATGGCATTGCTGATACCAGAGATTCAGACAAGGGGTCCCATTTCACTTTCCAAGTTCTGTAAGAAATCTACAAGAACTTGGGGGTTAAATGCAACTATCATTGAGTTTATCAGCTCCAAAGTACTGGTCAGGTCAAGCATATGAACAAAGAATTGAAGACTCAGATAGGTAAACTCTGTTCAGAAACACACTTAAAATGGACAGATGTTATGCCTCTTGCTTTGCTCAACATAATAACTAGACCTAGGACTGACTTGCGTATATCACCATTTGAAATGCTATATGGTCAGCCACTTTGGCATGGTAGGACAGTAAAGCCACCATACTTGTCTGTGTTAAAAGGGGAATGTGTACTTCATGAATATTTAAAACAGATACAATGTAGACTTGAGGAACTAAGGAAACTGGGTTTTTGCTTGTTTAAGGAATTTTTGTTTGTTTGTGTAAAGAATACCACTAGAATTTGCTTGTGTAAAGAATACCACTAGAATTTTCATTGCATAAGATAAAACCAGGAGATAAGGTATATGTCAAGAACTTTAATAGAGAATCTCCTACAGAACCAAGATGGATTAGACCAACATCAGTCGTAATGACAACCCCAACATCTATAAAGGTTGATCAAAGAGATCCATGGTTCCATGCTTCACATGTAAAATTGCATCATACCCAAAATGTTGAGTAGCTCTAGGAAAATAATCAACAAAAATAACAGTCCCTATGGAAAACAAAGGAAAGCACACATGAGAGTACATATCAACACATAGTACAGAAAGAGAGAATTGCACATGTTAAAATGAGAGCCTGTGAATGGAAAACAAAGGAAAGCACACACAAGACTATGGTATCAACAGAAATTATAGACATGAGAGCATTGCACATGTTAAAATGATAACAGGAAAGCACCCCTGAAGCAAATAGAAAGGTTTCAAAAATAAATACAGCCAGTAACACAGACAAGGAAAATATGCATTTAAAAGTTTAGCAGCCATAGAAAGATCTTTACATTTTATACAAAGTCTCTGGCAACCATAGTAACAGAAAGGAAAGTAACAAAATTATTTCAAATGAATACATAACTCTATGACCAAAGGAATTACATTATATCTAAATTCTATCTCCAAGGCATAGCTAAAGAACATACAATAAACATCCTTGTGAAAAATTCAAACATCAAAAAGATAAGCAAACTTCAAATTCATATTCTTAACAAAATTCTATGAACTTATACTATTATGCTTATACCCACCCATGAAGAGGTTCATATGCAAAGCTTACTTCCATTCATGAAGAATAATTAATGAATTCTGACAAGCACTCATGAAGAACTCATAGCTTACTTCCATGCACAATGAAAATTTCAATCTTACATATATGCACATGTAAAACCCTTACACACATGCATGTTCCCGATTGTTCCAATATGTTCCTGATTGTTCCAGTTTGTTCCTGAACTGAAGAACACAGGACTACAGTCAAGAGTGACAGCAGACGAGTGGTATGCTGACCAGATGACGAAGGACACAGAGTTCCTACAATCAACATCTAAGGACATGAAAGGACTTTGAAAGTTTGGACTTGTGATCATGAGGTTATGTAATAATGTGACATATATGTTAACATCACACATATACATACACGTGCTACACAGAAATACAATGTAGGAATATATCTCATGGAATGGGTAAGTATACAACATATGCATAGTTGCAAAACACAAAAGTCACACTGATATATAAATTTCTGTGGAAAATTCAAACAGACAGATATTTCTTTGAGTTTGCACAGAAATCTAGGACAATGTATATGCATGTACATATATAAATACAATCTATGTACACATGTAAATACTAATGTACTAACAATATATATTAGAATATTTTATTAATATTCTAATGACTAACTCTAGGGACAGTTTAGAAAATTTGTTCAAAGACTTAGGGAAGTAGGGACAGACCTAAAACTACTTAAGTATAGAAGTTAGATTACATTATAATTGTAGGTTAGCAATTGTTGGTAGTAGAAATTTTTACTTAGTTAAATTTAAAGACACTAGGAGATAAAAAAAACAGTTTCTGCAATAACTTCTCAAACGAGAAGAGAAATGCCATCCCCTAGTTTTCCATTAGATCTGACTGTGAATTTCTCAGGCAGTACAGATCAAAAGTGAATGTGAAATATCTGTTTAGCAGTATGGGGTGCTCAGGGAGGAGTAGTATCTCTGGTATGTAGGGCAGCTCTCCAGCCTCTGACCCCCACCTGACACCCAGCTCTCACTTGTGGCTCCTAGTAGCTGCTAGTATGTGGCAGCGGCCACACCCGGGGCAACGGCTTTGACAGGCCAGCTAAACCTTGTGAGGGTAGCCATCGGGTCATTGTTGACCTCTGGTGAACTAGGGCTTTGCTCACTCAGCATGTGAAGACTGCTGCGGCCGAACAGACGGAAGAAACCAATAAGAAGGTTCAACGGCTGAGAGGGCGATGCAGCAAAGCACTGTGGAGTGCTTAGGGTGTGTTGGAGCACAAAAGACAACACAGGCCATCCAATGCAGCTGAGGAAGTCTCCAGGTGTAACGATTTTTCGTGCCACTGGACCCAGGCTTCCAACACCGAGAGAGTGGGACTGTCTCTGTGCATCGACTTTTCCACTTAAATCTCCTTCATGCACAAGTGTTTTTGTGCACACTCATCTACATCACAGATGAAAGTGCACAAAGACAATTGTCATCCTCAGTTACCCAGAGACTACTACTACTAGGAGATAAGACAGTTACTTATTCGAAATGCTATTGAAATTGTTTAAAATTGTTTCATGATTTGTTATTATATCAAAACCATTTTCATGTAAATTCCTATTACCTAAACCATTTTCCTATACCCAAACAGCATAGAACTAGACAGACAGAGTAGCTAAGATAAGATTAGGATTTGTTATTTTGGGAGGGTAAAGGAATATTTAATATAGTACAGGGTTAAGAATTAGATAGTTAGAAATATAGCACAATATATCTAAAAGGTAAGTATCATTAAAAATTGCTGGGTGCAATTTTTTAAGACAAAAAGGGAGGAATTGTGGAAGGGGCATGCATGCAAAGGACAGAAGCTGAAGATGGGTCAGTTGTCAATCAAAGGAAAATTCCATTTTGGAATGTTACGGGGAAAAGCAGTTGGGAGCCAAGCCAACGGTGACTGTTTTTGAGGTCTTTGGACTGATGGTGGTGACTTTGAAGGAAGAAGCTGAGTTTATCTCTGGGACTTGGGATAATCAAGCTGGAAGTGGCCTGGCTGATTTGAAGGCAGAAGAAGAAGGACAATAGTCCATATATCTCTTTCTGACTAGCTCTGTTTCAGGGTAGAGACTGAATTGCCATTTATTTCAATATCCTCCAACCTAACACTCATTGTAGATAATAGGGAAATCCCACCCCTCTTACTTTATCCTTCATATTTCCTGTTTTCCCCAATAAACCCTTACTTGAGATAAAGAAGAGAAAAGAGTATTTCCTCTGAAATATCATCACTCACCCTCAGTGAATTAGAAGGAGACTGAAGAAGAAGAAGGAAGGGGAAAATGAAGGGAAGAAGAGGGGAGGAAGGGAGATTTGTTACGATTAAAATTTTTAGTTTCTCTGCTAAAGGTATTATATTTTTTAGAGGTTTATTAAAGATTAAGAAATAAAGAAAATACAAAAGAAGAAAAGCATGTGCCTAGGAGGGCCGAAAGTCCCATTCAATTTCACTTACACTACATCTTGAGAGACGTGTGTCCCTAGAAGCGGAAGCAGAGAGAGCGGGAGGGGCCGTACAGTCCATATAAATACCCCTTCTCTCTCGGCCCAGGTGAGACTTTTCAGGTGAGGTTTCAAGGCATTTTGGGAAGTGGCCAAGGACTTCTGGGAATTGAAGTCCGGGGTTCAAATCTCCATTTTTACAGATTGGAAGAGGGGAGGAAGGGAGGTATAAAAGGGAGGAGGGTAGACAAAAAGAAGATAACTACCTGATCCATTAGTTATCTAGTATACCATCAAATATACCCTCCAAATATCATCTATTACAGCACACAAAAATATTTATAGCAGTTCTTTGGGTGGTGCCAAAAAAAAAGAAGGAAGGAAAACAAAGGGATATTCATTAAATTGAGGTTGAATAAGTTGTTATATGAATATAATTGAGTACTAAATTATACTTAAGAAATGTGGAAATGATGATTTCCAAGTGACATGATACAGAGAAAAGTCAACAGAACCCCAAGAACAATTTATAATATATATCATCCCTATAAAATGAACAGTTTTGAGTAGTTTTATAAACTGATGAAGAAAGAAATAAGAACCAAAAGAGAAAAATTCATACAATAGCAATTGGGATGACAAACAACTTTGACAGCTGTAAGAACTATAATTAATGGTGACCATCCATCATTTTAAAAGATAGAAACTACATATGGATAAACACAGAGTGATATGTACATATGGGTACATATGTGTATATACATATAAGCATATGTATATATTCATGAAGTCAGTGACAGCATTTGTTTTTCTTGACTATGCATATTTGTTACAAGGAATTAATCTTTATTTTCCTTTTTTCAATGAAGTGAGGGTGGGAGGGAAGGAAAATAGATTTCTCTTCATTGAAATTTGAAGAAAAAATCAAGCCCAGGGAGGCCAACATGGAATGTTGAAATCATTTTCAGATTAGATCACTATAATGTTATTTTGCTTGATTATTTAACTTTGTTAAAAGAGACCTCTCACTGAGTGGGAATAATATGTAAATTTTTAAAATGTAAAACAAAAGACATCAATAAACTTAAGAAAAAACAGAATCTAAACATTCTACATAGTCAAGTTCAGTGATTCTCATCCTGGCTCTGTGTTTGAGTCCAGAACATGGTTCTTCTTTGTGGATAGGAGAGTAAGTACCTCTGTCCCTTGAGTCTGCAGCCAAATTTGAACCCAATTCCTCCCTATTCGAATCATGGCACTCTATCCACTGAGTCACCTAGTTGCTGCTTTATTTTGCTAACATATCCATCTAACATTATTATATTTGTTTTCATCTTTCATATTAGTAAACTGAAGAAACACTATAATTTGTCAAAGATTTTAAATTAAATAGTCACATTAGGACTTGAACAAAGGTGAAGGCTTTTTCCTATTCTATATTCCTATTCTATAACAGTTATCTATAACAGCTGAGTTATCAACCAAAGCAATTTTAAATAAAATTGATATTAGCAACAAAAAAGCCCATTGAAATAATACAACATGTAGTTTCTCTAAATTGAACAAACCAACAAATAAAAACATTTATCTGACCAAATTTGAATTAAAATAACATTTGGTTGCATTCCTCCAATGACAGAGCTTCTCATGGAGTTTTACATTCCATTCAATCAATGAATAAGCTCTTAAAATCAACAAACATTTTGGTGCTAAGATGAAAAATGATATAATTCCTGCCCTCAAGGAACTTTTAATATAATATAATGCAACATGTCATGAAGTAGAATATAATAAGGTCAAAGGAAAAAGATCAACAAAGTCATCTAAGAAAATGTAAGAAGAGAAAATAGATTTTCAGCATAGGGGACTAATGAAGAATCTAGAGAGGAGACAATACCTGAACTGAACCAATTTGAGTTTAGATAAGGTTTCAAACCAAGAGAGATGAGAAGCATATGTATTCCAGGGGGCCTCCATGTATTCACAGAGGTGGAAAAGTACAGAAGAGATATCGGAATATCTAGTAGTTTCGCCTGTCTGGAATGCAGAGAACATGTAGGAGAATCCAGTAAGTCAAAACATCAAGGACTTGTGAGTTTTAGAGGGTGAGAACTCTATGCTTGATGTAGCAATCTTACAGAACTGCCTGAGGCTCAGAGAGATTACTTGTGATAAAGCCAATAAAAGTCAGAGGTACGATATGAACCCCAATCCTCCTGACTCTAAATTCTCTTTTCTATACAGTATACTATGGGATGGGATGGGGAAGGTGAGGGAAGTACATTTCAGCAAAATCATCTGGATTGAGAACTATAGTGATTATTCCATCATAATCATCACTTTAGTACTTCAAAGATCTATACCTTTGTTAGTATGCTCAGTCCCTCTACCAAAACAGATCATAATCCCTTTATCCTATAGTTGATGGTAATCAAAAAATGGTAGCTGAAAATGTTTTGACCCTATGATCAACCAAGTGGTGGCTCTCTCTAAACATAGTCAGGCTGGTCCTCACAATATGCCATCAGAGGAGAACTTTAATAACAGAATCATTACCATTATAAGATAAATGGTCTAATTAAAATTTATAAATATAAAAAAAGACCACATAGTTGATAGAACTAGCCCTGGAGTCAGGAAGAACTGGGTTCTAGTCCCATCTCTGACATAAACTGACTGTATGACCTTGGACAAGATATTAAACCTCTCGGGTTCAAGGAGAATTTTGGAGACTATAAATTGTGAAGAAGTTGCCAACCTCATTCATAGAAGGATTATCTTCCCTGTAAATTCCCCAGAGAAAGGAAATTATGGTCCTATTTTAAAAGAAAAATTTTATGGAGGAAAAAACACTGGGAAATCCTTTATAGTGTGGCTATTGTGTACAAGATATTTGTTCCAAAAACTTCCTGAGTCATGAAAGCAGGAGATAGTTTTCACCTAAGCTGCTCCAATGAAGATTTCCCTTTCTTCAGGGCAGATATGGACAATAGGCTTCTAGTCTATGGATAATAGTAAAATGTCAACAATAACAATAATAAACCCATGCTTCCCATAGCAGGAAATGTCCATCTTTTCATCAATTTTTCTATGTATTATGGCAATAAGATATAGAACACTAATGCCTCCAACAAGCCAATTTCAGGGAATGGAAAAGCACAGAGCTGATAGGAATAGGAGACAATAGATGTGTAGCAAGTAATTCCAAAGAACAGGAGTAAAGGATGTCATCTAAGACTTTTATGATAGAAAGAGAAGTTGGGTTTGCCATATGCAAAAAAATATAGGATGGCAGATGAATGGATGAAGCTCTCCACTGATACCCTTAAGATTTCCAAGAAAATAAGAAAGCCCCCCAGCACTTCAGGGGACCTCTTGTAATGAATTTTTGGGAGGATATGTATGAGTCAAACAGGATGGGCAGGGCACAGATAGATTACAATCTGTTTCACAGAGGTGAACTCCTCAACTAATGAGATTCCAGCAATAACTGAATAATAATACTGATAGTAGTAACAACAGAACAACTCACAACTTTGTAAGAATTTAAAATTAACAAAGTGTCTCCTTGTATAACAACCTTGTGAGTTGGGCAATAAAAAATGAGAAAATCAAAAAACAAAGGTGGAATGACTTGTTCACGGTCACCTACATCCTAGAATCAAAATTTCAACCCTGATCTTCCAATTCCAATTCCAAAATATCTTAAAATAAGTCAAGATCATCCAAACAACAAATGCATATCCCAGATTTCTTGAAATAGTCTCAGTTTCAATAAAGGAAACACACCTTCTAAGATGCTTTTGGAAAGGAATGTCTCTGTCAAATAATGTACCCCCAAATAACATTGGTCAATTGTAGAGCTGTCTTAGGAAGGAAGCACAATACAATTGTTTTTATCTGTATTAAAAGGACACGCCAAACATCGAGCTTTTGCTTCATGTTTGTCTGATTATCCCAAATTGGTGGCTTGTTATGAAATTATCATTTGGAAGGAATAGACCACAGCTTGGATAAAATGTGAACCAAACTCCAAGTGTTCCTGGAACTTGTGCATAAATTCAGTAGAGTTTGGAGAGAGTAGAACTTCACATTTTTAGCTTTCAAGTCAAGAGTGAAATCAGAATCCTCCAGATAATGAGCCTGATTGCATGGCATTTATATGCCAGAGCATTCAAGACTCAAAGGGAAATTTGAAAATGCTGTACTAAAAATCTTGGTGGTTTCTTGCCAAAAGAAAAAAAAAATTAAAGAAAAAAGAGAATATGATTTAATAGAAAAAGGAGAACAAAAATTGCATTTATTGTCTCTAATGATAAACTTGTAATATTTGTCTTTCTATAATATATATATTATCTATAACATTCTTTTATTGTTTATTACTTACTGCCTTCATCATCATTTTCAGTTTGACATTCAGTCTTATTTTCTCAGTGAAACTAGATGAACCATAACAGTAAGGACTATGACTTATGCTTCAGTTTATTGCCCATATCTCCTAGTTGCTTTGGGTATAATTAATGAACAAAAAATGTCAGCATGGCTAAATGAAAAGAACACTGTCTCTGAAGCTGGGCAGAGAATATTGCCCAGGTTTTTAATTTTATTTATTTATTTATTTTGTTCAGTCGTGTCCAACTCTTTTTTTAAAAAAAATAATTTATTTAGTCAATGTAGAACATTATTCCTTGCTTACAAGAATCATATTATTTCCTTCCTCCCCTACCCCACCCTTCCTGTAGCTGACATGCAATTTTACTGGGTATTACAAGTGTCCTTGATCAAAATCTATTTCCATGTTGTTGTTGTTTGCATTAGGATATTCATTTAGAGTCTACATCCCCAACCATATCCCCTCAACCCATGTAATCAAGCAGGTTTTTTTGTGACTTTAGATCCATTTATTCAATAAACATTTCTTTTTTAAAATTTAAATTATTTTATTTAGTCAATTTATAACATTATTTATTGGTTACAAGAATCATGTTATTTCCCTCCCACCCCTGCCCCCACTCTTCCCATCGCTGACACTCGATTTCACTGGGTAGTACATGTGTCTGTAATCAAAACCTATTTCCATGTTGTTGATGTTTGCAGTAGGGTGATCATTTAGAGTCTACATCCCCAAATCATATCCCCTTGACCCATGTATTCAAGCAGTTGTTTTTCTTCTGTGTTTCTATTCCCACAATTTTTCCTCTGAATGTGGATGGTGTTTTTTTCTCGTAGATCCTTCCAGTTGCTCAGGATCACTGCATTGTCAATAATGATGAAATCCATTACATTAGATTCCACCACAGTGTATTGGTCTCTGTGTACAATGTTCTCCTGGTTCTGTTCCTTTCACTCTGCATCAATCCCTGGAGGTCATTCCAGTTCCCATGGAATTCATCCAATTCATTATTCCTTTGAGCACAATAGTATTCCATCACCAACATATATCACATTTTGTTCAGCCATTCCCCAATTGAAGGGAATTCCCTCATTTTCCAATTTTGGGCCACCACAAAGAATGCAGCTATGATTATTCATGTACAAGTCTTTTTCCTTATTATCTC
Organism: Monodelphis domestica; assembly: GCF_027887165.1. Taxonomy (NCBI): domain Eukaryota; kingdom Metazoa; phylum Chordata; class Mammalia; order Didelphimorphia; family Didelphidae; genus Monodelphis; species Monodelphis domestica. The sequence goes on along the minus strand of NC_077234.1, from coordinate 229,779,272 downwards.
TCTGGGATACGAACCCATGGCTGGATCAAAGGGCAGACAGTCTTTTAGTGCCCTTTGGACATAGTTCCAAATTGCCCTCCAGAATGGTTGGATTAATTCACAACTCTACCAAAAATGCATTAATGTTCCAACTTTGCCACATCCCCTCCAACATTCATTACTTTCCATAGCTGTCATGTTAGCTAATCTGCTAGGTATGAGGTGATACCTAAGAGTTGTTTTGATTTGCATCTCTCTGATTATAAGAGATTTAGAACACTTTTTTATGTGTTTATTAATAGTTTTGATTTCTTTAACTGAAAATTGCCTACTCATGTCCCTTGCCCATTTATTTATCAATTGGAGAATGGCTTGATTTTTTGTATGACTGGTTTAGCTCTTTATAAATATGAGTAATTAGAACTTTGTCAGAGGTTTTTGTTATGAAGATTATTTCCCAATTTGTTGCTTCCCTTCTAATTTGGTTGCATTGGTTTTGTTTGTACAAAAACTTTTTAATTTTATGTAATCAAAATAATTGATTTTAAATTTTGTGATTTTTTCTAGCTCTTGCTTGGTTTTAAAGTCTTTCCTTTCTCAAAGGACTGACATGTATACTATTCTGTGTTCACCTAATTTGCTTATTGTTTCCATCTTTATATTCAAATCATTCACCCATTCTGAGTTTATCTTGGTGTAGTGTGTGAGATGCTGATCCATACCTAATCTCTCCCATACTGTCTTCCAATTTTCCCAGCAATTTTTTTTTATCAAATAGTGAATTTTAGTCCCCAAAGCTAGGATCTTTGGGCTTATTATAGTGTCTTGCTGAGGTCACTTATCCCAAGTCTATTCCACTGATCCTCCTTTCTGTTTCTTAGCCAGTACCAAATTGTTTTGATGACCACTGCTTTATAGTATAGTTTGAGGTCTGGGACTGCAAGGCCTCCTTCCTTCGCATTTTTTTATGATTTCCCTAGATATTCTTGATCTTTTGTTCTTCCAAATGAACTTTGTTATGTTTTTTTTCTAATTTATTAAAAAAAAAGTTTTTTGGTAGTTCAATGGGTATGACACTAAATAAGTAAATTAATTTGGGTAGGATTGTAATTTTTATTATGTTAGCTCCTCTTACCCATGAACAAACAATGGTTTTCCATTTGTTTAGATCTAGTTTTAATTGTGTGGAGATGTTTTGTAGTTGTGTTCATATAGTTCCTGAGTTTGTCTCCTGATCTTATTGGGAAGACTTCTAGTTTATCCCCATTGCAGATGATATTTGCTGATGGCTTTAGATATATACTGTTTATTATTTTTAGGAAAGGACTTTCTATTCCTATGCTTTCTAGTGTTTTCAGTAGGAATAAGTATTATATTTTGTCAAAGGCTTTTTCTGCATTTATTGAAATAATCATCTGATTTATGTCAGTTTGCTTGTTAATATGGTCAACTATGTAGATGGGATGGTTTTCCTAATATTGAACCATCTTTGTATTCCTGGTATAAATCCTATGTGGTCATAGTGAATAACCCTCTTGATCACTTGCTGGAGTCTTTTTGCTAGTATCCTATTTAAGATTTTTGCATCTCTATTCATTAAGGAGATTGATCTTCTTTCTCTGTTTTTGACCTGCCTGGCTTTAGAATCAGTACCATATTTGTATCATAAAAGGAATTTGGTAGAACTCCTTCTTTGCTTATTCTGTCAAATCGTTTGTATAATACTGGGATTAGATGTTCTTTAAATGTTTGATAGAATTCATTTGTGAATCTATCTGGACCTGGGAATTTTTCTTAGGGAGTTCTTTGATGACTTGTTCAATTTCTTTTTCTGATATGGGGTTGTTGAGGTATTCTATTTCTTCTTCTGTTAGTCTAGGCAATTTATATTTTTGTAAATATTCATCCATACCACCTAGATTGCCATATTTGTTGCCATGTACTTGGGCATAATAGTTTTTAATGATTGACTTAATTTCTTATTCATTAGAGGTGAGGTCTCCCTTTTCATCTTGAATACTGTCAATTTGGTTTTTTTCTTTCCTTTTTTTAATTAGATTGACCCGTAATTTGTCTCATTTTATTTGTTTTATTTTTCCAAAGTACCAGCTTCTACTCTTATTTATTAAATCAACTCTTTAAATTTTATTAATTTTGCCTTTTATTTTCAGGATCTCTAATTTAGTCTTCATCTGAGAGTTTTTAATTTGTTCACTTTCTAATTTTTTAATTTGCATGTCCAATTCATTGATCTCTGCCCTCTCTAATTTGTTAATATATGAACTCAAGGATATTAATTTCCCCCTGAGTACTGCTTTGGCTGTATCCCATAGATTCTGAAAGGATGTCTCATCATTGTCATTTTCTTCAATGAAATTATTAATTTTTTCTATGATTTGTTCTTTAACTAACCAATTCAGGAGAATCATATTGTTTAATTTCCAATTAATTTTTTATTTGCTTCTCCATGTACCCTTATTATTTTAATTGCATTATGATCTGAGAAGGTTGCATTTATTATTTCTGCTCTTTTGCACTTGTTTGCAATGTTTTTATGCCCCAGTACATGGTCAATCTTTGTGAATGTACCATGTGCTGCTGAAAAGAAGGTGTATTTCTTTTTGTCCCTATTTATTTTTCTCAATATAACTACTAACTCTAATTTTTCTAAGATTTCATTCACTTCTCATACCTCTTTCTTATTTATTTTTTGTTTTGGTTTATCTAGTTCTGATAGAGGAAGGTTCAGGTCTCCCACTAGTATAGTTTTTCTATCTATTTCATCCTTGAGCTCCATTAGTTTCTCCTTTAGTAATCTGGATGCTATGCCATTTGTTGCATACATGTTGAGTACTGATATTTCCTCATTGTCTATACTGCCTTTTATCAGGATGCAATTACCTTCCCTATCTCTTTTGACTAGATCTAATTTTACTTTGTCTTTGTCAGATATCATGATTGAGAGTCCTGCCCTCCCCCCTGCCATTGATTTCAATAGATTTGGCTCCATCCACTTACTTTTACCCTATGTGTGTCTACCTTCCTCATGTGTACTTCTTGTAGACAGCATATGTTACGGTTTTGGTTTCAATCTACTCTGTTATTCACTTGTGTTTTATGGCTGAGTTCATTCCATTCACATTCAGAGTTATGATTACCAGCTGTGTATTTCCCAGCCTTTTGATTTCTACTCCTAGTCCTGCCATTTCTTCTTTTACTATTTTCTTCTACATTAATGTTTTGTTTTTAATCAGTCCCCCTAATTCCCACTCTTATTTTACTTCCCTTTCTACCCCCTCCATTCTTATTCCCCTCTTATTTTTTACAGTCTTTTTGAACTACCCCCCACCCTCTCCCTCCTTTGTACTGCTTCCCTCCCCATCAATCTTTTTGTTACCCTTCTACTTCCCTATAGGAGACGCAAGTCAATTCTCTGCCCCAATGTATTTGACTGTTCTTCCCTCTTTGAGTCAATTTCAATGCACATAAGAGTTGAGTATTTCCTATCTCCAACCTCTTTACCTTTCTAGTGTATTGATTTTCTCCCCGCTCCTGCCCTGAGCTTCTTTTGTGACATAAACATTTATCTCCTTTTGTTTCTGTTCCCATTTCTTTTAATATTAACCTCTTTTTTTTAGCTCTAGTTGTATGTGTATATATACATATATATGTATTTATGCATACATATATCTATATGCATATTTATGTCTTGGCATTTCATCCTATACAGTTTGTCACTGTTCCCTCTAAGTGTACTTCTTTTAGCTACCCAGGTGATAATAACAATTTTTTAAGAATTACCAATGACCTCTTTTCTTATAAGGATACATATTGTTTTAACTTATTGGGTCTCTTAAAATAAGTTTTTTTTTTCTTTTTGGTTTTGTTTTTCTTTTCCCCCCTCTTTCTTAATTACCTTTTGATGATTCTCTTGAGTTCTGTGCTTGGACAACAAATTTTCTGTTCAGGTCTAGTCTTTTCTTTACAAATGCTTGGAATCCTTCTATTTTGTTGAATGACCATATGTTCCCCTGTAAGAATATAGTCAGTTTTGCTGAGTAGTTGATTCTTGGTTGTAGACCTAGTTCCCTTGATTTATGGAATATGCCTTTTGGTCCTTCAGTGTAGATGCAGTCAGATCCTGTGTTATCCTTACTGTGGTTCCATGGTATCTGAATGACTTCTTAGCAGCTTGTAATATTTTTTCCTTGGTCTGATAGTTCTTGAATTTGGCTAAAAAATTCCTGGGTGTTGTCAGTTGGGGATTAAATACAGAGGTGATTTGTGCATCCTTTCAATCTCCACATTTCCCTCTTGTTCTAGAATATCAGGGCAGTTTTCTTGGATAATTTTCTGTAGTATGAGGTCCAGGCTTTTTATTTTGTCATGGTCTTCTGGAAGACCAATGATTCTTAAGTTGCGTATCCTGGAATGATTTTCTAAATCTTCTGATTTGTGAAAACTTCATATTTCCCACAATTTTTTCATTCTTTTGATTTTCTTTTATAGTGTCCTGCTGCCTTGTGAAGTTGATTGCTTCTAATTATTGTATTTGGTTTTTAAAAACTGGATTTTATCCTTGGCTTTTTGGTCAGCCTTATCCTTCTGGTCTGATTTTCTTTGGAGGTCACCTTTCATCTTCTTTGCCTCATCTTGCATCTCCTTTGCCTCATCTTTTATCTTCTTTGATTCATCTTTTGTCTTCTTTCCTCATTTTCAGGCTGGTTGATTTTGGCTTTCAAGACACTGTTTTCTTGTTTTAGTTCAAGTGCCTGTGTTTCCAGATGACTTATCTTAGTTTTTAAGTTCTTTTTCCACATGCCTTAAGCCTCACTTAATTGTGTTTTGAATTGTACTTTGAGTTCTTCCAGAGCCTGTATCCAATTCGCTGGGGTTTCTGGTTTCGTTTTTTTTTTTTTTTGATTGGAGTTCCATCATCCTTTTCTGTTCCATTTGCTTTTTGTTCATTGCCTGAATAGGAGCTGTTGATTGTAATTTCTTTTTTCTTTTTCTGTTGTTTGCTCATATTTACCCCTTCTTTACTCCCTGCTGTTGCCTTAGCTCTTGATCCTCTCATATATATATATATATATATATATATATATATATTTTTTTTTTTTTTTTGTGGTTTTGGGCTTTTCTTTACACCTCACCCTTGGAGTTTGTCAGTAAATCTGTGGGGGAGGGTTGTTGGACCTTGAGCTTCCCTGCCCTCTGGAGAATTTGATGGGATTAAGTCCTATAGTCTGTGGAGGAGGGGTTTTAGAGCTTGAACTTCCCTGCCCTCTGAGGGCTTTGATGGGATTAGGTCCAGCTGGGTTGCTGAATGTGCCCTGAGGCCAAAACCTCGGGAAAGGGGTGGGGTCATTGTGGAGTTTCTCTGCTATTGCCTCCCACTTTGTGCTCTGCTTTTCTTCTCTAACTGCTTCCCCACTGCATTTATTGGACACTCTGAGCCTGGCACAGCTTTGCCCACAAGGTGCTCCCTCCAGACCAGTGCCTTTGCCTGCCCAGAGGTTTTAGCTGCTACTGGAGGCTTAGAGCTTTAGGTGGGGTAGGGGTCCTGGGACCTCCCTTCTTCCTTCCCCTTAACCCAGAGTGTTCTTGAATTCTGTCTTTTGGGCTGGGGCGGGTGTAACTTTTAAGTTGAGTCCAGCAGGAAGGTTCCTTGGCTCTGTCTTGTTGTTAGGTTTGATTTTCAGTCCCCTAGGAGCATTTAGTTTGTAATCAGTAAAGAAGGGTTTTCGGAGGTCTGAACTTTACGCCGCCATCTTGAATCTGCCTCCCAGGATTTTTATAAGCCACCAGGAATGGCAAATCTTAGCATGCTTTAGGGACTGTTTCCTCATTGGCTAGTCCTCCATTATCCATGGTCTCAGTCTCTTAATCTATAAATTGAGAGAGTTATTCTATCTGGCCTCTGAGGTGCTTACCAGTACTATCTCTAAGTCCCTTTGATTGATTGATGTTTTATCTTTCTTTCTGAAAAAATAAAAAGAGGATCTACTTGAAGAACTTGCCAATAGAGAACCTAAATCCTCTAAATCCCCTAGATTTGAGTGAGAATATTCAATATCAGAACTTGAAACATTTAACATAAGAACTGTTTACCTAGTGTATGGAACCTCTGTGAATTCTTTCCAGCTTAATTCCATTACCCTTTTATTCATTAATTTTAAAATGAATTCTGGCAATTCAGCTTTCTAAACAATTTTATGATGTAAAAATCATGTACAAATATTCAGCAAAGGAAAGCCTTTATGTTGGGAAATCGACTTTAGTTTCTAACTTCAATGCTGTAATTCTAAACAATGGAGAAATGATGGAAAGAAAGGCTGGAAGCATTATCTTCAAACAATTCAAGATTCCTACATTACTTCAGGACTGAAAGGATTAATTGGGTTTCAAAAGATGTATTTTTTTACTCAGTTAGTCAATGGTGCTCTTGTACCTCTTCTCTTGATAAGGAATTAAAAGCATTATTCTTCATTTTCTGAGACAAGAGAAAACATTTTTAATAGAAAACTGTTGCAAGGAATTATTTAAATTTTTTTCTTTTGATCTCATACATATAGAAAAAGTGGTAGGTATGAATGTGTTCCTAAACAATGTGGATGATTCTAGTCCTTTCCCACAAATTTCTTCTTTCCCCCTAAATATCAGGTTATTCGTCTGAATTATCCAGACAATTACCCCTGATTCTCACTGTTCCAATTTGCTTCTAAAGATATAGTCTTTGGGAGACCAATTGGTATTGAAGGTAGTAGGAGCAGGGGAACACTTTAAGTCCTCTTTATGAATTTACTGCTTGATTTAATGGATGGAATGCTGGACTTGAAGTTAGGTATATGTGGGTTTGAATGCCACCAGTAACATTTACTAGCTCTATGACCATGTCCAAATCTTTTAACCTCTGTAAGCCTCAGTAAAATGGGGATAATAATACCTGTAATGCCTTGTAAAAAGTGAATGAAGAATGCTAGTACTAATTTTGACATTAGAAAATGAAATTAGATGAAAAACTTATATAGGCATTCTTTTTTGCATGCATGTGTGTACAATCATGTATGTATAATCACTAACCACCTTAATGTGGTTAGTAACCACCACAGTGTGAAACTATGGACCTTCCCTTCACTTGCTCAGCCTGCTCTCTACTGAGGAAAATCACAGCCTTTTCCCTTCCTCATTACCTCATTATCTAGTTCTCACAAGTCTCTTGATACTAGCCACATCTATTGTAGTTTCCCAGAATCCCACTCTGATGCTGGCTATTGGACACACTCTTTTCTTGATGAGGCCTGTCATTGTTCTGCAAAGTCCTTAAAGACTTTCTATCTGCCATATTGCTTTACTTTTCATAACCTAAATACTGTCTACCCTTTCCATGTGTCATGAATTGAACATGAATATAAACTTTCTGCATTGGTAATTAATTTATGAATTTATGAAAGGAGGGCAGGCATGCTTAATTCTTTGGGTACTAGCTAAGAAAGACCACTATTAACAGCTGGGAATGGGGTGGCAATCACATTTTAATAACTATAGAGGGTACATAGACAAGTGATGAAAGAGGTACAGAGCAGATAGCAGGATGAGGGACAGGTGGTGAAGGAAGGCATGAGCAAGAGGATGGGGAGAGGGAGAGTCAGAGAGCAGCACTCTCATAACCACAGATTAGAGTTGGGAGCAGGAGACACCATAGATGCAATGGAGACAGAAGAGGCCTTGTAGGACAGGAGTTTGCAATCTCATTTTTTTTAAGGTTTTGGGAGTAGCACACTAATTTTTATCTGCAGCATTTTGGAGTTAGTTCATTAACATATTCACATCATTTCAAATTCTCTCAGAAAAACTTTAAAGTGAGTATGTCCATATCATCTCAAAATTATAAGCCCCATTTGGTGTTCTACTGATCTTTAGAATAGAAGTCTGGAATTTGTCTGAAATTTACATGTCATAGGACCAAAAGACTTTGATAGAAAAGCCAGGATATGATTTTGGGTTAATATATGATACAATTTGAAAAGTCTGCCCCTTTGATCTTTGGGATGATTTTTATGAGACTTCCAGGTTCTCCCATGTAATTTTATTTTCTGCGTTTGTCCCTTTATCCTGACTTCTTATAAATGTACAAGACCAATTAGAAGGGGACAGAGGTCTAGAGGCCCAGAAAAAAATATCATTTTGACTCACCTTCTGTTATGTGTTAGCTTCCCCACAATTAGAATGTTGAGGCTCTTTGGAAGAGAGGCTCTCTTGATATTCCGTTTGTAGGCCCAGCATTGAGCATAATGCTTGGCATTTGTAAATAAATGCATTAAATAGAGAACACTGTTTATGCTCTGGAGAACTGGATTCTTATTGTCTGATTTTTAAAAACACATATAATATATATGTAGTAAATCTACAGCTTACCTCTTTTCTCCTAGGCATATAGTAGAAAGTTTCTAGTTTGAATACAATTCAAAGCACTGCCTCTTGTCTAATTCAATTCTTGGGAAACCAACTTTGAAATGGGAATAGAGATGCATTTTTGCAGTTCTTAATGTTTTTCAAATTCAGATATACTTGGGTGTTTGCCCTTTTTTGTGATTTTTTTAAATTTAAAAAAAAATTTTAAATTTAAAAAAATTTTTTTTTGTAAATGTAATTTACAAAAATTTACAAAAAAATGTAATTTTTATTACATTTTCCAAACATTTTTAATATATGACTTGATGAATGAGCTGGTTTCAAAGCCAGATCGAACTAGATTTAAGTCAAGCCTCTGGCACATTCTGGCTCTGTGACACTGGGTCAGTCATTCAACCTCTTAATGTCCCAGGAATTAAGAGAAGTTTGTTGTTATTCAGTTGTTTTTAAGTCATGTGTCACTCTTTGGAACCCTGTTTGGGATTTTCTTAGGAAAGATACTAGAGTGGTTTGTCATTTCCTTCTCCAGTTCAGTTGACAGATGAGGAAATTGAGGCTGTGGAAATCACAGGTCCAGTCTCTGTCATCTCTTAATAAACAGGATTATAGAATCAATGTTTTGAGCTACAAGAGTGTAATAGAGGGGTAAACAGAGAGAGATTTATGATGTGAAGAAAGATGAAAAAGGGAATAGAGTCTTCCCCCTCTAAGTCAGGGACAGAGTGAGGAGGTGATGTTGATAAGCCAAGGGAGTGAAAGGAGAATGGTTTGTTCTTCCCCCCTCAGCACTCTCTGACAACCTTGACAACTTCCCCCCCACCCCCCACTATGGCTGCCTTCAACTCTTAACTGCTGGGTTCTTTGAAGGATCTTGTTGAAGACTTTCCCTCTAGTAACAGTTTGAGTCAGCTCTGAGTCTTCTTAACTGAGATTTATTTGAGGGAATCAGAAAAGAAACAGGGCAGATGGTGGGTAAGGAATTGAGATTCAGAAAGGAAGGAGGGAAAAGGGGTCCCTATCAAACTAATACCCTTCCCCCCAAAGTCAGGCAGATCAGGTTTGGTTCACCTGACCCTTTTGGGGTCAGAGTAAAGAGCTCTGGTTCTTGGCTGCACAGTGAGTGTCCCCAAGTTCAGGTTCAAAGAGGTTGATGGAAATCTTTCTAGTGGACAGCTTCTGGTTCAAATTCCTGTCCAATTGGCTTGTCTTCTTGTGAGGATATGAGATCAGGAATCACAGGGAAAGAGACCACTGTATCAGGAAATTAGCCGGAGTCAACCTCTCTGGGATGTTCCAAAGTTCTGTGTTCTTTTTGCTCATCCCCCACTGCTGTAGAATCCTTTTGCAACTCATTTTCTTTCAAGTTCATTTTCTTTCAAGATCTCAAACCTTCTCTTACAAGAGACCTCAAGATTTTTTTCATGTTAAATCTCTTAATCATATGTATTTAAAAGATTTTTAATAAAATTTTTCTTTTCCTGATTGCATATAGATATAATTTTTAATAATCATTCTGATGACATTTTGCAATTCATGTTGGCTCCCTCCCCGAGATGGAAGGTAATATGATATGTTATTCATATGTGAAATACGAACTTCCATGTTCATCTGTTGTGAAAGAAGAAGACACATCATTTATACAAGAAAAAACTCATGAATGAAATAAAGTGAAAAGTTATACGCTTCAGTCTGCATTCAGACTCCATAAGTTTCTTCTGTGGTAGTGAAGTCTCTTAGAATTGTCTGGTATCCTTGTGTTGTTGATAATAGTTGAGTCCTTCACCATTGATCATCATAAATTATTGTTGTTGTACATATTGTTCTCCTGGTTTTCCCTCACTTTACTTTGCATCATGTCACATAAATCTTTCCAGTTTTTGTTTATGTTCATTTCTTATTGCACAATAATATTTCATTACAATCATATACTACAAAGTGTCCAGCAATTACCCAATGGATGGACAGCCCTCCAATTTCCAGTTTTCTTTGCCACCTGAAAAAGAGTTGCTATACATATCTTGGTACCTTTTGGATCCTTTCCCACTTTCTTTGATATCTTTGGGATACCGACCTAGTCATTGTATTGCTGGATAAAAGAGTATGCAATTCCTTACTCTTATTGGTGAAGAAACTGACACCCAAAAAAGGAAACTGATTTGACAGGGTCCTCCAAGTAGAAAGTAGAAGAGTCTGGATTTAAAGCTTTTCTTTGACTCAAGATTCAGCACTCTTCCTATTACACCATACTCATGTTTCATATATATTTAATTTTCAAATTATATTTTTCTTTTTCAGATTACATGTAGATATAATTTTTAATAATTATTTTTGACATTTTGTAATCAATGCTATCTCCCACTCTCTCTTGCTCCCTCCCCAAGATGGCAGGCGATATGATATAGGTTATATTTATGCTATCATACAATAAATATGTTGTTACATTGAGGAAAAAAAAATTCAATTCCACAATTAAAGAAGTGAATAACATTTTTTCTTGGGATTTCTGTGCCATTCCCACTAAAATCTGGAGATATTGTTACTTTATTTTTGGAAAAATTTTAATATTGTTGCTTTAAAATTTATCCAAATGCTATTCAAATCCCTTTAGCTATTTAATGGCTCCTACAATTTCTTTGAAAATGTACCCTGAAGGAAGCTATATCTCTCTAAGGCCAAGAAGAAAGAATGAAAAATTCAGTTGACTGAATCTGTTGAAAATTACACTCTGTTCACACTTCCCAGAGCTGAAAAGCCTATTCAGATGTGAAATGCTCTGTTGACTCACACCATTAATGAATCCAACAGACTAAGATTTTCTGTACCAGACATTTCTTCAAGACTTTTTTCACAGTTCAGGATGAGTGTGAATCTATTAATTTTAGTTTTAAGATCCCAGGTCTCTCTGTAAAAATCTGAAGATGATGTCTTAAAAATTGCTTCATAGAGAACATTTTTATATGACCTTGTATCACAAGACCAGGTGCCTTCTAAACCGTATAGGAAGTATGATGAGCTATAGCATTTACATTGTTTATAATTTGTCCCTAAAGCAATATATAAACATTATAGAAAAAAATCTCATAACTACAATATCCTGACATCCCTCCTGTATCTTTTCTCATGTGTTACTATGAGTTGTGAAATTGTTTCTTTAAAAAAAAAAAGTAATCTCTGAAGGTAAAAATTATTTTCCAGCAAGTTATTTAACAATCCAAGAGTTTAAAATCTCAGATCAAACTGGAAGGTTGAGTAGTAGATTGTTTTGTATCTTAGAACTGATAATTCAGGTTGCTAAATTAAAATTTTGAAAAATATTTGGTTATTTCTTGAAATGGATAGTAATTGACAAGAACTAGAAAGAATACATTTCAAGAAACATGGTAAAGTCGAATGTAATAAGCTCCTTGAGATCAGAGTCTTGGTCTTTGTGTTCCAAGTTCCTACTACAGTACTGGTCACATAGGAGGAATTTACTAAATGATCTCAATTTTATGAGAATAATTAACATCCGATGCAAGAATATGCACCCATGAAAAGATGCTTTATAAATGTGTTTCTGGTGAGATTAGATGTTGCCCCAAATTTCAAAAAAGTCAAGAGTATGTTTCAAATTCCACATACTAACTTAAATGTGTAAGTTTACAGTTTGGTATAAGATTACAGTTTTTCTTGGAATTTGTCACCTGGGAATAGCAAATGAAAACACAAGTAGGATGGAGTCTAGACAGAGAATAGGAATTTTGAGTGTTTTTCCAACACGTTCCAGGGAAGAAGGTATATTAATTGTCAACAACTGATACCAGTTCTTTAGATAGAAACAACATTAAATGCAGGTATTTAAAAAACAATTCATGTAGCTACCTTACTTTGATAGAAATTCCTTTTAGAATACCTGACATTTTATACTAATTCTATAATCATGGATAAAATGCTCTGTGAAAGTGAGTGATAATGGTTTACACCCAGGTGCATTATCTATTGTGGAATTCTTCTCCACCCCACAGCCCACCCCAGTTCATCTGAAAATGCAATATTTTTTCTCTTCAGTTATTTTAGCTTAATCTACTTTAAGCCTATTCTATTCTTGCCAGCTCTCTTTCCCTTACCTTCAAGATAGCCATCCTTTTAGCAGTTTGTTACAGCTTTTCCTAATTTTTGAGTGTTGCTCTACTTATTAGTTATATTTTTCTTCCTTTTATCTATTTGTTTCTTGCTTTTTTCCTCCCAATAGTCAATTAAATTTCTTCTTCCTTCCAACATGTCTTATTTATTTTTTTAATTCCATTTTTCTCACCTTTATTTAAAAACATTTTCCCCCTCATTCTTTTGATTATTTATCTTGTCTGTTCTAGACTTCCCTGCTTCTTTAGTTTCTGTATTGCTCATGGAATTGAAGTTTCTAAACTACATATTTAGGATTCTTTTAAACAGTTTTTGTTTTTGCCTTGTAAATCTTGTATCTTGGCCCATTTTTTTCCATTGAATTTCAATCTTAGAAATACCAATTCCTACAGGTGATGGGAGATTGTCTAGTGATAAGGATTTTCATATGTCCCTGATTGTGCAGTTCATTGCCAATCATTGACCTCCCCAAGCTCATTTGCCATCATTTGTCATGCAATCTCCTTCTCATGCTTCTGGTTGTTGATGGCCCTCAAGAGTTCTATTTGACTTTTCCTGAGATAGATGGAATGAAATCATCGATAATCAAATCCTTTCCTATTTATACTCAATGTATAATCCATTTCTTCCTTTATAGACTGTCTTCATCAGTATTACCTTTTCCCACCACTGAAATGAGATTTCCCACTTCCTTTCCACTGTGCCTCTTTTTACTTCCCTACCATTGTCCAGTAGTATCTCTTCTCCCTTGGAGATTATAGGAGTTATTTTCCCTTCAATATTAGCCTTTCACTTGACTAGGGAATATCTCATATTCTCTTGTATCTTATTTTCTTCCATCTCCTCCTTTTATATGTTCCCCATTCTATAATTTAGTCCTACAATTGATTCACTTGTATGTGAAATCTTGTAAGGTTCAGTCCATGATATTTCAGGTCTGTTTCTCCATCATTACATCTCACTTGTGGCTACTAGTAGCTGCTAGCATGTGGCAGCAGCCACACCCCAGGCAACGGCTTCGACAGGCTGGCTAAACATTGTGAGGGTAGCCATCGGGTCATCGTAGACCCCTGGTGAACCAGGGCTTTGCTCACCCAGAATGTGAAGACTGCTTCGGCTGAACAGACAGAAGAAACCAATAAGAAGGTTCAACGGCTGAGAGGGCGACGCAGCAAAGCACTGTGGAGTGCTCAGGGCGTGTTGGAGCACAAAAGACAACACGGCCATCCAATGCAGCTGAGGAAGTCTCCAGGTGTAACGACTTTTCGTGCCACTGGACCCAGGCTTCCAGCGCCGAGAGAGTGGGACTGTCTCTGTGCATCGGCTTTTCCACTTAAATCTTCACCCACAAGTGTCTTTGTGCACAAAAACACACAAAGACAATTGTCATCCTCGGTTACCGAGAGACTACTACTATACTATACTATATACCAATTTGACTTTTGTTTTCACTCTTGTTCCTTTGAATACTTTTAGAAAAAAATCTTTCAAAGGTTATTATTTTTATTATTTTGTCCTTGTCTCTAGTTGCTATATTATTTTTAATCTTTCCTATATTTCTTTTGTCTTGGGTGCTTTCCAAGCAAATAATTTCTTCAATTTGTTTTTTCAGTAATGTTTTCAACACCTCTTTTTATTGAACACTGTCTTTTTCTCATTAATGGTTAGGCTCACTTTTGCAGGGTATGTCACCTTGGGTTGTATCTTGTGAAAATTAACACTAGCCTATACCCTTTTCCTTGATAAAACAAGATTAATTTGGGATTTTAAAAAGAGGAGAGTTCTGATATTGTTTGAAATAACCCACTCTGATTGAATTAAGTTGCATCTAGCCCCACTATCTGACTGAATTAAATAGAGGATAGTGAAAAAATAAGGGAAGTAGAGAGGAGTAGGCATGTGCACTCTGAAGTCTTTCAAAAGGTCTTATGACTCCTGGCATTTGGAAGATCATTGTCTCTTGCCCCACATGACACTCTGGCATTCAGAAGACCTGCCTCTTGCCCAGAATGAGGTCAGAATCCTCCAATAAGAGAAGCTTTTGAAAGGGAGGGCATTAAGAGTATAAGTTTGAGTTGGGAGAAGAAAGAAGTGCTTTTGCACAGGGAATCCAGAGAGAGAAGTTGTACATAGACTTGGCTCCCAGCTCTCAGGTCTTGGTCCTGCTCTTGGAGGAGGCCCTTTAAAGGAATAGCCAAAGACATGTCACTAGAGGCCTTTTCTTTCTCTGGCCCACTTTTTATTATTTAATAAATACTTATAAATTAAGATACATTCTCCAAACAATTTTAATTTGAACAATCGTGAGTTCTGGATCATTAATTAATTTATGAAATTATGAAATGAAGGGAGCCATTGGGTACTTACCAGGAAAGACCATGAGTGGCAGTGGGAAAGTGGTTGCAATCACACTTTAATGAGGCAGAAAGGGTATTAGGGCAACTAGCACTTCAGAGAGAAGGGGAAGAAGGGTAGGCACAGAGGTAGCTGGAGTGGGATAGTAAATGAGGGCAGACTGCACGGAGAAGAAAATGGGCAGAGGAGAGACAAAGAGCACCACTCACATAACCATGAATTAGGAATTGCAATCATTAGGCATAAAGGACCCGACAGAGATGGAGTAGTGCTCAGAGGCAGGAGTTTGAGGTCTCATTTTTTAGGGTTTTGAGAGGAGCAGACTAACTCTTTCTTATCTGTGCCTCGGGACTGAGGTTAGTTCATTACATAACCAAATTATCTCAAATTTGTTGGTTAAAACTTTTAAGTGAACAATTCCACATTATCTAAAAATTATCGGCATCTTTTAGTGTTCTGACAATGTCTGGAACTCACTTTGGATTTACATATCATAGAATCAAAAATCTTGATAGCATAGTCTAGATGGCTGCCCCTAATTCAGCACATATTACCAGGATGTGGTTTTTGTTTAATATATTATTCAATATATAAATTATACTCCTTTGATCTTTGGGATGGTTTGTATGTGACTTCCAGGTTCCACTTTAAAATCTTATTTCCTGTTAATAACATTTTATCCTGGCTACTTATAAATTACCTTACCATATTGACTAAAAGAAGGGTATGTGGTCAAGAGCACCAGACCAAGAAACAAATATAGCCCAAGGTCTTTTAGTCTTTAGAAGAGATCATACAGTTCCTTCTTGAAACTTCTGTATGTGTGTCAGAAATGTAGTCTAACAAAATGTCTCCTAATTGGGTAGGGAGTCTGGGTTAAGAATTGAATGCATATACTAGAGTAGCACTCTATATAACTCCTAAAATGCTTCTTTTCTTTACAGTGATGAGGATGATGATAGCTGATGTTTATATAATGCTTACTATGTGACGGTTTCTGTGTGAAGTACTTTGTAAATATCTCATTTGACCCTCATAATTATCTTGGGAGATAAGCACTATTATCCCCATTTTATAGATGAGAAAACTGAGGCAAACAGAAGTCAAATGACTTTCTTTGAATCACACACATTTTGTAAATGTCTGAAGCCAAATTTGAACCTGGGAATTGACTCCAGATCCAGCAGTCTACCCTCTGGGCTACTTAGCTGAACTGGTCCTTAGAAGTAGATGGGAGAACAGGTAGGTTGCTCAGTGGGTAGAAAGCCAGGTCTAGAGATGGGAAATCCTGGATTCAAAGCTGGTCTCAGACACTTCTTGGCTGTGTGACTCTGGGCAAGTCACTTAACCCCCATTGCCTAGCCCTTCCCACTCTTCTGCCTTGGAATACACAGTTTGATTCTAAGACAGAAGGTAAATACCTTCAGTTATAAACTTCAGTAAAAAACTTAAAAAACAAAAGTAAATGGAAGAGGGATGGCTACCCTGTCTAGTCATGGAGGATGTGGACACATGGTCATCACTGTCACTTTCTTGTTTTTTCTTTCTTGATCTCAAACAAATTAATTTTCCAGATTGGAAGTGTCTGTGTGATCTGGCAAATTTGGTGAATGAAAGTTCCCATCCACAGAGAGGGCTTCTTGGCAGCAGACAAAGCAATCTCCCAGAGCTGGCAGAAATGGCCATCCGAGTGTGTAGTGGGAATGACTGAAGACACCCAAAGTTGTTAACACTGTTAAGGACTGTAAATCCTCCTAGAGCAGAGAAGTGAGATTAGGATTCTAAAAAGGCACTCTTAAAAGTTCAGGAAAATGCTACACGTAAAGGGTAATTTCATGATGACTCGATGAAGAGAGAAAAGGACTTCCAGACCAGGGTCAATATTGGGAAGCACCCTTTTGCCACATTTATTCTCTACTGAGCATGTTTATGCTCACTACCTTTTTTCTTTATATTTAAGCCCATTCTCCTCAAGGACTTTATGTGTACAAAGAAATACTGTGCTCCTAATTTAGGGAAGATATTGTATACCATTCGGGCTGCTAGGTAGCTCAGCTTATAGAATGCTGAGTCTGAAGGCAGGTAGATCCATCTTCCTGAGTTCAAATCTGGCCTCAGACCCTTAATAGCTGTGTGACTCTGGGCAAGTCACTTCACACTGTATACCTCAGTTTCTCATCTGTAAGATGAACTAGAGAAGGAAATGGCAAACAACACTAATATCTTTGCCAAGGAAACCACAACTGGAGTAATGAAAAGTCAGATACAACTGAAACACTGGACAATAAGAATAAAATTTTATACAAACTAGTTATGCTTAGTAAATACATTTTGTAAAAGCTAATTAAGTTTGTATAGCTCATTGTAAATGGCAAAGACACACATAGAGGTGTCAGAACAAAAGTTTAGAAACTCCAGATCCCCAGGAGTACCCCTGAGGAATGCAGTAGTAGACATTGTTTGGAACCTCAAACCATGAATGCAAGTTCTCAGTTGGGGAGAAACCCCAGAGGGATACTAAACTTTCAAATTATGAAAAAAAAACTTATATTGGGAAAATGTATATTTAGAATAGTAACATAATAGGAACATTAAACAGAAAACAAAGTCAGAGATGGACTGACAAACTGAATGATTGTTAGTGTTTCCCTTATTTCAGTTTGTTGATATAATTTGTGGAAGAACCGTTGGTTCAAATTATAGATATCATGAAATGTTGAGTTAAGAATAGGGCAGTAACTCAACAATGGTTTATGTCCAGATTTTTCTGGGTAGAAAAAAGACCTCAGCACAAAGTCCCAGTAAAACTTTATTTCAAGTAACAGGGCAAAGTGTATCTCCAGTTTAGGAATTCATAATAAAATAAATTTAGGGAAAAAATCTTTCTTTTGACCTTTAATACATGCCAAGGCATTACTTCTTTGCCCATTAGTAAACAAAGCAGAGCTAATAGTATTTCTGGCCAAAATCCTTTTCAACAAAGACAAAAGGAACTGGATGCTAAACCTTAGATTTTTTTTTCCTTTTTTGAACTAGAAAATCAGCCACAAACATGAACATTTGTTATAGAAAGGAAGCTGGGAAAATAATGTAGCCTAGAAAAACTTTCAGGATCCTTATCCCAACTCCAACAATGACAAATGAGTTTCAGTTTGTAGAACACAGCTCCCCTCTCAGGGTTCTAGAAGTAACCCTGAGGTGCTGAGAGTGATTGTTTATGCAATTAGTTTAAACCCCCAATTAGTGTGGTTTCCCCCTAAAGATTATCAATTAAGAATCAATTTCATCAGCCAACTTTAAGTAGTTTTTAGATAGGGAAGTTCACTGGGCTCTCCCAATAAGAATAATTGGTACAAAACAGCTCCCCAAAATCCACACTGTCCTACAAGTGTATAGAGTCCACTGGATATTGAGCTCAAACTTAGAAACTACATATGTCATAGAGGTAACTTATCGATATAGGTTGATGGAAGTTCTATTCTCCCATTTGTAGGTGTCTCAGGAATTTCCCCTTGGCATGATGAATCTGTCTCATCAATTTTTGGCACTTGATTCAGATACTGCTAGGTTGTTTAGGAGAAACAGAAAGTCCAGTATCCTCCAAGACCTTCAAACCTTGCAAATTCCAACTCCAGTCAAAGGAGGCATGTATCCATTTGGAGTTTATGATGATATATGATGGGATATTTTTACCTAAATATAATTTCTGGCAAAATGTTTTCTACTTTTCCAGGAGTTTTGTCAACAGTTAACCTCATAACTAGTGTCCTTGTTTTTATTGTATGCTCTGCTGCGTTCAGTTGCTTCTGGATCTTATGTACCTAATCTATTACCTTGATCAGCTTTTCTGTTTTTCAACCATTTACAAATTGCTTTGATGATTACTGTTTACGTGTTGAGGTCTGATATTTTCAGACCTCCTCCATCCCATTTTTTCCATTATTTATCTTGAGGTTCTTGAAGTTTCCCCAAATGAAGTTTGTTATTATTTTGACTAGTTTTTAAAGGACTCCTTTGGTCATTTGGTTGATATGAACAGAATTTATAAATTAATTTTAATAGTATTATCATTATTATATTAGCATGACCCAACAATGAAATATTTAGTCTTCTCTAACATTTAAAAATCTTTATTTCTATAAAAAGAGATTTATCATTAAATTCATAATTGTTATGTTTAAAACTTGGCAAGTAGACTCAGGTATTTTATATATTTGTGGTAATTTTGAATAGATTTTCTTCTCTAGTTATAGCAGTAGTATAGGGATATCATTTCACTATGAATGATACTTAAACATTATTTTAGCTCCTCTGATTATGTTTTAGCAATGTCTATCTTTGCTATTGATTTATCTAAGATTATTTCTCTACCCCTGAGTTTTTAAGTTTACACAAAGCAATATAAATTCAGTTCTAGTCCCTCATTTCAATTCTGTAAGAATCTTTACATATCAAATATTATTTGTAAATACCATATAGTAGTACTATTTTCTAATACATTGTTACCCTCCATAATCCCATGCAGTTTATTGTTATGATAGTTAATTGAATGTTTAATCATTACATTTTCTTATATCATACCATATCATATCTCAATCATACCATGCTCTTTAACTGTGAGTGTTCAGGGTCCTATCCTAGTCCCCCTTTTTTGCCTTCTATCTTCTCTCAGTAGCCTCAGCTGCTCATATGGGGTATAACTATCTTCTCCATGAGAATCACTTCTACATATTTTCTATTGAACATGTAAAACTGTACATACCAGAGGCATTAACTCAATATATCCATAATTGAACTCAGCATTTTCTCCCTGAACTTTACTGTCCATTTCTGGACATTTATGACACTGAACATTTATGTCCAGCATTCTTCCAATCTCTCAAATTTGTAATCTTGGTATTATCCTCATCTATTCACTCTTTCTCATGCCACATATCAAAATCAATTATCAAGTCTTGTTTCTTCTGCCTCCACAATATTAATTACATACATAGCTTTCTCTCTACCCATACAACTACCCTCTTAGTTCAAACCCTCATCAGCTTTCATCTAGATTATTGCAATAGCCTCCTAATTGTTCTTCATGTCTGAAATCTCTCACCATTCAATTTCATCCTGCATTCTTCTGCAAAAGCAATTTTCCTTAAATGTATTGCTAGGTCTCCTCTACTCAATTAACTCTAGTAACTCCTTATTGCTTCATTGATAAATTATAAACTAGTCTAATTTTTAGACATTCACAACAAGGACATAGTCCATATTTTGTGCATCCTTAAATATGACTCTCCCTTCCACACTCTTTGATCAAGCCACACTTGCCTAACTGTCCTTCACACATAGATGCCAGATCTCTTGTCTCTGTGACTTGGTACTTGCCATCCCATTTACCTGGAATGCACTCCCTCCTTGACTTTGCCTCATAGAGCTCCTCTCTTCTTTTAAAAAGCATCTCAAGACCATCTTCTTCTGAAGCCTTTCCTTTTCTCCCCAGCTATCTGTGGTCTCCTTACCCAGCTACCTTGTATTTAATTAATATTTATTCATTTTATATCTATGCTGTATGTATTTATATATGTACTTGTCTTTCCACTAAAATGTTAAGTTCCATGAAAGCAAGGATGCCTTCATTTTTTGTACTTGTAAATCCAGTACCTAGACAGTGTCTGCCACAAAGTAGACTCATAATAAAAGCCTGGTAATTGATCAGATGTGAATTATTTATTTAAGTGCTTTTTTGGGAGATGGGAACTTTTTTGTACCTATGTAGTAGAAAAGGCTGATGTTTCAAACTGATGTTTGAAAGACCTGGATTTGAATCTTGAATCTGCTGCTTATTACTTGCATGTCTTGGACAATTCATTTGGTCTCTCTAATTCTGTTTTTTTTCATATTTAAGATGAGAAATTTGGACTAAATGTCCTATTGTGATCATATGATTGTATGACATAGATACAATATAAGTATGCACTATATTTTGAAATTTCCCAACAAGTTAAAATATGAATTATGGTACCATCTTCAAAATTGAACCTGTACTGTGTAACCCTAATGCTTGGAGTCCTAGACCACAGATTACAGAATAAATTAAGTGGCAAAGATGAGACTTGAACCTAGGTCATCTGATTCACATCTAATGCAGAATATACTGCAAAACACATAACCCCTATATCTAAATCCATTCCATCCTCCTATATCTTTGTTCTTGGGAAGCCAAATCGATTAGATTCCATGGTGAGTAGTATTAGGGAAAAGAAAAAAAAAGTAATCTTTAAAGAATAATTCATTCTAATTATAAAAACAAATATATTTTACATAATAAAACAAATATCTAAATAAATATCTTTTTCTCTAGTAACTTTTTTCGAGTCACTTGAAACACTGAAATGACCTAGATCAGCTTATCTTCATTCAAGATTGCCTTAAAATGTGATTGACAATTTTCCCCTTATATAAATTTTTTTCTAAGTTACTCTATATGTTAGATGATATGCAATTTTCCAATGTCACTTCATTTACCTCATGGCAGACCTATGCATATGTTAAATTCCATCCAAGAAAATTGTTTATTTGATCTTAGCCTGTTTTGTCTTTTACCTAGTTTCCTTTATTTCAGATTTGTTTTGAAATGGAGTTCTAACAGAGAACTGAGGTTTCAAGTCACATGCTTTCTACTCATCTCTCAAGCACAGTAACTACTTCCTATTCAACCAGCAGTTCCTATGGAGTTTTAGGCTTTGGAGAGCTCTCTCTGTCTCTCTCTCTCTCTCTCTGTCTCTCTCCCTCCCTCCCTCTCTCTCTCTCCTCTCTCTCTCTCTCTCTCTCCTCTCTCTCTCTCTCTCTCTCTCTCTCTCTCTCTCTCTCTCTCTCTCTCTCTCTCTCTCTCTCTCTGTCTCTCTCTCTCTCTCTCTCTCTCTCTCTCTTTATCTTTAGATTTCACCTCATCCTACTGGGCAGATGAGCTAAATATTCAAATTATTACAGGTCTCCTTTGAGCAAGCAATGAAGGGAGCAAAGGAGGAAAGGAAAATCTGGTATTCAAATGACTGGAGAGACTGGACAAGGTTCCTTAAAAAGGTAGCATGTGAGATGAATCCTGAAGAAAGGAAGCCAGAGATTCTAAGAGGTAGAGATGTGGAGAGGATTCTAAGCGCACTGGATTATAGAATATATTGAAGGGAGTAAGATGCAAGTAGATTAGAAAGATAAAAAGGTCAGGTTGTGAAGACTGTCAAATGATAGCCAGCAGACTTTACATTTTACCCTGAAAGTCCTAGGGAGACACTAGAGTTGAGTAAAGAGGGAAACGGTCAGACCAACACTTCATGAAACTCATTTTGGCAGGTGTATGGAAGATAGATTAGAAAAGGAAAATATTTGAAATAGGAAGACTAATCTGATGGTTATTGAAATAGGCCAGGTGGCCTGAACTAGGGTAGTGACTATGTGAGTGAAGAAAAGGAGATGGATATTAGAGATGCTATGAAGGTAGAAACAATAAGATTTGGCAGCAGTTTGGATATGTGAGATGAGTGCAAGTGAAATGTCAAGGATGACACCAATGTTATGCACCTGGGTGATTAGTAAATTTGTGTTGCCCACAGCTAAAATAGGGAAATTTTGAAGATTAGGAACATTTTGTCAAAAATAGAATGAGGTTATTCTTTTCTACAAATGTTAAATTTTAAGATGCCTATGGGACATTCAGTTCAATATGAGCAATAAGCAGTTGCTGATTTAGGAATGAAGTTTGGGGAAGAATCTCTCTCTGTGTCTCATACATGTGTATGTATATATGAATACTATAAATATGTATGCATCACATAGAACATCAAAAATATATGGCGTTAACATAGTGATTGAAGCTAAACCCATGGTTGCTGACAAATTTGCCACGAGAAAGAGCATAGGGAAGGGGGAAAAAAGGACAGCATCCAAGACAGGGAGAAAGAGGTACTTTCTCGGCTGTCATACAGCTTTAGAATATAGTTTCAGGCAGTACATCTGAGTGGGGATTTACAGAAGTCATTATTTGGGTTATGCATGATGGCAAAAAATAATAATAATCATTCTTTAGAATGTCTAATATAGCAAAGGAAATAAAGGAATTGGTCTCTGGGAAGGATTTGTTGGAAAATCTGAACAAAACTCCTACAGAATGAGAAGGTATGGGCAACGTTGTAATATATGCTAGATTAGTGAAAGGAATACCTAAATAGAAATGTCAGGTCATTATATATATATATATATATATACACACACACACATCTGTATCTATACAAATATACACATATTTATACATAAACATGATTCTATATGTATATGTGTGTATATGCATGTACAACATACTTATGGAGAAAAGACTAAAACATGGGAAATATTTGAGTGTATTACTAACTTTCAGAGCAATAAATAAGCATACAAATAAAATTATAGATATATTGGAGCCAGGTCATACCTGCTTAAAAGAGTCAATTATTAAATTTTTAGTGTGAGCATTTAGACCCCAGAAAATGGCAGCTGCTATAAATCAGGACTTGATTAATTTTCTGTTAACTATCTAAAATTAAGAAAGTGATAGATGTTCTGAAAGAAACAATGAGCACATTAATTTTTTTTTAATTTTGGAAAGAACCACATGAGATAATAAAGAGTGAAACAAGTAGAATCAAGAATGCATTGCATACAGCTACAGACTTAATATTTGAAAAATAATGTGAATGTTAACCTCCAGAGGATTATAATAATCCATATAGACATATCTATTTGCCAGTTGATGCCTTCTATGGTATGGGGACAGGAAAGAGGGGCTGATAAAGAGAAAAAAGAAAGTGATGGAGAAAGTGGTATCAATGCAGATTAAAACATGTAATGTAAAGAGCTGGTAGTGAAACATATGCCAGCATACCCCTGGATAAAATATTTTATAATAATATGTGTCCATTTCCCCAGCTTTCTCACAACCTATTTGAAACTTCAGCTTTGGACCGTGCAATGTAGTTTGCTTCTATATCTGTTTTTCTAAGAGTTTCAGACTATACTATTACTTTAGGACCCTGGGATCCTAGGAAGAGCTCTTGTTTTCATTTCTGGAATTTGAATGGATGTCATTTGGAAGAGAGATTAAATTTGCTGTTTGGATCCAGAGGGCAAAACTGGGAGCGAAAAAGAAGCTGCAAAAGGGCAAATTTAGGCTTTGTATCAGGAAAAACTTCTTAACAATTTGACCTGTTCCAAAGTGGATTGGGGTTTCTAAAGAAGTGGTATTTCTCCCTCCTTGGAGGTCTTTAATCAAAGGCTACATGACCATTGTCAGGTGTGTTATGTTAGGGGGTATGCTCCTTTTTTCATGGGTTGAATAGGTGGCCATTGAGGTCCCATCCGATTGTGATGTGCAAACTTGACTACTTTGAAAAAGGCATTAAAAAATGATTACTGCACATAGCACAGGAGCATGTGAGCTTTCGATTGCATTGAGGCTTGAGTCTTACACAGAGACAAATTTCATGGCTTGTCACTATTTTCTAGTTTCTTAGCAGTAAAGACCTTTTATGTTATCCTTATATTTGTTGGCAGCTTTTGATTCCTCAGTCATACTGAGGTAATGTAAGCATGAAGGGACACTGCTGGGTTACTATGAGTTTTATCCTGGCAGGTTTGGTATTATTTCAGGCAGCTTCTAGTCATTAATTTTCTTGTAGTTGACTTTGGTCTTCTTATATCCCTTTGGGCTTTTAGCTTCGGATGTCTATTTATCCTCTCTCTGTTTTAAAATACTGACTTCTTGTTGTACTATATCCTTTAAAAATACTAAGTTGGCTGTAAATATGACAAAACATCCTTCTTAAGTCTACTCATTCCCTGCAGCTTTGGGGGCTGAACTCTCAAGCTTGCTGCTGAGCCCGTGCCAAGCTGTCCGCCTGAAGCTGTCCAACCAACATGCAATGGAATGTGGACAAGGTCTGAGCCTAATGTGCAGAACCGAGTATCTCCCCAGATAAGCCCCTTTCCTTCAAAGCCCCTTTCAGGATGAGTTTTCTACTTCCTGCCCTCTAGATCCCACCCTGGGAGGCAATTTGAAATGTTGAGCCTTTGATGTTTGTTTTGTGTCATGCTGGAACATTCCTGAGGTGACAATGACGGTCTCTCAGGCTGTCCAAATGCATTTGTGTGTTAGAAGCTTATAATCTTCAGTGACGTTTTTCCAATTTTTTCCTGACTTTGATTACTTACTGAGTTTTTTTTAGGATATTCTTTCTCTAAAATCACTTCATTCCTAGTTATTTCAACTGGAAATCTTAATAAATTGAATGATTACATTAATAAATTAAGGACTCCCCAAATATCTAGAACTATTTTCTCCTTGGTTTTACCATTTGACATTTCTTTTTTCCCATATTGTAAAATTTTAATAATCATTTTTAGACATTTTTGATCCATGTTCTCTACCTCTCTATACCAAGATGGCAGATAATATAGTATAGGTCGTTCAAGTGTTATTTCCTTGTTCATCATATTGTAAAAGAAGAAATATCACTTATACAAAAGAAAATTTCGTAGAGGAAATAAAAATGAAGAATGGCTGGCTCTGATCTGCATTCAGACTCCCATCAGTACCTTCTGTGGCTGTGCATGAACTTTTTTGTCATGGGTCCCTTGGAGTTGTCCCTGGTTAATGTTTCAATAATTTGAAACTGCAGCTTTGGGGGCTGGGCTCTCAAGGCTTGCTGCTGAGCCCGTGCCAAGCTGTTCATCTGAAGCTGTCCAACCAACATGCGATAGAATGTGGACAAGGTCTGAGCCTAATGTGCAGGACTGAGTATCTCCCCTGATCAACCCCTTTCTTAATTGTAGAGGCCCTCTAGTCCTGCCTCTTCACTTTATAGATGTAGGAAATGAGAGAAAGCAGGAGAAGACTTCTTCTGGCAAAATGGGTAGATGAGAACAATCTGTTTCAATGGGATAAGCCATGCCCAAATTGAGAATTCGAATTCTGCAGTTTCTATGAAAACAGAACTGACTTAAACCAGATACTCTCCAGGGAGCATGGGCCTATCCTCTTGGTCCTATTGAAGTATAGGGTACCATGGCTTGTGGAAGTGAAGCTTGACAAGAAAGTCAGATTTTTGTGCCTTTGTCACCAATGGCTACTAAAATCTTCCTGGCTATTCAGAGGAGGGTTGAATAATGAGCTGACACAGAGACAGCAGGGATATTAAAATGATCCAAGTTCCTGCATTTTTGTCTTTGATTACCGAGAGATTGCCATTAGTTTATTGATTATTGATTATTGCTAGCTTGGTCAATAATTTGTTTTTTAATATCTGGAACTCGGTCTCTTGATATTTTATCACAAGGAAGAATCAAGCCTCTGCCTAAAGTTTAGGAATTTCCCTATCTGGGGGGTTTTAAGCAATTTTGATTATACTCCTGACTTTTCATTTAGTATAAACTCTATAAAGCAGAAGGAGAGGAAGCCACTTGGACCAGTGGGGCCCTATCACCCTATGCTAAAAATGAGCTAATTGTTGTAAAAGGGAGTGGTTGATTAAATCTCCAGGCACAGTCAGTGGGGGGGTTAAAAGCATCCTCTTCAGCAAGACCATGAAATTACAAATCTCAGGCTGAAAATGTAAGATTTAAATTAATATCCAATACTTCAAGTATTATATTTTATAAAGTTTATTATCTAACAAAATAGAACCACATGACTAAGTTTTTCTACCTGCTCAAAAAGCCTGCTCCCCCAAAGCCATGACAGGAAGACAAGAGTCTAACATGGAACTCCACAGAATTTCTATCCTGTCTACCTCAGCACGTAACAACAGGAAGAGAGTGGGGTGCTGGGCATTGTAATTTTTTTTAGGGTAATAGATTCTAATTACACAGAATGGACCTTAGAGGAGAGCTAGTCCAATCTCCTTGTTTAACAGGTAGGAAACTGAGGCAAAGGGCAGCTATAACTTTCCTAAAGGTCACATGGATACAAATTGGAAGAGGTAGGATTTGTACCTAAGTTCTATTTCCCCAAATTAATTGCTTTTCCCACTATACTTTGCTACCTCTTTATCAGGTTTGGTTAACTTCAGTTCTCTTAATTTTTATTTTCTTATTATCTTTTCTTGAGAGCTCAGCCCCAAGATAAAATTTCAGAACTGAGTGGCTTAACAGTTGAGAGGTAAGGGAGGGGAAGAATGATCTCTGGAGATCTAGACCAGAAGACCACAGTTCTTGATGAGGAGAAAATTTGTGACAAATAGCAGTATAATAACAGCTTATATTTATATAGTGCTTTTAGCTTACAAAATGCTTTTTTTTTACCACTCTGAAGTAGATGGTATATACTATCAATATCAACCTTGGTTGCACATTAACTTAAAAAAAGCACAAATTAATATTTTCCACATTGTATTATTGGGAGTAGCTAGGTGATGCAATGGATAGAGCACTGGGTTTGGAATCTGGAAAACTCATTTTCATGAGTTCAAATTTGGCCTCCTCCATATTTATTAGTTACGTAGCTCTGGACAAGTCACTTAATCTTGTTTGCCTCAGTTTCCTCATCAGTAAAATGAGTTGGAGAAGGAAATGGCAAACCATTCCAGTATCTTTGCCAAGAAGACCCAAATGGTGTCATGAATTGTCTAAAATAACTCAACAACAACAAATATTCTCTTTGTATGTCATAAATACATGTTTCTACTTATTTTGTTAAACATTTTCCAAATACCTTTTAATCTGATTCTAGAAGTATCCAAAAGTTTTGCCAGCATAAATTGGGATTGAGTCTGATACCTCTGTAATGTACACTTTATCTCCTTTTAAAAATATGCAAATGTTAGTGCTGGAAGAAACTTAGAGATCACCTAGTATAATGTCCTCCTTTTATAGGTGAGTAAACTGTAGTCTAAAGAAGTTGAAGAAAGGGTACTAGACTGAATTATACTGAACTGAAATTCAATCTAGTACCCTTTCTGTTACACTGTATTCCTAGAAAAGACAAAAAGAAAGTTATTAAGCTCTTTATATTTTAAAAAATTGATCATTATATTTACCCATGTTATAGGTCACCTTTCTTGAATTTTTAAAAAACTCTTTCTTAGTAACAATTGTAGGTCAGAAGGACAAGGGGTAGGCAAATGGGGTAAGTGACTTTCTCAGGGTCACCTCTCTAGGAAGTATCTGAGGTTGGATTTGATCCCAGGTACTCCTGACTCCAGGAGCTCTCTCCACTATGTCATCTAGGTACCCTTTAGATCACCTTTTAAAAATCATTCACATTTATGTAGTACTTCCAGTTCTTCTTTACATTTTCTTCCCAACAACCTTATGAGGTAGATAATATAAATATTCTTATCCATTCTTTACAAAATGAGTCAACTGAGGCTGTGAGAGTGTTAGGTGGCTTGCCTAGTGTCAAAGCCAGATACAGAGCCAGCTGTCTTGACCACAAGTCCAATATCTTTTTACCAAACCATGTTTCCTCCCCTGGTAATACTTATCCACCTTAGGCAGGCATGTTTTCTAAAAATACACTTCCATAAACATACACATTAGGCAAGAATGATGTCAAAAATGAAATGTTATCATCAAAATCATAGTGAGTTGTGACTGTTTTTTAAAAAAATTCTTCCCTTCTGTCCTAGTAAGAACTAACTCTGAGACTGATGGACAAGGGCTGAAGAAACATGGTTAAGTGACTTGACCAGGGTCACACAACTATGAAATATGAACTGTGACTGATGGAGGATTATTAGCTTTCTGTACCTGGGCATTTCCAAGTAGCACAAGTAATAACCAGATTTTCTATTATCTGTCAACATCAAGTCATTTAATATGATAGATAGATAATTCACAATCTCTTAATTAAAGTGGTCCAATTTAAGAGCAGCTAGGCAGTATGGTAGATAGAGTGCCAGGCTTGGTATCAGAAAGAATCATTTTCCTTATTTCAAATCTGGACTCAGACATTTACTAGTGGGGTGGCTCCGAATGAGTCACTTACCACTGTTTCCCTCAATTTCCCATCTATAAAATGTCCTCCACAAGTAAATAACAAACTGCTCCAGGTTCTTTGCCAAGAAAACCTTAAATGGGGTCAAGAAGAGTTGGACACAACTGAAACGACTCAACAACAACAATTTAAGAAGTGCAAGACAAAGGTCTTAATTATCTGCTCCAGTGGAAAGGAGGCAATTATGTGGATAAGTTCCAAAGTAGAGAAATCTCCAATTTTTTTCCTGTTTGCACTTGGTTTACACTCACTTTGAATGTGATGCCTCTGACACTCTGATGCTTTGCAACTCTCCAAATTAAATGAGGCATAATGTGAACACTCTCCTGAGGAGTAGCTAGGACACTCTCCAGACCTAGTCTCCGTGACCCTTACCGAACCATTCCCTACAACCACTCCATGCTGCTCTGCTACTTTCTACAGATGAATATTTCCAGAAGATGTGTGAGTGTGAAATCCCTTACCCCCTTTATAATTAGATAAACATTAGCAGCCCACAATTTTCTTGTCTTGACTGTCTTGAACAGTCAGGATTCAATTCTAGCATAGTTAAGCAATGTTAGCATCAGTTAAGTGAATGTTTAGATTTATCAGAATGCAAATGTGAGATTTGACTGTTCTGAGTATCAAAAGTGCAAGATTCTATTCTAAAATAGAAGATATCAGTTACCACCCATGATGACCTCTTGGAGTATAGCACACTCCCTTTTCCCCTGATGTAGCCTAATTTTTTTATTATTGTACTCTTCCTTGATTACTGCTAGATTTTTCTGATTTTGATGTTATACTATCTTTGCTTGATGTATGCTCATTCTGGCCTTACTTGATTTCTATGGGGTATACAAGGAGGCTGTTCACAGTGTTTGAGGTCTTTGGTCTTGACCAGAGTCTGGCTGTATTGTGAGACTGGTCTTCTCTCAATAAACCTATTTCTTCTGGGCTTGGAGACTTTGTTTTATTTTTTGGCTTCTCTGCTAATAAATTTTTACCAAAGATGATTTTCTCCTTCTTCCAAAGATTATTTAGTAATTATTTCTCCAAATATCCCACTTCTTCACCTCTATATATTCTTTAATATATATAGAATATTTAGTGTATACATATATATAATCTTTGGAATATTCTTTGTCACATTTTGTCATTGTTGCTGCTATTGTCCATTTGTTTCGACCATATAGCAATCCTCAACCATATCAGAGATTTGGCATTCCTTATCCTTCCATCTCTTTCTCCCAAACCCTATATGTTAAACTCTGGTTGTTCTATGTATCATAACTTTACATTGAATAATGCAATTCAAGGACCTGTCTTCCCAAACAAACTACATCTGGGTATTGCCCCCAATTGATATTAATGTACGTCTTATTATAACAAAAACAAATGAACAAAAATGTTGGAGCCCCATCAATCCTCTTTATTTGGGGCCACATTAAGAGGCCCTAAGACTCTCCCTACTTATCAAAGTACTTCCTTCCACCCAAATGCATAAAATGTCCTTTGGTGCTGTCAGTCAACTTTAAAGACACCAATGAAAAAAAAAAAGGTTGCTCCCAACTACATTGTAGACCAATCCAGAATGCCCAGGAACCCTCCAGTCTTCCCAGAAGAAAGTCCACAAATTCTTCCACATTGATAATGCTATCATAGTTGATCTAGATACTAACCCTCCTTCATTCCCAAACCCGCCACTATCCCTCACCAAATAACTAGCATTTTCTGTGGTATAGAATCAGAAGCCAATTCACTTTGGATCTCTTTCAGAGGAGTTTATTCCTATATGAATAGGATCTCATTGTTATAATGCTTCACGTGGAACACAGTCCTAAAGGACAGTACTATACTGAAATTATATTTTTTTAGTAGTAATTTTTTTTGTGTAACTTCATTTAGGTGGTACAAGTTGAGTAGGGAAGCCAACAAGGTTTAACAAAAATAATTTAGGAATTAAGGAATCCAAGATTTGAGCCCCATCACTGCCATATCTAAACTCATCCCTCTTCAGAATCTTTGTGAAGCACTATGTGTATAGACAGCCCACAATTTGTTTATCTCACCCTGAAGAACTAGAGAAGGAACAAAATCTGACCTTCTCTGGTGCCATGACTCAGATCATTGTGGATCGGTTTCCAGGACTGATATTAATCCTCTCCCTTTTCAACTGAGTTTGGAAGTCAAGGCTAAACCTCTTCTATTTCTAGCAAATATAAGAAAAGTATGGAAGACCTTCACTGCTCTGGAGCTTAAGAAATAGTGATATTCCATGAGATTGGACTCCTTGGAGGTTCTGAGACTAAACACAACTGTATCCTTGCCACTCCCACCTCCCCTTTGTCGGACATTTGAGATGTGTTAATACCTCTTTTAGGTGACGATGATTCTCTCTTCTCCTTTCTCATTCTTACATCTGAACTAAAGTCAAGTACTTTTCACTGTGTATATCCATAAAAAATGTCTCTTGCTCTTAGCAGTAGCAGCTGGTTTATTTCATTTGTAGAACTCTTTACATGCCCCCATTCCAGTTGCAACAGAGACCATAAGAAATAACTTAAGGTCACTTTATTAAAATTCCCCAACCAGCAAAACTTCTTCCTAAATTTGGTCCTGCTAACACCCTAATAACCACAAGAAAAGAAAGAAACCAGGAACTCGGGGGACAGTTGGCAATTGAGCCATGATTCACTCTAGAGATGTATTTCCATTCATTCAAAGCTGAAATTGACTTCAGAATAACAAATAAATTAGAGTCTACTTTGAATTCCAAGCTGAATCATTCAAGAGCTGGTCAGAAAACAAATTTGTAGGGCAAATGACCAAAATGATTCTGCAGATTTCTGAGATTAAACTGTCCCCACTTCAGAGGATTCTGTAGGCTCTGGTTTAGTGGGGTCTCTCTGACCTTTCAAGGTTATTTAATACAAATGTACAAAACTTAAAAAAAATTTTAAGACCTTTAGGGAGCAAGTAGGTGGCTGAGTAGATTAAATGCCAGGCCTAGAAATGGGAGGTCCTGGGTTCAAATCTGACCTCAGACACT
Source organism: Monodelphis domestica (assembly GCF_027887165.1). NCBI lineage: Eukaryota > Metazoa > Chordata > Mammalia > Didelphimorphia > Didelphidae > Monodelphis > Monodelphis domestica. The sequence goes on along the minus strand of NC_077234.1, from coordinate 229,747,356 downwards.
TCCTAACTGTATGACCCTGGGAAAGTCACTTAACCCCTGTCGCCTAGCCCTTAAGACTCTTCTGCCTTGGAACCAAAACACCATATTGATTCTAAAGCAGAATCTAGCAGTTTTTTTTTAAAGGGTTTTAGATTAGATTATTTTGTATCTTATTACACGGCAGCTCTACCCACTACTTATATCCACATATATTGAGCTCAGTTCTACTGTTTACTTATTCCACACTCAGAGACTGTAGCCAGAATTCTACTGGCTATTGTGTAAACAGTCTGTGGCTGATAACTGGTTAGCCTGATTTCCTCTCTCCAGAGAGGGAACTTGGTATCAAATGCATAATCCAGTTGTGAAACTAGATCCAGGCAACATTGAAGGTGGTGACACCAACTGACTAAAGTCAGAAAATCCAAGGGAAGATGGATATTCTGCTCCCATATCACGCTATGCCTGGCTTTGCATGACAGGGTAGAATGGGCTGGAATTGGAGGTGTTAACTTCGAATTTCTGAGCTCTCCTCAGTTTGCACAGCAGTCTTGTTTATATGGAGGGTAAAAGCTCCAATTGTGTACTCAAGGATGAATGAGTCTCAAATTGAGGTCTGCCTGAACAGAACATATCTGGACAAGTTCCACTGATTTGTTGAATGGGAACCTGAGTCTTTGGAGCAGGGTGGGAGGAGTGCATGCTGCTCTATTGAAAGGTCGCTTTTGCTATTGTCCATATAGCTTTACACCTCAAATACTGAGTTCAGAAAGAAAATGTGCATGCATTAACTTCGCAACACTAGAACTAGCTCATTGCAGAAGGAAGACATGTTTATGGGTTTAATCTAGTCAAGAAAATGATAGAGAGCATTGTTCCCCAGACATTCTAGTTTTACCACAAGATGCTACTTACTTTTGATCACTAGGCTTAAAGGAAAGAGACCCAAAACACAGTATCTGCCTGTAGATCTAGTCTCTGCAGGTCAAGAAAGGAAACAGAGGAGAGAAAATGGGGAGAAGAATCTCTCAGATGAGGGGTAATATGGTGGTTAGAGGACTAAGTCTTGAGTTGGGAGGACCTGAGCTCAAATCTGTCCTAAGACACTTCCTCACTGTACTGTATGATTTTGGACAAGATACAATCCCAATTGCCCTTTCTGATCTTCTATTATAGAATCAATATTGTAGGGGCAGCTGGGTAGCTCAGTGGATTGAGAACCAAAACTAATGATGGGAGGTCCTAATTTCAAATATAGCCTTTGATACTTCCTAGCTGTGTGACCCGGGGCAAGTCACTTAACGCCCATTGCCCAATCCTTACCACTCTAATGCCTTAGAAGCAATACTTAGTATTGATTTTAAGATGGAAGGTAAGAGTTTAAATAAAAGAGAGGGGGGATTGGATTAGATGACCTCTAAGGTCCTTTCTAGCTATAAATCCTAAGCAATGCATTTAAATCTTAAAATATAAGTAAAAATGTTGGCACAACTTGCTAATAAAATAGGAGAAAGTGAGCTTATTTTCTACTTTAAAGTTTAATATTTCAAGAAAGGTTTTGCAGAATAAGAATTATTTTTGTCATCATAGGGATGGCTGGGTGCAAAGGTTTGCTGGTAAATGTTTCACAACCATGTCTCTGAAAGAACTAAAAAGCATAGGAAACATTATAAATTTAATCCATACTAATAAATTTTTCCACAGAAAATCAATGAAACAATAAATTGAGCCTTGATTCATAACATTACCTCTTTTCCAAGGCAGAAAAGCTCATACTAAAAATTTATCAATTGTCTCTTGTGAACAGGTTTTATCAAGTTACACCAGAAGATCCATGGCTATAAGTTAGGGAATCCCTGACTAAATAATTGAAGTTATGGCTCTTTCAATAGGCCATGGAGAGGTGATGAATTTGAGCAGGCATAAACATATGGTATTGCTCATGAAGAAATGTACAGGAAATCTGTCTTTGAGGAGAACATTAAAGGGATTCAGGACTAGAAAAGGAGATGAATTAATCATATATTAATTTTTTAAAAGGACAAAAGAAAGATGGCCCACATTCTTCATTGGTTTCCACATGATGTCAAAAAATCTAGCAGAAGGACTCTGGTACACTTCCTGGGCTCCCTCGAGGATTTGTGAGTGGAAATGAGCAAGAGTAACACAATAGAAAAGTAGAGATGAGTGGTGAGGAACATCAATGGAAGAACTACCCAAGTGGATTAAATCACATGTCTAGTGAACTTCCAATGAGCAAAACCCCATACATTCCCAAAGATCTGGCAGCTATTTCTAAAGACTACACCAACAGTGGGTGCCAACATTTGTATCTATGTCTTTTTAGACCTCAGTAAACACAATGATAGTAATGCAACTAGAGAAAATAAAATATAGTAGGTGTTTCACCTGTTGCACTGATTGTAATACACAGTGAATGAGCATCCCCTTACAGGGCTGCTCATTCACCTTTGATGTTCAGATTTCACCCAATTCTTAACCGTGCTTCCAAAAAGCAGTGGCATACACAGTAGCCACGTACCAGCAAACCTGTCAAGGCAGGCTAAACCCAGTTGAAGGTAATTGATTGGCCTCCTATCTGATTGTGAGTTAGGGAGATATCTACCCCAAATATGTGAAGAATTTCCCTTGGTGGACTGGGAAAAAGAGAACAATTTGTTCCAATGGCCATGAAGGCAATTAAAGCAGGCACTTGGAGCTTGATCAGACATCAAAGATGTCAAAGTCATCCACTGCATCCCAGGCCATCTCCAGTCATCCTGACTTTTGAATTGCCAATAGATTTTGATGACTGTGGAAGAGAAAATGAGAATGACAACTTTGTGAAGGCTCTTCCTTATTTAAATACAACTTACATACAAATCAAGACATCACCCCATGGTGTTGTTGGTCCTCTTTCAAAATGTAGGATAAACTATCGCACCAAGCATAGATAGATGATTGGCAAAGTGACAGACAGTTGCTACCAAAATAAAGGTTGCCTATGTGCCAGTTGGCACAGCATTTGAGATTTCAGGATCCATAACTAACGAGAGTAGCCCAATTATTTTTTTAACAACCATATTTGTTCTGTTATCCTTTACATCTTTACCCCACAACACATCAAATCATTAACTCGTGACCACTTAAATCTAAGCTTTGAACCAGGAAAAGGTTGTTTGCGTGGCTGACTGTGTTTTAAAATCAACCATGGCAATTTTATTACTAACTGGTTAAGTTTAATATAGATTTTTCTAAGACAAGTCATGCATCCAAGCAGAAGTTTCTAGTTTCGTGTATAATCATGTTTTTTATTTTTATTTGTGATTAGAACGTTTTTCTTTATTTCTGGTTCTTATGCTCGTAATGCACCAAAATAGATTCAATCTTTGATAACCCGAGACATTTTAGAAACATTACAAAAAGCTCCAAATGTAAACTTTTAGAACTCTTAAAAAAACTTTCAAAACCATATTTTAGTTGGTACTCACTTTCCTCTCTCTGCATTATCACATGCCTTTCCAGGGATGATCTCAATTCTGGGTACAAGAAAGCTTTTCATGTGCTATATCAAACCCAGCTGAAGGCAATTTGTAGCAGCAATGACAGGTTCCCCCAGATTTCATTCTCAAATCAGTGAAGAAGGGGCTTTGTCAGAACAACCAAATTATATACCCCAATTTGCTGTCAAGGTCAGTGGAGTCTTGTGATAGTTCAGAGGGCTTAGACTGCTGCTACATTATTTGATGTATCTCTTTTAAGGGCAATCAATTGAGAAAGGCAGTCAACTAGCAATACAACTGACTTTTTCACTACCAGAAACTGTTCTCAAAATGTTGAATCATATATAAAAAATACACACACACACACGCACACGTGTGTATATATGTATTCTAGTTTTGAAAAGATAAAAGTCTTGATAAATCAGTGTTTCTCAGAAACTCTTGAGATGTACACATACACAAGCACATTGTGCACACACACACAAACACATGTGCATGTTTACTTTTCATTCCTTCCATTGAGTTTTTTCTTCAACTTGTTAACTCCATTGAACAGGATCTCATTAGCCATAAACTAAAACATATATGTGTCTTCTGCTTTCTTTACAATTCATTTCTTGTTGTTTGCTCTGTTTTCTCATGTCACATCTAGCAAATCAGTGACTCATGAGGGAGAAAAATGGAAAAGTGGTGGTTTATTCCTCAAAGCAAATTCCGTCCAAGCGAATTACTATTTCAGTTCCCAAACATGACAAAGGCAATTGGGAATTTCCTGATGCACGTGAAGACAAAATGCCAACTTTGTTACAATGTGAGCCAAAGCAAAATAACAGTATAAAATGGAAATGGGATTGAGGATAAGGCTGATTTTGTTTGGCATGTACTGTAAAATTCCAATTTCATGTAGGCTAAAAAAACTAAATTTCCACCCTTATTTGGTATGAGTTGTTGAGAGAATAATAAAAGCATTTCAATCCAGTACCATGAAACATTGATTAACCACCTACTACGTACAGAGTACTGTCTTAGATTCCAAGGGCAATACAACATTTAAATGTCTGGCTTCCTGTCCTCAGAGAGATTGTAATCTAGTTGGGGGGCAGGGTTGATATGACATATGTAATTCAAAGTTAATATGTGATTAGTAATTTTATAAACAATCCAATATGTGATTTCATTGCCTTGAGAATTTCTAGGTGAGGAACTCCAACCAAAGCAGAATGATGCCATCTCCAAATTGTAGAGAAAATCCCCAAACACTGACATTTAATAAATTATCCAAAAAGCCATCATGTGCCAGTGGTTGATATTTGAACCCAGAGCATGTTGATTCTGAAGCTAGTCATCTAATTAGCCATACTGCCCCTCATTAACGTCATGTCTGAAGGGTTAATTACCATAGAGGGTGTGGACAGGAGAGGCATGAACATTCTTATCTTAACAGCAATTTAGTCAGTCAACTAGTACGTTAAGTAACTACATTTTGCCAGGGTCTATGTTAAGTTTTGGTGTTAAAAAAGAAAAGTAAAGCAAATGATAACAATGCCTGCTCAGAAGGAGTCCACAAAGGTCAGGCAGGTGACTCAGTGGATAAAGAATGAGGCCCAGAGATAGGAAGATCCTGGGTTCAAATCTGGACTTAGACACTTCCTACCTGTGCGATCCTGAGCATTGCCACTTTTCTCCCTTGGAACTTGGTATCAATAATACAACAGAAGGTAAGAGTTTTGTTTTTTTTAATATCAAAAATTTTAACACGAGTCATGTATAGTTTTTTCCATCTGATTATTAAACATGTATATGCACACATCCATGGCTGTTTCTAATTCTAAATACACTGATTTTGATGGGGCAAAAGCTTTTCGACTTTATGTAATCCATTTTATTTTATTTCTTGTGATCCTCTTTATCCCTTGTTTGGCCAAGAACTCTATTCCTGTCCAGAGTGGTGAAAGGTATCTCATTCCTTGCTTCTGTAATTAATAAGATGCTATGGTATATCCTGTAGTATACATACATGTGGTGTGAGATACTAGTAGTCTAAATCTAGTTTCTCCCAGACTGTTCAATTTCCCAAGTAGTCTTTGTGAAGAGTGATCCTTTCAAGAGTTGGATTCTTTGGGTTGATTGAACACTATGCTATGCTCAATACTCCTTTTTTATTTTAAACCATTATCTTCCATCTTAGAATCCACATTGTGTGTTGGTTCCAAGGCAGAAGAGCAATAATGGGTAATGAGGGTTAAGTGGCTTGCCCAGGGTCACATAGCTAAGAAGGATCTATGGCCAGATTTATACCCAGAACTTCCCTCTTGAGATCTGGCTCTCAATCAAATGAACCATCTAGCTGCCCCCAATCAATAGTTTTTGAGTTTTAATCACCTAATCTGTTCTACTGATCAACTTTTATCAATAAGTTGTCTTCTTTGATTTTGCTCATTATTCTAGTCTGTCAGAATCTTTTGAATCCCTGTTGTCATCCAATTGTCTTTCCAGGAAAAATGACACCTGCAAGTCTGTATTTTTTAAACCCTTACCTTCTATCTCGGAATATATACTATTTATTTAAAGGTGGATGAGCTTTAAGGACTAGATAATTGGAGTTAAGTGACTTGTCCAGGGTCTCACAATTAGACCAGATTGGAACCTATGACCTGCAGTTGAGTCTCCACTGAGTCACCCTTGAAAGTTTGATAAATATTCTATGCCTTCTTCTAATTCACTGATAAAAAAAAATGTTGAATATAACAGGAGCAAGGACAGATGGCTGAGGTACAACACTAGATACCTGCTTTAAAGTCAAGGACTCTTAACTGATATCTTTGTACCCCATATGATTCATGGAAAAATTTCAGGGAGCCTATCCACTTGGATGGAGAAAAATCTATCATTAATTTTTAAAAATCTCTGAATTTTAGCATTTTCTCCAATGGTGTAAAATATTGTTTCTAAAATGAAGTACCTAGGCTTTAAGGGTGGGATGTGAACCCACATCTAGTGATCTACTCACTACATAATAAATTGGTATGTGACTACTTTTGTTGAATTTCACTCACAATAAGCAGAACGATCTTTTGTCACATTGTTTTTAACACTCTTTTCTGTGAGCCTCCACACTTTTTCATCCGATGCCTTAGAAACTTCATCCAATTCTTTTCATCTCCAATTGCAAGTAAAAACCAGTCCATGTAATCCTTGAAATGGTAGTTAAGGGGAGCAGGTAGACTATCACTGGCCCATGTAAGGCAGCACATCTTGGTCATGCATCAGGAGATATCTAGGACAAGGAAAAAAATGCAAGTATACAGATTAATCCTTGAATGAAGCTACAGACCTGTGATGAGATACTTTATTCATGAATCTGGGAAAGAATGTAATTGGTGTCTTTGGTTGCCATGTAGAGTTAGGTTGGCAGAAGGTTCCATATGGTATGGAGGCTAGTTTCTATGATTCTAAACTAGTCAATGTAGGTGTGACAAGAGGTGTTGACCAGAGCTTAGATTCATCCATGTGAAACAAAGAGAAAATCTAGAGGGCCTGTTATCTATGGAAAACTGCCAGAGTAATAAAATCTGTTTGTTGTGCCTGCAGGGAATTGGCAGTGCTACTGGCAATAGTTTCCAGGAACCTGGTGAGATTGACAACAGTCCTTTCAAGTTCAAACACCAAGGTGTGGTATCAGAGAACACGGAAGCTAGTAGAAGGTGGTTTCTAGGGGTCTGTGGGTTGTTGAGGGCCTTGTCTTAGTAGGAAGAACAGATGGTCTCATGAATGGAAAAATGAGGAGAGCTATAGCCCACTATGTAGATCATGAACCATTTTCACAGCTGAAAGTGATATGCTCTTCACCAATAATGTTACCCTAGTCAACTGCACAAAGGAAGTGGGTTGCACAGGGGAAAGGATGGAGGACAGTTGAGTTAAACTTGTTTAGCAGGGAGGAGTCTGCACTAGAGAAGAAAGAAACACAGCCTCACCCCAAAGGTAGAAAAATTAGATAGAGGAAGATGATCTTGGCAATATGGAAATAGTTAACAGTAACATGACTTTTCCCTGGGTATTTACTTATTCTGTACTCACATTTCCAAAGCATACCAGAAGGTAGAATAGATGGGATAGCCTAAAGGTGTCCTGAAAGCTTGAAGAGGGATTTTAGATAAGGTTAAATTTAGACTAAAGTCACCATCACGATATGCTGATCTGCTGTCTTGAATAGGCAGAATAGTAATCTAGGCAGTCATCCAGAAGGCAAAAATCTCCATGTTCATTCACAATCCAAGGCTCCCACATCAAGGTGCTTATAGTCATGAGACGGGAAGAGTGGGTGGCTATCAGGAGGAGCTCGCCATCTGCCAGGAATAAATCAATGATACATGGCTTATATGCAGAAATATCCAGTAAGACGTTGTGGAAACATATGCTTGAACCAGATTTGAGAAAGCATTGCCAGACCATCCCATAGAGGTGATGTGGGGTAGGATGATGAAATCTGTGGATTAACATGAAATTCTTGTAGATTAGTGAAAACACTGACTAGAATTGTATAGTTACTCAGAATTCACCCAATTGGGCAAGATCACACTTGCAAGTTGGAGGTCTTGTCTGAAGATCACTACTCTACCGTAGAGACAGTGCAGAAAGGAGTAAACAAGTCTCTTGAGCTTCCTCCCCATAAACATATAGCATTTGGTTAGATAATAAATAGATGAAAAGATTTATGGAGAGGTTAATTGCTAAATGGACAGATGGATAACAGGATAGTTAGATAGAGACAGATGAATAGATGGATAAAGACAGAAACAGTGATCACAAGCAGTTGTATTCAATAAAAATGAAAGCAAGCAAAATAGTCCCTTTCTTCATGTAGCTTACATTTTTTTTGGAGGAACACAGCACATAAATGGGTGCTAGACAGAGGGAAGGGAAGATTGAGAGAGAGAGGCAGAGAAAGAGACAGAAAGACAGAGAGACAAGCAGAGAGAGAGAAAGAGAGAGAGAGAGAGAGAGAGAGAGAGAGAGAGAGAGAGAGAGAGAGAGAGAGAGAGAGAGAGAGAGAGAGAGAGAATCTAAAGGAGATTCCAATTTTCCATTGGGATGGTGATGATTGGAAAATGTGGTCATAGGGAAGAGACAATCAGGAAATAGTTCAAGGGGAAGAGGATACTGTGGTAAAGGCAGGTTGGTGTATTGCTATGGAATTTTTTTCCTTAGCCCAGTTGTAATATTATGAGGCAAGAGAGATGATGATGTGCCTGGTTCTAAGGATGCATGCTCTTTTTGCTCTGTGATTTTTGAGTCCATATCTGATAGCTTTCAAAGGGGCTGGCAAGTTTAATGGTTAGCGCTAACCATACCAACACTGCAGGGTTTGTTATTTCACTGATAGGCTTTTGTTTGTTTGTTTGTTTGTTTGTTTTTTGTTTTTTTAAACCCTTACTGTCCCTCTTGGAATCAATACTGTGTATTGGTTTCAAGGCAGAAGAGTGGTAAGGGCTAGGCAATGGGGATTAAGTGACTTGCCCAGGGTCACACAGCTGGGAAGTATCTGAGGCCAGATTTGAACCTTAGGACCTCCTGTCTCTGGCTCTCCATCCACTAAGATACCCAGCTGACCCCCACTGATAGGCTTTTATACATACTTAGGTTTCCAGTTGGGAACTGGGCTAAGAGTTAATAGGCATATTGGCCAAGATTTCTTTTAACTGTTGAACAGATGATACATTTCACAAGTATCTTTTAGTCATTTAGCATGGTCTCATCTGTTAATTAGGAGTCAGTTTAGTATGGAGAACCCTATTTTCCTCAACAGAAGAATTTATATTTTATCCAGAAAAGATGGGAAACCCCCTGGAACTGATTGAAATGAATTGAAAGCTGAATGATGTGATTGCATCCTCATTTAAGGAACATTACTTTGACAACAATGTGGACAATGGTCCAGAGTGGGGGGTGGGAGTGGGGAAGGCTTGATGCAAGGGGACCAATTAGGAAGCCATTTCAATGATCTAGGGAAGAGGTGATAAGGGTTTCAAGGGAATAGATGCAAGTCCTGTTCCAAACCTTTCTGTGACTGTCAAGGGAATCACTAACCTTCAGATCAACCAGGTTCAGAACCTCAGTGTCTTCTTCAAATCCTCCCTCTCCCTCAGACTTTATCTTTAGTCAGTTGTGTTATCTTATTGATTTAAATTCCATGACATCTTTAGTGTCCATTCCCTTCTCTGTACTCCCAATAGCTTCCACCCTGGATCAGACCCTCATCATCTTACCTGAACTATATACCAACAACTACCTAATTATTATCTCTGCCCCCATCCCTTCTTAGATCCATTAATATTCAGCTGCCAAAGTAATTTTCCTAATGCAGAGTTCAGCCAGGTCACTCCCCTATTCAGTAAACTCCAGGAGGAGCTAGCCATGTGCCAGTAATAAATAAATATGTAAATAATTTAAATAAATAAATTAATTAATGAAGTAGCACCCATGGAAAATTTGGGGGAGGTAAATTTCTGCCTTTTCAAAGTTTTACAGTGCACTTGATTATCCCTTCAATAGTATATATATATATTTCATTTGTAAAATGGTAGATAATCATATATTAGCAATGCAGGCTCATTATTTTTAAACTGATAGTAGTATTTGATTTTTTAAAATGTGGAAAATACAGCTCTCGGATACTATTGGATACTGTCTACTCAAACTGTAATCAGATATGTGTTCCCATAGACTAGTTATGCCTTCATGGTCCATTTCTACTGCCTTGATTGTGAGGTCTTCTCTTTTTACTGGGTAGTTGTTCCCAGGCCTGGAATTGTGATATTTTTAAGGCTATCAGCTTGGATTTTGTAGGGTCCTTAGGATGCTGTTTTCTAATGTCATAGAAATGAACTCCTGCTACCAGGTCTAGACTTAGGTCCTTCAGTTTCTATCATCTTAATCTTAGTATATTCCAGAGACATTCGGTTGATTTTGGCTTTTATTAGCTTTCCAAAAGCTGCTACTATACCTCAGGTGCCTGTCAGACGAGTTCATCCATTCCTGAGTGATGTTTAAATGTTTGTTTAAGCTTTTCTATCCAAAGTGTGTTTGCCTTTATTTGTTGTTTTTGCTGCTGTTGTCACTTAGAAATATTTATCTTAATCTAGTATTTCTGGGGTGTGTGGTAAGGACAGGTTTTATAAATTCTTCTTACCTATTAAAGAACACTTGATTGAGATTTAGATCATTTAAAGGTCAGTTGCAGAATACCAACAAGTGTTACATGATCTCCCTGAGCAAAATAGACAATGTTTGTCAATTAAAATTGGCCCAAATGTAATCGGAACAATTGGTAGCAGTCTTTCTCTTTTTCCCAGAATTTTCAGGGTCTTATATAATCTTAGATGCTTTATCATCAAACTAGAAAATATTGCCTAATGTCTGAGGGTCAAGAATATATATATGTATATATGCATATATATATTAATTTCCCCCCTGCCCCAGAACTTCCAACTTTGAATTTCAATGTAAAGGAAGATTCATCTGCAGGGTTGGAGGATTCCAAGGTAGAAGGTGAATGTTTAGCAACTTGATGTGGGTCAGTGAGGAAAAATGTCTGGTTGAGTTGAGGGTTGGATGGAGAAGAAGGGGAGGAGGATTGTGATTCAAGATATCTACACAGAATCACAGAATTTCAAAGCTGAAATAAGTCCTTGGAGGCCTTATAGTCCTTATCTTAAAAAAAATGTCATCTTTAACAGGCCTGACAGTCAGACTAATAAGTCTTTGTTTAAAGACCCCTACCTACCACCTCACACCTAGCAGATTGGCTAATGTGAAAGCAAAGGAAAGTAATGAATGCTGGAGGGGTGTGTGGCAAAAGTGGAGGAGTCATGAATTGATCCAACCATTCTGGAGGGCAATTTGGAACTATGCCCAAAGGGCGATAAAAGACTGTCTGCCCTTTGATCCAGCCATAGCACTACTGGGCTTGTACCCCAAAGAGATAATAAGGAAAAAGACTTGTACAAGAATATTCATAAGCTGTGCTCTTTGTGGTGGCCAAAAATTGGAAAATGAGGGGATGCCCTTCAGTTGGGGAATGGCTGAACAAATTGTGGTATATGTTGGTGATGGAATACTATTGTGCTAAAAGGAATAATAAAGTGGAGGAATTCCATGGAGACTAGAACACCCTCCAGGAACTGATGCAGAGTGAAAGGAGCAAAACCAGGAGAACATTGTACAGAACACTGTGGCACAATTGAATGTAATGGACTCTACTAGCTGCAACACAATGATCCAGGACGATCCAGAGGGAATTATGAGAAAGAACACTATCCACATTCAGAGGAAGAACTGTGGGAGTAGAAACACAGAAGAAAAACAACTGCTTCATCACATGGGTTGATGGGCATATGATTGGGGATGTAGACTCTAAATGATTTCACAAGTGCAAATATCAATAATATGGAAATAGTTTTTGATCAATGACACATGTAAAACCCAGTGGAAGTGCATGTCAGCTATGGGAGGGGTGTGAGGGGAGGGGAGGGAAAGAGCATGAATCCTATAATCATAGAAAAATATTCTAAATTAATTAATTAAATAAAAAAAATTTAAATACCTAATGACAGCAAACCCTCTCCAGCAACCTATTATACTTTTGGATATCGCTAGTAGTTTGAGAATATGTCTTTATATCAATCCTCAATTTGTCTCTTTGTATCATCTACTCATTGGTACCAGTTCTTCCCTCTGAGGCCAAGCAGAACAAGTCCGATCCTTACCACATGATGACTTCATTTCCAACCTCCATTTCCCAAATCTTCTCTTCTCTAGGATAAAAAGTTCCTATTCCTTTGATTGATGCTCTTATGGTATGATCTCAAGAACTTCCATCATTCAAAGTTCCCAATTACCAAGATCCTTCTCCAAAAACAGCCTGAAGAATTGAATAAAAAGACTAAGGGGGAGGTTGTAAGGTGTCTTGATATATTGAGAGCCAGACCTAGGATGTGAAAAGTCATGGGTTAAAATTTGGCCTCAGATACTTCCTAGCTAAGCGACTCTGGACAAATCACTTAACTCCCATTGCTGAGTTCTTACAGCTCTTCTTCCTTGGAACCAATACCCAGTATTGATTCTAAAACAGAAGATAAGGGTTAAAAAGTTTGAGAAGATTCTATGTTTCAATAGGTCACATATTTTAAAAAATGAATTTGTTTTGGGATAAATAATAGCTTCTGCAAAGAATTCTTAAGCATTAGAAAATATTCCTAGTGAAAAAATATATTGCAGAACCTTCTTTTCCTGAGCCCTTTAAGGATTTTATTTGGAGAGATAAAGACAAAGGTAGCCTTGGAAGGATTGCATGGAACAAATAACCAGTCAACAAGCATTTATTAGGAACTCACTATTTGGGGGCAACCAAGTGGCTTAGTGAATTGAGAGTCAGGACTAGAGATGGGAGGTTCTAGATAAAACTCTGCCCTCAGATATTGCTTACCTGTGTGACCCTGGGCAAGTCACTTAACCTCCATTGAAAAACCCTTACCATTCTTTTGCCTATCAATATTTTGTATTGACTCTATGACAGAAGTTAAGATAAACAACAACAACAACTATTTGTCAGTCATTATGTTAAAAGCTTGAGATACTAAGAAAAGAAAAAGTCCCTCCTCTAAAGAAGCTCATATTCTAATGGGACAGACATATTATCTCATTCAATCCTCACAAAAATAGTGGGAGGTAGATGCTATTACTGTACCCATTTTGCAGATGATGAAATTGAGGCTGGCTGAAGTTAAATGGCTTGGCCAGAGTGACACTCCTCTTAAGTATTAGTGGATAGATTTGAATTCAGATCTTCCTAACTCCAGGTCCAGCTTTCTCACTATCTACTTCTCAATAGTTTACAAATTTTTCATAGTCCTAGTTACTAAGAAAAGATAAATGGATGGGAGACTTGTCAACTAAGGCTAAAGATGAAGAAAATCTTTCATGGAAATACTTACAATAACCTCTGAGCCTTGCTCTAATAAATAGTACTTGGGATTGACAGACATATAGTACTTTCACCTGACAATATATTTTAAAAAACGATTTTGAACCATGTTTATGATCTTGAGGTAAGTGCTGGCTTCTTTCTGGCTTAATGCTACAAGCATCCACTACTAAGCTAGGCCAGCTCTTCTTTATACAAAGGATCACTTTCAAGCCTTTTGTCCACTCGGAATGCTGGGAGAACTGCATTACATTGTTTTATCATGCAGTCATGTGTTTTGGGTTACCACGGCCGTAAACTGCAGCTGTGGGAAGGAACTGTGTACCCAGTACACTTTAAACTTTATAAAATCTTCCACATGTAAAATAAATTAAACCATCCTATTGTGGTACAAGTTTATTGTGATGACAGGCGAGGGGGGGTGTTGGTTACTGTGTTTTACTTCAGGACAGCTGCCTTTGGGAAAGCGAGCTTGAGGTCATGCACTTTACAGTAAATCCACTAGGGTTTGAATGATGAAAATAGAGGTGAAGATAGAAACATGTGGACAGAGCAAGGGAAAGTTCGAGTCCGGGATGAATCTCCGTCTCCGTTTCCCATCCCACCACCAAGTCAGAAGGTGTGGCACGTCTTGGTCCCAGCTTCCCCAAATCTGGAGTGGGTTGGCATTGATCTCATGCACTTGGAGAACTTGGGAAATGGTTTTATCAAAAATAGATTTGTGTTCTCTGTTACTGTGAGCTCTGCTTGGAATCCAAATTTTACCTTCAGGACAGATTAAAGCAAATCGTTCAGGAATGGGAGTCATAGAAGTTTAGAGCTAGAAGGGACCTCAGCAATGATCTTGTTTCATGTTTTATTTGAGGTAGTAGTGTACTCTAAAACATTCCTGACAAGTCATCGACCCTTGGCTCGAACACAGTCATGGGAAATTCTACCTCAGGAGGCCCCCTGGATTTTTTTTTTTGCCTTGAAGACTCTAATTGTTAGATCTCTTATGCAGAGCCAAAAATCTATCTCCCTGTTACATCCATTGATCCTTGATCCTATTCTCTTAAGTCTCAGACTAAGTCTAGTTGCTCTTGAAAATGATTGCCTTCCAAATATTTGAAAATGCTTGTCATGTTGCCCCCTAAAAGTTTTCTTTTCCAGTTTCAACATCTTAATTTCTTCAACCATCTTTCAAATGACACGACTTCAAGTCCCTTGTTATCCTAGTTGATGCATTATCCATTTGATCTATTCTATTGAGCTATTGTTATTTTTCAAATGCTGGTCCTCAGAGCTGTATAGAATAACTCTTTAGATGTAGTTTGAACAAGGTGGATGAATTATTGTCTCTCTTGTTCTAGATACTATGCTTTTATAAGGTTTCTAATGCCCAGGGCCCCTAGACATTGCCCAATTCCCAACCTTACTATCCTGACTACCTCTAATTTCTCCCAGCTGAGGAGGTGACGTTGGATTGGTTTTGAGTTCCATCCTATCATGGACCTTGCCACATACTGGAGATTTCATGGCATTAGACTCACTGATTGAAGCTCCTACCATTTCTATTGCTTGAAACTCCTTTCTTCTTAGGTGTAGGAGACCTAAAGGAAAGGATCCTAAGACCATGGTGTGAGGAAGATGAGAACTTCCCAATTCCTTGGTCTTCAGGAGCTCTCAGCATCTCTCCTCTTGGTGGATCCCTTGTAGTCTCTTTTCACCTATCTAGCTTTCCCCAGGACACAGGGACCAAGTGTTCCTCCTACTTTTTGGAAATTGCCTCTATTCCTAACACTTCTGTTAGGGAGCCTGGACCCTTAAGTCCTTGGGAGCATCTCCTCTCACCCTGACATGGGCTATGGGAAGTGTGTTTTGCTCTGTTGCCAGGAATGAATGAATTGGTGGGGACATGTACTTGTTCTGGGTGGGAGTAAGAAGAGTAGGACAAGGATCTACTTGATCTCAATTGGCCCTCTTGCTTATATTTCCCCTTTGCTTTACCTCTGCCAGTGGGCTTGCGTTTCTCCCTTGCTGGAACAAAGCTTTATAAATAAATGTGTTTGTATGTGTCAGTGTATGTGTTTATGTGTGTATATGTATATGAGTGAAACCCATGTGGATTATATGTGTGCCCATGTGGGTTCATCTAAATAGGGCTTACAAGAGAGGAAGAAGTATGAATAATATCTCTGGAATCACTCACTCTACTTTGTCAGACATTGCTTCAGGAATGTACTGGCAAATGTTTAACAACCAGCTCTCCAAAAGATATTTTATAAATGACACACCTTTAATTTTAAGCTGCATTATCAACACTTATTCCATCACTTTCTTAAGTCTAGATAATTAATGAAAGATAAATCATACCGATTGGTAGTGTTTGTCAATTGCTGAGGTACAAAGGTACAAGCACAAATCGTAGCACAGTAGATGGAATACTAGATCTGGAGTCAGAAAGATTCCTCTTTTCTTATTTCAAATCTAAGCTCAGATACTTACTAGCTATGTGACCCTAGGCAAGTCATTTAACCCTATTTGCCCCAATTTCCTCATCTAGAAAATGAGCTGGAGAAGCAAATGACAAGTCAGTCTAATATCTCTGCCAAAAAAAAAAAAAAAGCCCAAATGTGGTCTTGGAGAGTTGGACATGATTAAAAATGACTAAGCAACAATAACAACAATATACAAATGATTATACTGAAAATGTTGAATTCAAGTTGGTTTCAGTATACCTACCCCACAAGGCTGTACCTACTCACCTCTCCTCAGAAAGAGGATATCAGACTAGAATTTTATGTAACTTTCTCCCACCTTCACTAAATATTGTTCATCTTGGGGAAAAGATGTTTAGTTTCTAGCCACTTCCTTGGACACTATCCCTTAACAGGGAAGTAATGTCCCAACCTATTCATCTAAGCTTTCACTCCTTTGCCACCAAACACTAATGACACAAAAACCATCACAAATAATAAATATCAAATAAAGCCATTTATTCAAGTCAGTAGCAAATAGAAATCGGAGAAGTTATACAGATTAGAAGATATCAAACTGTATACAGAGTGAATGAGTTCTCCCACTGGAAGTGAGATATTTCATCTCAATGAAGAGTAGCATTTCCTGATCTCAACCCCACAAAAAATAACCATCGCTAGGTCAGAAAGGTAGAAATAAGGACATGCTTGACACATTGGAATATCTATATGCTTTTTCTTCCCAGAGTCTTTCCCTCCATGCGCCTCTTTGTAAAAGAGCAGGGAATTCTAGGTATCTTCTCCCAAAGCCAGAAAAATTCTCCTTTCCTATAATCCCTCCAACTCCATTTTTCTCATGTAAAAATTCTATCCCCTAATGAAAAGAGAGACAGTTAAATGGTACAGTGAAGAGAGCACTGGACTTGGAATCAGGAAGACTTATCTTTATGAGTTCAAACTCAGACACTAGCTATGTCACCCTGGGCAAGTCATTTTACCATTTCCTTCAGTTCCTCATCTGTAAAATGAACTGGAGAAGGAAATGGCACACCACCACAGTATCTTTGCCAAGAAAACCCCAAATGGGGTCACAGAGAGTTGGACATGACTGAAAATGACTGAACAACCAAAATTAGGAGAGTCTTATGCAAATATCCAGGCATGAATCCTGAGATCATACCATATTAATTCAGCCTAAGATTACATTAGTCTTTTTGCTTTCAAGTCTGTTGACTCACATTGAGTTTGGAAGGGATTAAGGAAATTAAAACCACCCAAATCAGGTTTCAGTCTAGTCATTGGCAAGATAATTGGCTCTTGCAGATTCCATGTGGTTGATAGTTAAAATAGGAAGTTATCAGATGGTCTACTTCTCCTCAGTCATACTTTAGTTATATACAGTAAGCCTTTTTCTTCTTATCCCTCATGTAGATTTGTCTGGCAGTACGTACAAGAAAATATGTAAGATAAGTATGGTAACCATACTACTGAATCAGAAACTCAAGATTGTGTTTAATCCTGAATCTATGAAAATTGGTCTGTTCTTGGGTAAATTCTTTATTTTGGGGGGTTTCTGTCTCCTTAAATATAAAATAAAGGGAATGAAATAGAAGAACATAAAATTTCTTTCCAACCTTAACTTTCTGTGGTTTTGTATTCATTCTATTTTGTTTTGATATATTGATTGATCCAATCATAGATTTGACTCTTGACGGAACCTTAGAAATTATCTAATCCAAACTTCTCATTTTAAAAAATGAGAGAATAGGTCTAGAGAGGAATGTGACTTTTGCAAGGACTCTGCTAGTAAATAACATAGCCAGAGTCAAAATAAGCTTTCTTGTCTCCAACTCAATATTATTTTCTTTTTTCACATTATTTTACTTATTTATTTTTAGAATATTTTCCATGGTTACATGATCCATGTTCTCTTCCTCTCCTATTCCCTCCCTGCCTTCTAGAACTGACAATTCCACTGTTACACATGTCTTAACCAATATCATGTGGAAACCACTGAAGAATGTGGGCCATCTTTCTTCGATGGAACTTTAATGTAAAGATAAATCATTATTGAAAATCTAAGTACCATTTTATTTTATTTCATCCAAATCAATATTAACAAAATGACCAAAAAGAACAATCTTAAAGTTATGTAATGACTTTATTTATTCATATGAGTAACTCCCCTTGCCTGTTGCCATTGTGAATTCCAAAGTGAGGATAATATTAATTACTTTTCAGAAAGAATTATTTGAAAGTTTTAGAAAGTAATTCATTATTGTCTGGATTATTTTTTTAAGTTTAGCTTTCATCAGATTGGTGAGCATTATACTCAGGAAAATAAAAGATCTGTTCACTATTTAGTTTTAGCAGACCTCTATTAAGCACCTGTTATGTGCAAGCACTGTGCTGGGAATGCAAAAGTAAAAACAAAGCATTACTCCAAAGAACTAGAAGCTAAAAATAGTAAATAGAACAGTGTAATAACACATATAACTTACCTTTGGGAGCTCCAGATAGATTCATATTGTATAGAAGTAAAGGAGATGGAGAGGGAAAGCATCAAATTTCTATCTCCCCAAATACCTACTACAGAGCTAATTATATGGCAAACTCTCAATGAAAATGTATTTAATGAATGAAAAATATTGTTTTGATGCCTGATTTTAATGATAGAAATATTGCTGAAAGAGTTTTTATGAGAAAGCTAATCACATTGTGGCTGAGGTAGCATCTCCAATTTATTTCTATTAACAGTGGAAACTGACCAAGTTTTAATCCATGGAGGACCAGAAATTTGCTGGTACATGTTCAACAACTTTTGTTGTTGTTGCTAAGTCATTTAGTCATGTCCAACTCTTTGTGATCCCATTTATGGGGTTTTCTTGGTAAAAATATGGGAGTAGTTTGGCATTTCTTTCTCCAGGATCCCTATTTTCCAGAAGAGGAAACCGAGGCAAAGAGAAGTTATGTGTTGCCTAGACACCACTACTAAATATCTGAAATCAAATTTGAATTTGGGTCCTCTTGATTCCAAGCCCAGCACTCTATCCACTGTACCACCTAGTCACCCTTCTTAGCAATTGGCTCTTTAAAAAGAAAATGTATTCACAACACTCTCTTAAGTTTAATCTGAATTGCTAACATCTTTTGCATCACTTTAAGTCTCAACAATGAAGAAAATGATAAATCAAGTCCTGATTTGTAACCTTTGCCTTTTTTCCGAGGTGTAACTGTATACATTTAAAGTTGAACAGTCATGCTCATGAGCCATGTGAGCTGATGCCAGCATATCCCTTCCCCTGGGGCAAGGGCATTCACCAACTGAAGCTAGTATGTCAGAGAGCTATGAGGGATCTCTTGGACAGGACTCCAGTTAGTACCAGAAAATGTAAAGTGTTTCACCAGAGCTTCCCAGAAGTCCTCAAATGATCCAAATTTCCCAGGGACTACAAGTCACAATAATGAATGTTTATTGTTGAGGTAATATTCTGATTTGCCTGTTTGGAAACTAAGTATGCTTCACTAGCTTTTGTTTTAATAAAAAAAAAAAATGGACCCATTGTGGCTCACATGCTCCAAAAGCTTGAGGGGCTTCTTACTTCTTCTAGAATTAACTATAAATTCCTTTGACTCCTGTTTAAGACCCTCCACAACCCAACTCCCACTTGCTTCTCCAAACTGATTTAACATTATTCTCCTTCATCTACTTTATGTTGCAGCTAACTGGACTATAAACTTATTTCTGTGCATTCTCAAAAGATGCCGTCCATTCCTCCTTGTCTCTGCCTCTCAGAATCTTTATCTCCCCTTATGGCTCAGCTCTGGTACCATCACTTCCATGAAGCTTTCCTTGACCTTGGTCAGCTCTCTAACTGTCAGTTATTTCTCCATCCACATTTCTGAGGGGCTTAGGACCGAGAATGCTATCCACCTCCAGAAAAAGAACTGTTGGAGTCAGAATACAGAAAAAAGCTTGTGATTTTTCACTTGTTTATTGGAGGTTTTGGTTTTATGTGATTATTCACTTACAAAAAAGACAAATATTGAAAGAAAAAAGTGGAAAAAAATGTCTTCATTCTAAAATGACCTTCTATTTGCCTCTCTTTGTACATGTTATGTCCTTCCAGTAGAGTGAAGACCCTTAGAGGAGGCAGGTATGGTTTTCTTTTGATCTCTGTAATCCTAGTTAATAGAACATGGCAGATTCTTAAAGTATGGTGACCAACTCTCTTTCTCATATCTGTGTGCATATGTATATATGTATATGAGAAGCAGTTTGGCATAATGGGTAAGAGCTGGCCAGGAAGACCCGAGTTCAAGTCCCACCTCTGACATATGCTGACTGTCTAAATCTAGGCAAGTTGCTTAAGATTCAGAGAAGGTATCAACCTATGTTGGTAGAGGGAGTCTCCTCCCCTGGAAGTTCCTTATATCAATGAAAATTCAGGTCCTGTATCTATCTTCTGTATGTGTACATGTCAATGTTGGATACTGCTGCTTATCTGGGAGACATCCTGATATGATTAAGATTACCCAGGGACCAAGTTATCTTCAGTTTCTGGTTTTTTAAATATAAGTTAAAAAGCCTTAAATCTAGTTGGACCCCCATAGGAACTTCTAGGGCCTTATTTTTGAGAAGGGGCTTCAAAGGGATTATCTCCCTACCTCCTTCCCTAGAATTTCCTGAAACAACAAGATTAATTGTATCACCTGGAACTGCCTCAGAAATACCTTGAGATATGATTTACTTTATTTCTGAATTCCTGTTAATATAGTAGAATATTCTTGCTCTATTCTACTCAGCCTCCTGGGGGCTCCATTCTATACTGGAGGAAGCAGGAATTGTTCACAATAATCTCTAGTTTTCTCAATTTTCCTTAGAAGTTGTTTTTTCTTAACCTGGGGTGCCATTAATATAGTCTCCAGTTATTTATGGGATTTAAAGTATGAGGGATCCATTGTCTTGGTTCCATGATTAGTTTAGACCACCTAGGGAAAACTGTGATGTTTGGTTACATGCTTCAACTTTTATTTAATTAGCCTAAAAAGTGTTATTATTTGCATACTCTATTAGGAAACACCAATTGTAGCTCATCAAAGTTCTTAGAAATCTGCTCAGATCTTAGGAATGATAGCTATCTCCTGTTGGCACAAGCATTTTTGGTAAGAATTCCTGGTCGATACCACAGAAGTCAAAATATTCTTTGAATGCCAATACAATAAGTAGCCAAACCACAAACTAGTTCAATATGATAGATACAAATAATTGTCTATTAAGATATTTTTGGAAAAAAGTTCTCCTCAACCTTAATAATTGAGAGTATGATTAGATAGTCTAATAACCTTTATTAACCATATGTAGCATTGACTTTATCAATCCATGGAACAGCAGGAGCATTAATAATAATATTAACTAACATTTGTGTAGTGCTTACTATATGCCAGGCACAACAATTATTTTACTTCACATTTATTATCCATTTGATTTTGACAACATCTCTTAAAGGTTGGTATAATAATATTATCTCTGTATTTTAAATGAGAAACTGAGGCAAACAAAGGTTGTCAATTGCCTACGGTCAAGCAGCATATTTGTAGAGTTGTTTTTAATTTAAATTTATTTATTTGTTAAATTAAAATATCGATAACTTTCATCCTCTCTTTCTACCCTCCCTGTATTAAAGAAGGAATCATTTGAGAAAAGATTTATGTATACATAAAACTATGTCTTGCTTATATCTATTTATCATTTTTTACTCTGGAGGTGGACATACCCAAGTCATTCTTCACATAATAGTTCTTTTGCTGTGTATAATGTTCTCTTGGTTCTACTTGTTTTACTCATATCCAGGTAAATTCCTCCCTCCCCTCTCCCCATTAAAGAAGACATCATTTGACATGAAGGTCTTTCCATGTATTTTTTTTTAATGAACCTTTTCATCATTTCTTATGACATAGTAGTATTCCATCACAATCATATGCCACAACTTGTTTAGCCATTTTTGTTAAATGATGGAGCAATTTATTATTGCCATAGTCATGGAAATACTTGCAAAAGTGGCAAAGGATGATCTTTGAAAAAAAAATCCATACTCACAAAAATACATTCATTTAAATGGTTAAAGAATTTGAAAAGACTTTTTTATTTTGTTTTTTTAATTACATGTAAAAATAACTTTTTTAAGATTAGTCTTTTTAAAATGTTGAATTTCAAATTCTATCCTTCTGTCCTTCCCCTCCCCATTCATTGACAGAGGATATATATGAGCAGTTATGCAAAACATATTTCCATATCAGACATGTTATAAAAGAAAACAGAGCAAAAAAGAAGAAAGTAAAAAACAATATGTCTAATTTTCTTTCAGATTCCATCAGTTCTTTTTCCGGAGTTGTATAGAATTTTTCATCATAAGTCCTTTGGAATTGTCTAGGATCTTTGTATTACTGAGAATAGCTAAATTATTCACAATTGATCATTATGCAATACTGTTCATACTGATACAATGTTCTTCTGGTTCTGCTCACTTCACTTTGCATCATTTCATGTAAGTTTTTCCAGGTTTTTCTGAAACCATCTTGTTCATCATTTCTTGTAGCACAATAATATTCCAACATAATCATAAGCCACAACTTGTTCAGCAGTCTTCAATTTCCATTTCTCTGCCATCATAAAAAATTCCTATAAATATTTTTGTACATATAGATCCTTTTAATTTCCTTTTCTCTCTTTCTTTTGATATTCTTGTGATATAGACCTATTAGTGGTATTGTTGGGTCAAAGAGTATGCATAGTTTTATAGCCCTTTGGGCATAGTTTGAAATTGCTCCCCAGAATGATTAGCTCAGTTCACAACTCTACCAACAGCATCTCAGTTTTCCCATATCTACTCCAACATTTGTTATTTTCCTTTTCTGTCCTGTTAGCCAATCTATTAGGGGTGAAGTAGTATCTCAAAGTTGTTTTAATTTGCATTTCTCTAATCAATAGTGATTTAGCAGGACAGCTGGGTGACTCAGTGGATAGAGAGTTAATCCTAGAGACAGGAGGCCCTGATTTCAAATCTGGCATAAAACATGTCCTAGCTGTGTGACCCTGGGCAAGTCACTTAAACCCAATTGCCTAGCCCTTACCACTCTTTTCCCTTGGAGCTAATTCTTGGTATCAATTCTAAGACAAGAGGGAAAGAAAGAAAGAAAGAAAGAAAGAAAGAAAGAAAGAAAGAAAGAAAGAAAGAAAGAAAGAAAGAAAGAAAGAAAGAAAGAAAGAAAGAAAGAAAGAAAGAAAGAAAGAAAGAAAGAAAGAAAGAAAGAAAGAAAGAAAGAAAGAAAGAAAGAAAGAAAGAAAGAAAGAAAGAAAGAAAGAAAGAAAGAAAGAAAGAAAGAAAGAAAGAAAGAAAGGAAGGAAGGAAGGAAGGAAGGAAGGAAGAAAGAAAGAAAGAAAGAAAGAAAGAAAGAAAGAAAGAAAGAAAGAAAGAAAGAAAGAAAGAAAGAAAGAAAGAAAGAAAGAAAGAAAGAAAGAAAGAAAGAAAGAAAGAAAAAGAAAGATAGGAAGGAAGGAAGGAAGGAAGAAAGAAAGAAAGGAAGAAAGGAAGAAAGAGAAAGAAAGAGAAAAAGAAAGTGATAGAGCATTTTTGATATAATTATAGATAGCTTTGATTTCTTCTTCAGTATACTTGGTCTCAGGGATACCTGAATTCTAATCTTTCCTAAGAGCCTATTAAATTGTAAATCCTGGGTAAGTCACTTAAATTCAATCTCAGATTCCTCTTCTGTAAAAGGAGGGACATGAATTTCATGGTCACTAAAGTCTCTTTGTATAATCCTATGAAATTTTAATTGATTATTATTTATTGAATAGCACTAGTATTTTGTGTTCTTGAGAATATGAGTAATATTTTCTATTACCCTCAACAAAAGGAAAGAAAGATAAAATTAAAAGGCCAATTATGAAGTATTTTTTCTGTGTATCTGTA
Source organism: Monodelphis domestica (assembly GCF_027887165.1). Lineage (NCBI taxonomy): Eukaryota > Metazoa > Chordata > Mammalia > Didelphimorphia > Didelphidae > Monodelphis > Monodelphis domestica. Next base: position 229,723,454 of record NC_077234.1, on the reverse strand, counting down.
GCCCTTAAAAGTCAAAAACTGCACAATCTCAAATATAGATCTTTTCCTAAGCCAATCATTTAAATAAAATGTATAACTGTCTTTTGTTTTGATAACATCTTTATTTCCCAGTCTGTTCTTCCCTCCTTCTTGCAGTGGTTTTTATTAAAAATCATAGGAGGGTTTAACAAGTTGTGCTATTTAATCAAAATGGAATACTGTTATGCCTTAAGAAATAACAAACCTGATGATCACAAAAAAGCTTGGAAGGACATATGAAGTAATGAAAAGTGAAATTAGCAGAACCAGAAAAATATTGTACAAAGTAACAGCAATAATGTATGATTATCAATCATGAATGATTTTACTTCTATGAGAAATGCAAGAATACAAGCAAACTCCAAAAGAGCCATGACCAAAAAGGTTATCCACCAAGGAACTGATGAAATTTTAATGCAGTTTGTTTTTATTTTTATTTATTTATTTTTTAATTTTTAAGTATTTTTTCATGGTTACATGATTCATGTACTTTCCCTCCCTTTTCCCCTTCCCCACTCCCAGAGCTGACAAGCAATCCCACTGGGTTATACATGCATTATCACTCAATATCTATTTCCATATTAATCATTTTTGTAATAATCTTTTAAAAACCAAAACCCCACACCCAATGCCCATATAAACAAGTGAAAAATCAAATATTTTCCTTCTGTATTTCTATTCGCACAGTTCTTTCTCTTGATGAGGATAGCACTCCTTCACAGAAGTCCCACAGAACTGTCCTGGAGCATTATATTGCTATCAGTAGCATCCCACAGTGTTTCAGTCTCTGTGTACAATGTTCTCCTGGCTCTGCTCATTTCACTCTGCATCAGTTGGTGATGGTCTTTCCAGCTCATATGGAAATCAAGCAGTTTATCATTCCTTATAGCACAATAATATTCCATCACCATCATATACCACAATTTGTTCAGCCATTCCGCTTTCGATAGACACCTCCCAATTTTCCAATTTTTTTGCCACCTAATATAATGGTTGATCACTGGGTATTCTGCCTTTTTTTCTGGCATGAAGGGAGGACCAAAACCTTTTACACAGACTTTCCAGATTGTGGGGGCACTGTGCAACTACCCCCCATATTTATATACATATGTACATATAATTTTATTTTTAAAACATACTTCTTTTTTCTTTGAAATTGTAACTGAGAACATTCAGGCTGCATAGTGTCTGTACTCATGATTTCAGATAATTAGTTGAGATTGCAATACTGACATTTTTTTGGCTCTTCAACTAACACTCCACAACTGTCTTTGACGAGAAGATGGCAGTACATCGTGTCATAGCCTTAGCAGTATGTCCACGAGAAGAGGGAAAAAGAGATCTCTCACTCTTGAAGAGAGGTTAGCCTGAAGATATGCCCTTTTGTCTGAGGACTGGAGTTGCTCCCTGCAGACAATTAAGAATCTTGGCTGAGTCCATGTATAGTTGTGGAATCAGAAAAGGAGACTTTGAGAATGAGTTAATTGCATTAGACTAAATTATTCTCTCAGTTTTTTTTTCAGAACACCAGTAACAACTTTAGGGCAGAATGTCAGATGGGACAAGCTTCCTAATATCTCATAAGCAATTGCTTGAAGCATAGCAAGAAACATTTGGCTCCTGTTTTCTATCTAGGCAAGAATGGTGACATTTTCTTGTCATGAAAAGATGTGTAGTAATTAGATGCTTTGAATGGTGTCATAAATCAAGAGAAAGTTAAGAGAAAGACTGTTATTAGTCTGGGATTTTGTTCACTTCACTGGTTTGAGGGTTTCTTAAGCTAGGGCTGAGAGAGGTAGGCAGTGTTAGTGGTGACTAGTAAAATTCATATTTTCCTTGAGTTCCAATGACTACTCCAAAGTTGCTAGATCGATGAGGAAGAAATAGTCTTACTCCATTATTATAATCTTACTTCTACCATAAACCGTTCTGGCTACAGACTCTCCTTATTGCTCTGATTGCTGGCGTGGAGAAGTATGGGTGTTGTCAAAAAATCTTGAATAATAAAGGAAACCACCTTCCCTGTTCCAAAACAATTCATCCTTATTCAAGGACTACCACCACAACACAGTTTTCCTCAATTTTTATGGCAGCAACGATTTTCATCCTCAGATCTTGCAGCACTTTATTATTTATTTGTTTGTTTGTTTGTTTGTCATAGAACTGTAGCCAGTATGCTTTCAAGGAATTGGTTTGGAGGTAGAACATAAAGGCCTCTTCTTTTGAAATGTGGATGTTTCCAGTTGCATCCAACCCTTTTATTGGGTGGTTCCACGCCATAGTCACCATCCTCAACTTCACCCCTACAGAAAGCTTTTTATAGATTTGTATAGGGGAATAGAGAAGGGGCAAATAAGTAAAAGTGACCTGATAATTCAGACAGCAAAATGGCAGTCTCTCTCATTTTAGCTTAGAACAAACAAAAAAGAACCAGATCCAATGTAGTTCTACCTCTGTGAAAAAGTAATGAATTTGTATAATTCTTTCCTTTTTTTTTTAAACCTTTACCTTCCATCTTAAAAATCAATATTGTATATTGGTTCCAAGGCAGAAGAGTAGTAAGGGTTAGGCAATGGGGATTGAGTGACTTGACCAAGAATCACACAACTAGGAAGTTTCTGATGCCAGGTTTGAACCTGGGATCTTCCACATCTAGACTTGACTCTCTATCCACTGAGCTATCTAGCTGCCCCAATATAATTCTTTCTTAATTTGTCTCAGTCCCCATGCTGGAGAACATATAGTACTTTTGGACAGAATGGAACCTTGGTTGTTTTTGTAATTCTGCATAGCTAAACCAAGCCTTGTTTTTATCTCTTGTACCCTCTATTTACAAAAAAAAAAATTAATAACTTAAAAGCCATTAAGACTGATCTTTTAAATTGGTTAGGTCAAATTAGGTGCTATTTGAAACACCAAACAAAAATCTTAAAGAATAAAAAGATTTCTATTAAAGCCTAAGTACTCAGATGGAAAGGGAATAGCAATATTTCATCTGTTTCCTGAAGAAGGGGAAAGTTCACTAATAATCAGACACTTCTCATGTTTAGGTCACAACTGTCTCATCTTCCCCAGGGAATAGAAGCACTAACTAGCCTAGTGAAACCCAGGATTGCTCACTACCCCTCTCTTCCACACTCAGGAGCATTCTCCTGTAACCTTTTTCTTCACTATTATCCACACAGCCACTGCCACTTTTATAATATTCAATTAAAAAATACTTCCTGTCTCTAAGTAACATTTCCACTAGAGTTCCCAAGTCTCCTCCCAAATGGGAAGAAGACAATCCTGCTTCTTTGAAACTATATTTCCCAGAAACCCATACAGCTAAACTCACAAGAGTTTGGAGTTTCATAGTTCCTTGAAAAATGAGCTGTGGTATTACTTGACACTTGAAAAGAATTTATTTTAGTCAAACAGAATTAAGTGACTTACCCAATATTACACAGCTAAGTGGCTGAGACTGGATTTGAACTCAGGTCTCCCTCACTCCAAACCCAGCACTCTATAGTGCCACCTGGCTGCCCCTCTTATTTGATATATAGAATTATATAAAACAGTATCAACACAAACATTAGGATAAGAGAGTCAAACCCAGCAACCTAAGCAATTACCTTAGGGTGTCATTCACAATAAACTAAGATCATCAATAAACTTAATTACCATAGCACAATGAAAAAGAATTGTTTGAGCAACGGTTTTGGTGATGGCATATAAATTACTTGCAGGATATGATGCACATATATGCCATAGAGTGCATTAATATCTGTATATCATAAGAAAATTTGCATAACAGCAAGGAAAAGTAAAATAAAAATAACATTAATAAGCATGAAAATAAAGCAAAAAACAAAAACAAAAGTAAAGGTATATTATCAAAATTATATGTAGTTAGCAAACTAATGTACCACAATATGGATAGGATACTAATACAGTAGCAAATAAATATAAACCAAAAAATGATAAAATATAGAAGAATACTCAAAAGATATAGTAATTAACACATGCATTAATACATCATGTAATTATATGAAATAGTACACATTACAGTGGTGAACCTTACAATTATCTTCTGGCAACATGTTTAATCATTTCTTCAGTTTCTCCTGGGAAATTGTGAATTGTTCTGGTTACCTGCTAAATATCCCTACCTCTCCTGTGTCTGTCCTTATACGTGTGCTAGTTAATCATGTGAGCTGAGTATAATCTTCATTAGAGCTAACTTTCTTCCTTTCAAACCTGAACTTATTGAGGACTATGACTGGCAAACAGTTTTATAATGTTCTATGGGAAGTATCTGTACCCTAGGAATCTTTGTAGCTGAAGTATTAGGCCAAGGATTTTTAACCTGAAGTTCATGAACTTTTAAAAACAAAGATCTTTTCATATAATTGCATTCTTCTGTATTGTTAGGGGTAAAATTTAGGGTTCAATGGAATATATTTTTAGTTGGTCACCAGGGATTTAAATTCTAAATTCCAATGAAATACTCAAACCAGAATGGAAATTTATGGTGGTTTATTTACAATAGAAGGAAGAAACTAAGAATGAGAGAGAGAGAGAGAGAGAGACAGAGACAGAGACAGAGACAGAGACAGAGACAGAGACAGAGACAGAGACAGAGACAGAGAGACAGAGACAGAGACAGAGACAGAGAGACAGAGAGACAGAGACAGAGAGACAGAGACAGAGAGAGAGAGAGAGAGAGAGAGAGAGAGAGAGAGAGAGAGAGGAAAAAGGGAAGGATAGCTACCTTGGGCTGGTCTGAACCAGGAAGGAGTTCCGAGGTCTCAGCCAAGAGGAGGCCAGAGGATTGAATCTAAAACAGCTTCCAGCCATGAGATCTCTTTCAAGAGATGAGCCTCTCCAGAGGCTCATCCAGAGGCTAGTGCCTCCAGAAAAACCAAGGAAATGAGAGTCAGCCTTCTCACTCACCATGTGACTGTCTAAGGGAAGCAGTCTGAGGTCTCATGCTTGAGCTCCTCCATGATTGAGTTCCACTGCCAAGTTCCTCTAACAGGAAGTGATGTGAAATATAAAGGTAGTTCTTTACATCACTACCTGTGTCTTTCATGTACCAATGGTGGCTTAAACTTGGCTTTGGATGGCCCAGGGAGTCAGTTGTTTCTGATTTGTCACTTGTTAGCACATGTGGGTCCTAGACCTTCCTCCCCCACATTTAATCCTTAAGTGGGGTGTATACATTTCTGGTTGCTAAAATTCTAAAGACTAAGCAGGGTGGAGTAAATCTAAAATTCACAATATGCAATGAAAAACATTATTCCAAAAAGGGATCTACCCAGCCTCCCAGAGCGGTAACAAAAACAGTTAAGAACTCTTGTATTATGCCAAAAAAAAAAAGTATTGCCCCTTTTTCAGTCCTCTCCCATGATTTGAACTGGTTTGGGAGGTTACATTATAAAATCCTATTTGAAATCTCCCTTTCAGGTATGGGAGTCTGAGTCAAGTGGTCTTTGGATGAGGACCTCTTTTACTTAAGGGTCAGCAATAGTCACTCTCCCTCAATCTACATTTACTGAACAGGGGGTCTGACTGGCTCACTTATAGGTAATGAGAGGTAACAGTAGAATGTCTCCACAGGATCTTCATGCATCTTTGGTATTATTTTGTAAATAGGCAAGTTTCCTAGTATTTCCACAACTAGGTATAGTGTAATTTTCCGATGATCTGGTAATTTGTGAGAGTCAAGAACACTAGGATTCCTGACTCAAACTCTGTTATATTATCAAAGATCTTGATAATGAATTCAAGTGTACTACCACCATTTTTTTCTGCCAATGATTTCCTGAGCCAAAGTTGTTGTTGTTGAAGTTGTTTGTTGTTATTATTGTTATTATTGAGTCATTTTAGCTGTATCTGAGTCTTCTTAATCACATTTGGATTTTTCTTAGCAAAGACACTGAAGTGGTTTGTCATTTCCTTCTCCAGTTCATTTTACAGATGAGGAATTGAGGCAAACAGTTAAGTGATTTATCTCCAGTCACAGAGAGAGTAAGTATCTGAGGTCACATGTGAACTAAAGGAGGTTGTTACTAGATGGTTATCTTCTTCTAGATTCTTCTCTCAACTAAGACATATCCTGATTGGGTCTTCAGTCATTTCATCCTCAGAGATTCCAAAATATAAGTGACTAAGTAGGCATGGCTCGTATGGCTCTTGACCAAATGTGAGCAGATAGGGAATTAAACCAGCAGAATCATCTCTGATGGAGTCATATATTAGGAAAGTCATGTGTTACCTCCACTGAAAGGTTTTGGTTTTTTTCCCGGTCTTTGTGTCCCTAACTTGTATACATCTATGTTCAGTTGTATGTGGGATGCAAGCCCACAGACGCAAAATGAAAAAAAAAAAAACAAAAAACAAAACTGAGATTACAAAGCAGCAAGTCAATTTATTACTCTTACTGGCAGAGGTGTCTGCAACAGAGATGTAACTCCATTGGGAGGCACCTACTGAACTTGAGGCAGGTATATAAATATAGTTTCAAGGCGGGCTTTCCTCATGCACCAAAGGAGGCTCACAATCTAACATCTGATCCTCTCCTCCTTCTAATTCATGATCACCTTCCTCAACCCAATCCTGACACCTCTTCCAGGCTGGTGAAAACCTCTCAAAACCTGACCAACCTTGTACACACCTCAAACCAAGTTGCAGGGTAGATCTATCCTATGTGTGTGTGTGTGTGGGGACAATGGGAGAGGTGATTGTTCTGACCTAGTACTTCCTGACCTGTTCTATGTAACAGGTGTGCAGAAAAGAGAAAGAACAAAAAGTGGGAGAGTGATGAGATGAGAATTGCTTTAACCTATTCTATGTGGAGTAAGAGACTTTCTGTTCCAGCTGACATGCCCAGCATAAGACCCCTTCAGCTGAAATACTCAGGTTGTGAGTCCTCTTGGGGGTCACAAGGTATCCTTCTACTCATCTTGATTTCAGCCAAAGCTAACATCAACATGAGGTGGGTACTTGCAAAGTCTCTATTTTTGGCCAAATGGATCCTGAATGGAAGTCTATGTCCTGAGGAACTACTTAGCCTACGATATTTTAGCAGCTCTAGAAACTTTCTTATTTCTGAATTGGCCTGCCTATGAAGAGATAAGGCTCTACCAGTATGCCATTTCTTTCCAAAGATTAAAAAGTCAACACAGACAAGTTCCAAATGTTTGCTAATGCTTATATTTTTCAAATATGAACAATGAGTTGGTAGGACTTTGAACAAAAGGAGTACGTCTCATAACTCTTTGTTGTTGTTGAAAGTTTTATTTAATTAGTTGATTTATAATACTTTTCCATGGTTACAAAACTCATGTTCTTTCCCTCTCTTCCCCATAACCCCCTCCCATATATGATGTGCAATTCCACTGGGTTTAACATGTGCCATTGATCAAGATTTCCAGATTATTAGTATTTGCACTAGGGTGATCTTTTAGAGTCTACATATCCAGTCATATACCCATCGACCCATGTGATCAAGCAGTTGTTTTTCTTGTGTTTCTTTTCCCACAGTTCTTCCTCTGTTGTGGATAACATTCTTTCTCATAAGTCCCTCCAAATAGCTGTGGATCATTGCATTGCTACTAGTAGAGATGTCCATTATATTCAATTGTACCTCAGTGTATCAATGTACTCAGTCTATGTGTACATTGTTTTCTTGGTTTTGCTCCTTTCACTCTGCATCAATTCCTCGAGGTCATACCAGTTCACATGGAATTCCTCCACTTTATTATTCCTTTGACTATTCCATCACCAGCATATACCACAATTTGTTCAGCCATTCCCCATTGGGCATCCCTTCATTTTCCAATTTTTTGCCACCACAAACAGCACAGCTACAAATATTCTTGTACAAGTCTTTTTGCTTATTATCTCTTTAGGGTACAAACCGAGCAGTGCTATGGCTGGATCAAAGGGCAGACAGTCTTTAAGTGCCCTTTGGGCATAGTTCCAAATTGCCTTCCAGAATGGTTGAATTAATTCACAACTCCACTGGCAATGCATTAATGTCCCAATTTTACCATATCCCCACCAACATTTATTACTTTCCTTTGCTGTCATGTTAGTCAATCTTCTAGGTGTGAGGTGGTACCTTGGAATTGTTTTGATTTGAAATTCTCTGATTATAAGAGATTTAGAACATTTTTTCCATATATTTATTGATAGTTTTGATTTCTTTACCTGAAAATTGCCTATTCATGTCCCTTGTCCATTTATCAATTGGGGAATGGCTTGATTTTTTGTACAACTGATTTAGCTCCTTATAAATTTGAGTGATTAGACCTTTGTCAGAGCTTTTTGTGTTAAATATTGTTTCCCAATTTGTTGCTTCCCTTCTAATTTTAGATGCATTGGTTTTGTTTGTACAAAAGCTTTTTAATTTAATGTAATCAAAATTATTTATTTTATATTTTGTAATTTTTTTCTAACTCTTGCTTGGTCTTAAAATCTTTCCTTTCCCAAAGATCTAACAAGTATACTATTTTGTGTTCACCTAATTTACTTATAGTTTCCTTCTTTATATTCAAGTCATTCATCCATTTTGAGTTTATCTTGGTGTAGGATGTGAGATGTTGATCTAAACCTAATCTCTCCCATTCTGTCTTCCAATTTCCCCAGCAGTTTTTGTCAAATAGTGGATTTTTGTTCCCAAAGCTGGGATCTTTGTGTTTATCAGAGACGGTCTTGCTGAGGTCATTTACCCCAAGTCTATTTCACTGATCCACTCTTCTGTCTCTTAGCTAGTTACATATTGTTTGGATGACCACTGCTTTATAATATAGTTTGAGGTCTGCTACTGCTAGGTCACCTTCCTTCACATTTTTTCAACATTTCCCTTGATATTCTTGATTTTTTGTTCTTCCAAATCAACTTTGTTATAGTTTTATCTAATTTAGTAAAAAAGTTTTTTAGTACTTTAAAGGGCATGGCACTAAATAAGTAAATTAATTTGGGTAGGATTGTCATTTTTATTATGTTAGTTCATCCTACCCATGAGGAATTAATGTTTTTCCAATTATTTAGATCTAGTTTTAATTGTGTGGAGAGTGTTTTGTAGTTGTGTTCAAATAGTTCCTGTGTTTGTCTTGGCAGACAGATTCCTAAGTACTTTATGTTGTCTAGGTTGATTTTAAATGGAATTTCTCTTTCTAACTCTTGCTGCTGAGATGTGTTGGAAATATATAGAAATGCTGATGATTTGTGTGGGTTTATTTTGTAACCAGCAACTTTGCTAAAGTTCTTGATTATTTCCTCTAGTTTTTTGGTGGATTCTCTAGGATACTTTAAATAGAGCATCATATCATCTGCAAAGAGTAATAGCTTGGTCTCCTCATTACCTATTTTTAATACCTTCAATTTCTTTTTCTTCTCTAATAGCTATGGCTAGTGTTTCTAGTACAATGTTAAATAATAGAGGTGATAATGGGCATCCTTGTTTCACTACTGATCTTATTGTGAATGCTTCTAATTTGTCCCCATTGAAGATGGAAAGGCCTTTCTATTCCTATACTTTCTAGTATTTTCAATAGGAATGAGTGTTGTATTTGGTCAAAGGTTTTTTCTGCATCTATTGAGATAATCATGTGATTTCTGTTGGTTTGCTTGTTGATATGGTCAATTATGTGAATGGTTTTCCTAATATTAAATCATCCTTGCATTCCTGGTATAAATCCTATCTGATCATAATGAATGACGCTTGTGATCAATTGCTGGAGTCTTTTTACTAGTATTCTATTTAAAATTTTTTGCATCTATGTTCATTAAAGAGATTGGTCTATAGTTTTCTTTCTCTGTTTTTGACCTGTCTGGCTTTGGAATCAGTACCATATTTGTCATAAAAGGAATTTGGTAGAACTCTTTCTTTGCAAATTCTGTCAAATAGTTTGTATAATATTGGGATTAGTTGTTTTTTGAATGTTTGATAGAATTCACTTGTGAATCCATCAGGCCCTGGGGATTTTTTCTTAGGGAGTCCTTGGATGGCATGTTTAATTTCTTTTTCTAATATGGGGTTAAGTATTCTATTTCTTCTTTTGTTAATACAATCAAGTTATTTTTGTAAGTATTCATCCATATCACATAGATTGTCATGTTTATTACCATTTTATTGGGCAAAATAGTTTTTAATAATTGCCTTAATTTCCTCTTCATTAGAGGTGAGGTCTCCCTTTCCATCTTGGATACTGCTAATTTGGTTTTCTTTCCTTTTTTATATTGATCAATACTTTGTCTATTTTGTTTATTTTTTTCAAAATACCAGCTTCTAGTCTTATTTACTAATTCAATAGTTCTTTCATTTTTTAAAATTAATTTCTCTAATTTTTAGGATCTGTAATTTAGTTTTCACCTGGGGATTTTTAATTTGTTCCCTTTCAAGTTTTTTGATTTGCATGCCCAATTCTTTGGCCTCTGTCCTCCCTAATTTAATATATTAACTCAAGGATATAAATTTCCCCCTGAGTACTGCTTTGACTGTATCCTATAGGTTTTGAAAGAATGTGTTATCATTGTCATTTTTATAATGTAATTATTAATTGTTTCTATGATTTGTTCTTTAACCACTTTTGGAGAATCAAATTATTTACTTTTCAATTAATTTTTATTTACTTCTCCATGTACCATTACTAATTATTATTTTTATTGCATTATGATCTGAAAAGGTTGCATTTGTTATTTCTGTTTTTTTTCTGCACTTGTTTGCCATGCTTTTATGCCCTAGTCAGTCTTTTTGAATGTACCATGTGCTGCTGAAAAGAAGGTGTATTCCTTTTTGTCCCTATTTATTTTCTCTACTTATCTATTAACTCTAATTTTTCTAAGATTACATTCACATCTCTTACCTCTTTCTTATTTATTTTTTTGGTTTGATTTATCTAGATTATTGATATTTCCTCATTGTCTGTACTGCTATTTTATCTTTGTTTATACCTTTTTTATCAGGATGTAATTAACTTCCCTATCTCTTTTAATCAGATCTATTTTGACTTTGGCTTTGTCAGATATCATGATTGCAACTCCTGCCTTCTTTTTCTCAATTGTGGCCCAATAGATTTTGTTCTAGCCTTTGACCCTTAACCTGTGCGTGTCTACCTGCCTCATGTGTGTTCCTTGTAAACAGCATATGGTAAGATTTTGGTTTCTAATCCACTCTGCTATTTGCCTCCATTTGACGGGTGAGTACATCCCATTTACATTCAAAGTTATGATCACTACCTGTGTATTCCCCCAAATTTTGATTTTCTCTCTTTGTCCTGCCCTTTCCTCTTTTACTATTTCCTTCTACACCAGTGTTCTGTTTTTAATCAGTACCTCTATTCTCCACCCTTATTTTATTTTCCTTTCTCTCCCCTCCCTTCTTATTCCTCTCTTATTTTTCTTTTGGGGTCTTTTTAAGCTACCACACACACTCTCCCTCCCTAATATGGCTTCCCTCTGCACCCTCCATTTCCACCCTCCCTTTTTATTCCCCTTTTATTTTTTTAGGGTCTATATAATTCCCTTCCCCCTCTCTTTCTCTCCTTTATTTAAACTTCCCACCCTATTCCCCCTGATTAGTTTTCCTCTCTCAACTTCCCTATAGGGTAAGATAGAATTCAATACCCCAATGGATCTAGATGCAAGAGCAGATTACACTGAGAGTAAGGTTTGAGTATTACCTTTTAGCACTCTATTCCTCTCCTTCTTAAAGTTGTATTCTTCCCCTCCCACTCCCATGTGCCTTTTTGTGTAGTATAGATTATCCTATTTTCTTATTCCTTCAAGTTTCTCTTGGTGCCACATCCCCCCCCCCTTTTCTTTATTTCTTCTTCTTTATTATATATGATTTTAAACCACTTAGTACCCAAATCTCTACCTAGATAATTCTTATAACTGCAATAATATTGAATACAATTTTTGAGAGTTAGAAATAAAATTTTTCCATATAGGAATATAAAAAATATAGCGTTATTGAGGCCCTTAAAGAAAAAACATAAGACCCCTCTCTTTCTTATTTACCTTTTTATGTTTCTCTTGGTTTTTGTATTTCAATGTCAAATTTTCTGTTTAGTTCTAGTCTTTTCTTTACAAATATTTGGAAGTCTTCTATTTTGTTGAATGCCTGTACTTTCTCCTGGAAATATATAGTCAATTTTGATGGGTGGGTGATCCTTGGTTGAGGACCCACTTCTCTTGCCTTTCTGAATATCTTATTCCAAGCCTTTTGGTCTTTTAGTGTGGAGGCTGCCAGATCCTGTGTAATCCTAATTGATGCTCCTTGATATCTGAATTGTCTCTTTCTGGATTCTTGTAATATTTTCTCTTTAGCTTGGAAGCTCTTGAATTTTTGCAGTTACATTCCTGGGGGTTGTCTTTCGAGGATTTAGTGTAGCAGGTGATCTATGAACTCTTTCAATGTCTGTTTTGTCCTCTTGTTGCAAAACCTTAGGGAAGTTTTCTTGGATAATTTTTTATAGTATGATGTCAAGTTTTCTGTTTTCAGGGAGGCCTATGATTCTCAGATTGTCTCTCCAAGATCTGTTTTCCAGGTCAACCACCCTCTCAACAAAATATTTTGTGTTGCCTTCTAATCTGTCATTCTTTTGACTTTGCTTTATTAATTCTTGCTGTCTTGTGAGATCACTGGCTTCTACTTACCCAATACTAGATTTTTAATGACTGATTTTCTGCTAAGATCTTTCGATTTTCCTTTTCAGTTTGATCTATCTTGCTTTTCATGGCATCCAGCTGGTCATTTCTGATCTTCAATTTGCTTATTATTTCATTTGATTTCTGGACTTCAACTTCCAATGGGGAGATCCTGTCTTTTAAACTGTTATTTTCTTTTTGAATTATTTCCCCCTTTACTTGCCACATCTCTTCCATTTTTCTCAGTCTCAGTTTTAAAGTCTTCAAGAACTTGTGACCAATTTGCATTTTTTGAAGGTTTGGGTATGTTTAATTGTTTGTCATCTTCTGCTGTCTCGTCTTTAGTCTGGTTTTTTTCTGCATTAAAATTATCAAGGGTTAAGGTTTTCTTCTTGTTTTTTTTTTGGTGTTTATGGATTTTAGTTCCTGGGAGTTGATGGCCATTACCTTGTTCCTTCCTGGTCAGATGGCTAAGTGAGGAATGTGGGTGATTTTTGTATTGGACTTTGGAGAGGTTTTTGCCCTGAGGATATTTTTCTCAGTCCTCAGCAGTGTCTATCTTCTCTTAGTGGCAGGTCCAGCCCCAAAGAACATAAAGATTGCCTCACAGAAGTCTGGGTGTGGAGTGTAGGCTAGTTTCTGTATTGACTGCTGGAGAGATTTTTGCCTGAGGGCTTTTTTTCGGTTCTCTGTGGTGTTTTACTGTGAGCCGCCCCCTCTGCGCAAACTCAGCATCCTATCTCAATGTTTCCTCAGCCTCCCAGTGTTATGAGTCTAATTTCTCTTGGGAGTAAGTCTGTGTTGACCTCCTAGAACTTAGGAGTTTGTTCTATGCTTGCTTGGACTCTGGATAGGTAGCTGGAATGATGAGCTTGCCTCTTGGTGGGGGGAAATTTCATCCCTTTTTAGCATGGAAATGCCTTAACTTTGCCTACCTTCTGTGCTGTGCCCTACTGTGGAACTCCTTTGCCCATTTGACTTTGGTTTTGTCGTTTTGAAGCACTGTGTCTCCATCAGTGGAGAGGAGAAGAAGAGTTCTGCTTCTACTCTGGAGCCATCTTAACCCAGAAGTTCGCTTCTAACAGCTCTTGATGGCATTTATATTCTTCTTATGTTAGTAAAAATCCATTTCTTTCTGCCTCTAGGGTTCCTTATTGTCTATACATCCAAAGTCATTTTGTAAAGTTTTTATGATCATAAAATGATATGAACAAGTATAATGATACCAACTATCTTCTGGTACTATATGTAGGATCAATGACAGTCTGGTATTGTATTCAATCAGACAGCTACAAATTCCCTCGTGATCTTAACAACCTTCACAAAACTGGAACTGTAGTCCTTTAGTATCTGTCACCTTTATCACTTCTCACATTCCTTCATCAGTCATTTGCTTTTGCTGACAGTCATCTATAGACAGCTAAAGTAAAGAGAACTGAATCAGTGAAGTATTTAGCAATCTCAAATTTCTTTATGTTCATTTGCAAGTAATCCAGTTCCTTGGGAATTGCATAACTTATCCTTTTAGGTTTCCTATCACTACAGTTTGAACATTACTGGCCTTCAAGAAAGAGCACTTACATTCCCATTAGTCCTCCCTGCAGGTTCCTCTGAGATGCCTTGAGGCATATATGATTCAAATTGGAAAACCCAACTGGGTAGGTGACAGTAATCTCTTTGTCTTCTTCTACCATAGGAATCAGTTAACAGTCACTGGACAATTCCATTACTAAAAGATAATGGCTGCCTAACAGACAATCTTGGGCATCTCAAAATCTTTGTTGTCCTGGTTCGTTTTGGTTCTTTTGTTCAAAGTTCAGTTGTCTACACACATCTATCTTTCTATTCTTCAATAGCACCAGTATAGGTGATGTATGTGGACTTTTCAATTCTATAATGATGTCATTAACCAGTAGATTCTTTGAAATGGTCCCTGAAGTCATCCATCACAAATGGTTTTTCCCCGAAATAAACACAATTTTATGACCTGGGACCAACTCCATAAGCACTTTTCATAATCTCAATCATGAAGTGAGAATATGCCTAACCTCTTGCTGCTTATTCTGACTCACTTCTTCCTGCCATTCTTCTGATATTGGAGAATAGCTGGAGTTATCTTCTAGAAATGAAAAAAATGAAAGTCCACAGGTTTAAAAAACTATATTAGCAGTCCCTGAAGCTGCTGGTGGGTATATAGAAAAGTCTGGGTTTGGTGCAAATGAAAATAGGCTAGTACCTCTCTAAATCCATATGATCCGGATGATTGACCATTCACTGCTCCAATCCCTATGATTTAATTTCTCTGGATGCAATCAAGAGGTGGATGAGACGGTGATTTTGTAACAGTTAGTCTCACTACTTAACTTCTTCCCTCTGCATACTTTTGTACAGGCCACATGGATGGTATAAGTGTACTATTCACCCTTTAGTGTTTTCTCTGTTTTGCTGATATCCTGAAAAGACTGCACTTGGTTCCAATTAGAACTGACAAATGGCATATTGCCTTGTTTATGCCAGAAATTTCTTTGGGAAATTTCAGAGTTATTTCTAAGTATTTCAAAAATCCATAATTTTTATCCCTCAAATCTCCAAGGCCAAATTCTCCTAGAGACTTTAATGGTATTTCTTCTAAAGGCTCTCATAAAATAACTACAAGTTCTTTTTCTTCCGTGGGATGGCTGAGAGGTACAGGCAACATTGCAGTGATGTGGCTTTTCACGTAGACTCTGATACACAAAACTATTCTTGATGTTGAACCTAGTGATACTACTGAAAATTTCAAGGTCTGTTTTCTTTTATTTTCCTGGAAAACAGCTAGAAAATGGTGACTCTGGCTGAAAAACCAAAAAGAATCCATTTTGCATCTGGTGGCTGCTTCGGTGCAGGGTTATCCTTGAATCTTCCTTTTACCAAATAGGCCAAAAATATAACTGTGATAAAATAATCTGCTTAAAGTGTTACGCCTGCCTACACCTCCTAGGTATAGTTAGGAGCTACTCTAAGAAGAAGTATGGCCACTACAACAATCTGTGTCTCAAGAAGGTCAAATAAAAAGGCAATCCTTGGACCACGTTTTGGTCTGACTCGCTTGACTTAAGTGCTCTAGATTAGTCTGTTTTTACATGACTTTGATCCCATGTTTAATGGACTATGATCTCAATAAAGTCTGCTTTTCGTTGAGAGAAAGGAAAAAATTTAAAAATAAAATTACTGAAACATGATGGTCATTTGTGCTCCATTATCCAGGGGAGCAGTGTGGTTTACATCTCCTATCTTCTGTGTCATCTCTCCTGGAGGTCCTATGAGTCCAGATGGAAAGGACTCATTCTAATGAGTTAATGATCAGTGCTCATGAAGAACAGAATGTCTTCCTTCCCTGGCTTCATTTATTTTTCTCAAGACAGATCCTGTTGCCTTTAGCGTTTGTATCACTTTCTCCTCTGATGTACATGTGGCTTATATATAACTATCCTCAAGTTTTAATAAAAATTATGTTGTGTTTTTCTGTTTTTCCTCTTGATGGTGATGTTCATCTCAGACTGATGTGGTCTCCATGTCCAATTGCTTTTTCCAGCTGGAATGGGTTTGCTCGCGGGCTTCCCAGGTTTTTTGTGAATTACTTTGGGTGATTCTTTGACTATAGGATACTTATCCTATTTAGTTTCTTTGGACCATACACAATAAAATATCCTTGTGGTAGTTAGGTTTGAATCTCTGTCATGTTCACCATCTTTTGGACCCCCTTTTATATGTTCAAGTGGTATCATGTAGTCTATTAATTTGGCACAGTCCAATACCATATTTCTTAGAGATATATTGTCACACCTACAAACCACCGGCTGTTTGAATTCTCTTAGTCATGTTGGCACCTTTTGGAGAATTTTACCCCTTTGGGTACCATCCAGACAAGAATTCAGGCAGCATTTCCCCTTTGTATGAAATGAAAGGTGCAAAATGTGCTATCACCATCGCATCCATTTGGGTGGGGTTATAGAATGACAGGAGTCTTTCACTGCATTCCTGCTATGTAGGTCCAGAGCGTTCTCTCCTTAGACCCCAAAGACAGTCAGTTATAGAGCTTTGAAGTCTCTCTAGTAAGCAATTCTTCAGGTCCCCTATCCGAAGTTCACCGGCCTCATAAGAATTCTATTGAATACCTAGTGCATAATGTTTCTACCAAGACTTCCTGAGGAGGACAAGTGTTCTGTCCTGAGTCACTTCTTAGTGATTAGATAAGTAAGTCAGCCATGCCGCTTAGGTCTGTATAAAAAGATCTGAGATATTGCAGGTCAAGAACTGTTTCTTCAGGGGCAGAGGAAGGACTTTCTCTGTTCTGTCACACACTCACTCATATTTAGCCCCATACTTTGTCAAAGGGACCAGGACATTTGAATCAACTTATTTGAAATGATAGTAATTCATGCCTAAACAGCATGGCAGAATAGAGAGATTTGGACTTAGACTAAGAATACCCATGCAAGTCTTAGCTCCAGAATTGTTAAGTAGGAGTGCTGACACCTGGGACAAACTCAAGTGAGAAGCAGCAAAGTTGGCACCATCACCCAGAATTCCATCCTTTTTCTCCTGGTGTTTTTTTTTTTTGAGATATTTCATTTCCAACCCAATTATACTCATTTGGGACATATTTGACTTCTCCAGCTGTAGTGATCTTGACATTTTTTTACTTCTCTGAATGGACTCATCTTGGATTTTTTTAAACTTCTTCAACATTCCCCTCACATATGTATCACTGGGAAATCTCTTCAATTTGCGGGATCCAATCAGCCTTGGTATTCATACCTCATTAGCACCCTCTGCTCTTCCAATTAGTAGATAAAGCCATGAACTCTTGAACCTCCATTTAAAGGAGAAATAAACATTTCTTCATTTCTCATCCAGCTACATTCATTTGAGATGCTAATTTGGTTTCTCTTGCTGGATTGATTTTGGACCTCCCTAGCTTTTCTGGTTTATACATATAAGGATATATAGCCTTTGACTTCCCTCCTGTTTCTCATACTGAACTCTTACACACATACACACATCTTTTTAAAAAAGTTTTTCTTAACAACTGCTTGATCAAATGGGTTGGTGGGGCTATGACAGGGAAAGTAGACTCTAAAAGATCACCCTAGTATAAATATTAATAATATGGAAATAGGTCTTGATCAATGACACATGTTAAACCCAGTGGAATAATGCATCAGATATAGGAAGGGGGAGGGAAAGAACATGAGTCTTGTAACCATGGAAAACATTCTAAATCATCTAATTAAATAAAAATTTCAAAAAAATAAAATACATAAAAAGTTTTTTTTTCTTTTGAGTGTTGTCTTCCTCTATTGAACTATGAGCTTCTTTTTTTTTTTAATTTTGGCATTTGTATCCCTCACTCACCTACACATCACATGTCTGGTAGGCACTTAATTTTTATTCACTATTGAGGAAGTAGGCAGCCCTGAGAGTGACAGTTCAACTTTGGGTCATTGAAGGGGAAAAGGAAGTTATCCATTCTCTTGTACTCCTATCCTACCCACTGCTACAGATGACCTCACTCTCTTGCCCTCTAGAGGGGCCTGCATACCTTTCCCTCTCCTAAGTTAAGCATGGGTCAATGTCATAGCATGGAGAGAAGGACTGAAATACCTCTCTCTTTAGATCTCTGACTTCTAAGCAGTCCTCAGTCCTCCCTCTCCCAATATTATCTTCTCTTCCAATTAACATAGGGTGGAGAGAATTACTGAAGCCAGAAGACTGGGTCAACCTTTCCAAGCTTTGCTAGAATAGAAGCATACACCCTCTCCCAGCCCCAGACATTTGTACCTTAATCAAAAGACTGAACTTCCCTTCCCTAGTTACCCTTTTGCCCAACTCTGAGTTATGACCTTTCTGATGATGAGCAAGTCACTGAATCTCCCTGAGCCTCAGTTTCCTCCTTTGCTAAACAAGTACAACAATTATAGCCCTATGTAGCTTATTGGCTTATTAGTGAGGGAAATTCTTTGAATATTTCAATGTCCCTCACAAATATGTTGTTAGTATTGCATGGCAGAATGAAACTACTTATTTGGCTTGCTAAATCTCTCTGAAAACATAGCTAACCCCTTTACTCTATTTAGAAGCCCTCTCTTTTTCTGCACCTGCATCATCTCACTACTTCCTTCTGCTTTATGCAGATAATCCTTTCCAATATAAAACAGTCCAATAGAAAATGCCATTATTTATCTACTTAATAGGAGGGGGCATTTCTAGCAGATGTTAGACAGATGCAATGCAGTCTATCCCACAAAAAATATTCTCAGATTAAAATCCGAGTGGTTCTCTGAGGCTTGGGGAGACTTTTGATTTAAAGCAAGTTACTTTTTTTCTCATTAAAAATATCTTCAGGGAAATGATATGGACGAGTATTTCAAAGTAAGCTTTTTTCTGTGTTCTAAATATTCCCTTCAGAGATATGGCGGAGGGAGGGGGGGTGGGAATGGATGCTGGAACTGTGATGTGGTTTTTGCTGTGAATCTGGAGAGGCTTATTGACACAGGCACATTTTAGAGTCAAAGGAGTCGTTTTTACATTAGGTTGTGATCAATTCATTTTCTCAGTAGTATCAAGTGTGACTGCTGCTCTCCTGAGAATAATATAGAGAGTTGGACCAAGTTTCTTGTTTACATAGGATTTTTATAGTCTTTCTTTGTTTCAAATAATTCATGCTCAGCCCCATTATTAACAAAGATAATTGGGAGCTGGCTATTACTAGCACTGAAAAGCAAGACCCCCGCCATCTTCTTTCCTAACCTTCCAGTTCCTCATAAGTTTTCAAGTCACATCTGCTTGCTTTGATAATAACAAGGTTCTTTCCAGCTTGTGCACTTGGGGAACAAGTGAGTGGACTGAATTCCATTCTGTCTCATATAGCACTGAGCAAATTGTAAGCTAAAATTGGATTACCGTATTGTTATTACCAGGGAAGATTTAAGAGGCAGATGGAATACTACCCAGATTTCTCATGCTGGGTTTTAAGACCTCGCAGCTTGAAATAACATATTTTAGTTGGAGTCCTGAACAAATTTATTAGGGAATTACTAAGGAGGGCCAAGTGTAAGATGCCATGCTCTCTTGTTGAGAGGATTTTGTCCACAAAAGCACTTAGAAACCTGGGAAGAAATATTGAAGGAAGCTTAGATTACTGGAAGAATGCTCCAGCAATTTCTGATTTTAATTACCTTTTTGAAGAACCATAGATATTTTTATATCATTGTTTTGCATTCCCCCTCTCAATGCATTTATTGAGTAATTTGGATTTATGATTTCACCTGAGAAGGGAACTTCCAGTGTGGAACATTTCTTCAACATCTCGGAATTGCTTACAACATAGAGTATTGGGGAATTGCTGGAGATCACTCTAGACCAGGAGTCCCCAAACTTTTTACCCAGATCGTTGTCCCTCTGAAGGGCCAGACTATAAAAAAACAACTATGAACAAATCCCTATGCACACTGTCCATATCTTATTTTAAAGTAAAAAAAAAAACCAGGAACAAATACAATGTTTAAAATAAAGAACAAGTAAATTTAAATCAACAAACTGACCAGTATTTCAATGGGAACTCTGGGCCTGCTTTTGGATAATGAGATGGTCAATGTTCGGTTCCATATTTGTCACTGCTAGCCATAAGTGATGCAAGTGTGCATTAGTTAGACTAGATTTTGGTTGGAGATTTCAGATATTTCATTATGGAAAAAGTCTGTTCATAGACATAAGTGCTGCCAAAGATGGTTGCCATTTTGAGTGCATGGTTCCTGAGATTAGGATATGTCTCAGAGGAGAGAGATGCATAGAAATTAGGCAAGCTGCTTGACTTGAATGTCTTTCAGAGAGTCACAGTTCTGCAGTTCAGAGTTCCATTTGGTAAACTTTTCCAGTGAATCCACACATATTTCTTTTGGGAATGAAATCAAGGGTTTTTCCACTAACAGATTTCGAGTTAAGGGGAGATGGCAGAAATTTTCCTCCTTCACTTGTTTGATAAGGAGGCCTAATTTTACTTCAATTGCTTTCACATGTGATTGCATATCACAGATGAGCTTCCCTTTTCCTTGAAGTTAGCTCTGTTACATCGGTTAGAAAGGCAAGGTGCCATTTCCATTCTGCATCATTGAGCTCTGGTACTTCTTTGTTTTTTGAAAGAATAAAAGCTGTAATCTGTGGAAGTAAGTCATAAAAATGTCTCAAAACTCTCCCTCAACACAACCAATGGACTTCTATGTGGTACAGAACATCTTCATAGACAACATTTAGCTCATACAGAAATTCCTGAAATTGTCTGTGATTTAGTGCATTAGCTCTAATGAAGTTAACACAAGATACCACAATTTTCATAATAGCTTCCCACTTCAGTGATTTACTATATAGCAGTGCTTGTTAGTAGATGAGGCAGTGTATGGCTATTGGATGAGAATGGTTACTTTTGTTCATCTCTTGGTTAATGTGAGCAATTACTCCTTTCTTAGACTCCACCATGCTAGGAGCACCATCAGTTGTCACACAGGCTATTTGATCCCAGTCCAGCTCCAAAATCCTTCACAGTTTGGGAAACCTTTTCATAGATATCCTCCCCTGTAGTTGTTCCTTTGATGCTTTGCAGTACAGCAAGCTCTTCTGTGATTTAGAAATTGTCATTCATCCCATGAATAAAAATTAGAAGTTGTGCAGAATCATAAACATCATTTCTCTCGTCAAGTGCCAAAGAAAAATTAGGAAAGTTTTCTTGTGGAGCTTTGCAAATGCTGAAGCAAATTGTCTACCATTTCTTCAATCCTTCCTGTAATTGTAGATCCTGAAAGACCAACTATAATAAATAAGTCTGCCTTTTATGGACACATCTCTTTGGCAACAGAAAGAAGGCAAATTTAACAAATTCTTGCTCCATGAATGGTCTGCCAACCTTGGCAACTTGAAAACTTGCTCATAGTGATGAAATATTTAGCTGCCTCTGCTTCACAATAGTATTTTTTCCCATTTGAATTAATTTATTTAGTCAATTTAGAACATTATTCCCTGGTTACAATAATCAACATTATTTCCGTCCCTCCTTTTCACCCACTCTTCCTGCAACCAACTCGCAATTTCATTGATATTACTTGTGTCCTTGATCAGAACCTATTTCCATGTTGTTGTTTACACTAGGATGTTCATTTAGAGTCTATATCCCCAAACATATCCCTTCAACCCATGTATTCAAGCAGTTGTTTTTCTTTGGTGTTTTTACTCACAGTGTGTTTCCTCTGGATGTGGATAGTGGTTTTCCTCATAGGTTCCTCCAAGTTGTTCAGGGTCATCGCAATGCCACTAATGGAGAAGTCCATTACATTTGATTGTACCACAGTGTATCAGTCACTGTGAAAAGTGTTTTTCTGGTTCTGCTCCTCTCACTCTGCATCAATTCCTGGAGCTTGTAGCAATCCCCATGGAATTCCTCCACTTTATTATTCCTTTGAGTACAATAATATTCCATCATCAACATATACCACAATTTGTTCAGCCATTCCCCAATTGAAGGGCATCCCCTCATTTTCCAATTTTTTGCCACCACAAAGAGCACAGCTATGAATATTTTGTACATTCCTTTTTCCTTATTATTTCTTTGGGGTACAAACCCAGCAGTGCTATGACTGGATCAAAGGGCAAATAGTCTTTTAGCACCCTTTGGGCATAGTTCCAAATTGCCCTCCAGAATGATTGGATCAATTCACAACTCTACCAGCAATGAATTAATGTCCCAACTTTGCAACATTCCCTCCAACATTCATTACTTTCCTGTGCTGTCATGTTAGCCAATCTTCTAGGTGTGAGGTGATACCTCGAAGTTGTTTTGATTTGCATTTCTCTGATTATAAGACATTTATAACACTTTTTCATGTGCTTATTAATAGTGTTGATTTCTTTAACTGAAAATTGCCTATTCATGTCCCTTGCCCATTTATCAATTAGAGAATGGCTTGATTTTTTTGTACAACTAATTTAGCTATTTATAAATTTGAGGAATTAGACCTTTGCCAGAGGTTTTTGTAATGAAGATTGTTTCCCAATTTGTTGCTTCCCTTCTAATTTTGGATGCATTCGTTTTGTTTATACAAAAACTTTTTAATTTGATGTAATCAAAATTATTCATTTTATATTTTGTGATTTTTTTCTAGCTCTTGCTTGGTTTTAAAGTCTTTCCTTTCCCAAAGATCTGACAAGTATACTATTCTGTGTTTGCCTAATTTGCTTATAATTTCCTTCTTTATATTCAGCTCATTCACCTATTCTGAGTTTATCTTGGTGTAGGGTGTGAGATGTTGATCCAACCCAATCTCTCCCATACTGTCTTCCAATTTTCCTAGCAGTTTTTATCAAATAGTGGGTTTTGGTACCCAAAACTGGGATCTTTGGGCTTATCATAGACTGTCTTGCTGAGGTCATTTATCCCAAGTCTATTCCACTGATCCTCCTTTCTGTCTCTTAGCCAGAACCAAATTGTTTTGGCGACTGCTGCTTTATAGTATAGTTTGAGATCTGGTACTGCAAGTTCTGCTTCCTTTGCATTTCTTTTTTCAATATTTCCCTTGATATTCTTGATCTTTTGTTCTTCCAAATAAACTTTGTTATGGTTTTTTCTAATTCAGTAAAAATGTTTTTTGGTAGTTCAATGGGTATGGCAGTAAATAAGTAAATTAACTTGGGTAGGATTGTCATTTTTATTATGTTAGCTCATCCCACCTATGAGCAATCAATGTTTTTCCATTTGCTTAGATCTAGTTTTAATTGTGTGGAGAGTGTTTTGTAGTTGTGTTCATATAGTTTCTGTGTTTGTCTCAGCAGATAGATTCCTAAGTATTTTATTTTATCTAGGGTGATTTTAAATGGAATTTCTCTTTCTAATTCTTGCTGCTGAAATGGGTTGGAGATATATAGAAATGCTGATGACTTATGCAGGTTTATTTTGTATCCTGCAACTTTGCTAAAGTTGTTGATTATTTCACTTTGCTTTTTAGTTGACTCTCTAGGATTGTTTAAGTAGACCATCATGTCATCCACAAAGAGTGATAGCTTGGTCTCCTCATTGCCTATTTTAATACCTTCAATTGCTTTTCCTTCTCTAATTGCTACTGCTAGTGTTTCTAGTACAATGTTAAATAATACAGGTGATAATGGGCATCCTTGTTTCACTCCTGATCTTATTGGGAAGGCTTCTAGTTTATCCCCATTGCAGATGATGTTTGCTGATAGTTTTAGATATATGCTGTTAATTATTTTCAGGAAAGGCCCT
The DNA here is from genome assembly GCF_027887165.1 of Monodelphis domestica. Classification (NCBI taxonomy): domain Eukaryota; kingdom Metazoa; phylum Chordata; class Mammalia; order Didelphimorphia; family Didelphidae; genus Monodelphis; species Monodelphis domestica. Next base: position 229,699,486 of record NC_077234.1, on the reverse strand, counting down.
TCTATTCCTATACTTTCTAGTGTTTTCAATAGGAATGGGTGCTATATTTTATCAAAGGCTTTTTCTGCATCTATTGAGATAATCATGTGATTTTTGTCAGTTTGCTTGTTAATATGGTCAATTATGTGGGTGGTTTTCCTAATATTGAATCATCCTTGCATACCTGGTATGAATCCTACCTGGTCATAGTGAATAACCCTTGTGATTACTTGCTGGATTCTTTTTGCTAGTATCCTATTTAAGATTTTTCCATCTATATTCATCAAGGAGATTGGTCTATAGTTTTCTTTCTCTGTTTTTGACCTGCCTGGCTTTGGGATCAGTACCATGTTTGTGTTGTAAAAGGAATTTGGTAGAACTCCTCCTTTCCTTATTCTGTCAAATAGTTTGTATAATATTGGGATTAGTTGTTCTTTGAATATTTGATAGAATTCATTTGTGAATCCATCTGGACCTGGGGATTTTTTCTTAGGGAGTTCTTTGATGGCTTGTTCAATTTCTTTTTCTGAAATGGGGTTGTTAAGGTAATTTATTTCTTCCTCTTTTAATCTAGGCAATTTATATTTTTGTAAGTATTCATCCATATCACCTAGATTGCCATATTTGTTGCCATATAATCGGGCATAGTAGTTTTTAATGAATGCCTTAATTTCCTCTTCATTAGAGGTGAGATCTCCCTTTTCATCTTGGATACTGTCAATTTGGTTTTTTTTCTTTCCTTTTTTTAATTAGACCGACTAGTACTTTGTCTATTTTATTTGTTTTTTCAAAGTACCAGCTTCTAGTCTTATTTATTAAATCAATAGTTCTTTGACTTTCAATTTTATTCATTTTTCTTTTGATTTTTAGGATCTCTTAGTCTTCATCTGAGGATTTTTAATTTGTTCGCTTTCTAATTTGTTAAGTTGCATGCCCAATTCATTGACCTCTGTCCTCCTTAATTTGTTAATATATGAACTCAAGGATATAAATTTCCCCCTGAGTACTGTTTTGGCTGCATCATAGGTTTTGAAAGGATGTCTCATCCTTGCCATTTGCTTCAATGAAGTTATTAATTGTTTCTACAATTTGTTCTTTAACTAACCGATTTTGGAGAATCGTATTGCCTAATTTCCAATTAATTTTTGCTTTACCTCTCCATGTACGCTTACTAATTATTATTTTCATTGCATTGTGATCTGAGAAGGTTGCATTTATTATTTCTGCTCTTTTGCACTTGTCTGCAATGTTTTTATGCCCTAATACATCATCAATTTTTGTGACTGTACCATGTGCTTCTGAAAAGAAGGTATAATCCTTTTTGTCCCTGTTTATTTTTCTCCACATGTCTACTCACTCTAATTTTTCTAAGATTTCATTCACTTCTCTTACCTCTTTCTTATTTACATTTTGTTTTGATTTATCTAGTTCAGATAGATTAAGGTTCAGGTCTGAACTTGAACAAAGAAAAGATATTACAAACTGCTAAGAAGAAGTCATTCAGATACAATGGAATCACAGTGAGGATAATGCAGGATCTGGCTGCATCCACACTGAAGGACTGAAAGGCATGGGATATGATATTCTGGAAAGCAAGGGAACTAGGTATACATCCAAGAATCAACTACCCAGCAAAACTGACTATATTCTTAAAGGGGAAAGTATGGTAATTCAACAAAATAGAAGAATTCCAAGAATTTGTAAAGAAAAGACCAGACATGAACAGAAAATTTGATGCCCAAACACAGAACTCAAGAGAATCATCAAAAGGTAATTTTAAAAAAAGGGAAAAAAGAAAAACAAAACAGAACAAATACCCCCCACCCCTTTTTAAAGAGACTCAATAAGTTAAAATGTTATGTATCCCTAAAAGAAAAGAAATCATTGGTAACTCTTAAAAACTGTTGTTATCACCTGGGCAGCTAGAAGAATTACACTTAGAGGGAACAGTGAGAAACTGTATGGGATGAAAGGACAAGATATAAATAGGTATATAGATATATGCATGCATAAATATACAAACGTGTGTGTGTGGTTTTGTTTTATAGTGTCCTGCTTCTTTGTGAGGTCACTTAATTCTAGTTGTTGTATTCTGGTTCTTAAATACTGGATTTCATCCCTGGCTTTTTGGTCATACTTCTCTTTCTGGTCTGATTTTCTATGGAGGTCATCTTTCATCCTCTTTACCTCATCTTTCATCTCCTTTGCCTCATCTTTCATCTTCTTTGCTTCATCTTTCATCTCCTTTGCCTCATTTTCCAGCTGTTTGATTTTGGCTTTCAAGACACGATTTTTTTCATTTTAGTTCAAGGACCTCTGTTTCCAGATGTCTTATCTTAGTTTTTACGTTCTTTTCCCTATTGTCTTTAGCCTCTCTTAATTGTGTTTTGAATTGCATTTTGAGTTCTTCCAATGCCTGTATCCAGTTCACTGGGATTTCTGATTTATCATTTGCTGATACCTCCCCTTCTGTTCCATTCACTGTATAGAAGCTGTCTATTGTAATTTCTTTCTTCTTTTTTTCTGTTGTTTGCTCATATTCACCCCTTCTTTGTGCTCTTTCTCCTCTCATTTTTTTTTTTATTTTGGGGGCTTCTGTCAGTCTCCCATCTTGGAGCTTTGACAGAAGATCTCTTGGTGCAGTCTGTGGGGGAGGGTTGTTGGGGTTTTAGCTTCCCTGTCCACTGGAGACTTTTGATTGAATTAAAGCCCAGCAGTCAATGAGGGAGGGGTGTGGAGCCTGGGCTTCCCTGAGTTCTGACGACTTTTGATGGGATTAAGTTCAGCTGGGTTGGGCTGGGTGTGCTCTGAGGCCAAAACCTCCTGGAAGGCTGGAGCAAATATGGAGGATCTCCAAAGCTCTGGCCAGGCTGCCAGCTCTATGCTTCCTCTCCAGCTCCTTCCCCACTGTCTGTGTTCGACTCTCTGAGCTTGGCACAGCCCTGCCCACAAGGTACATCCTCCAGATCAGCACCTTTGCCTGCCCATAGGTTCCTGCTGCTGCTGGAGGCTCAGCATTCTAGGTGGGCAGGGGGAAGGGTCCTGGGACCTTCCTTCTGCCTTACCCTTAAACCCAAGTGTTCTTGGATTCTAGCTTTTGGGGGGACGTATCTTTTGATTTGCGTCCAGCAGGAGGGTTCCTTGGCTCTGTCTTGTTGTTAGGTTTGATTTTCAGTCCCCTTGGAGCCATTGGTTTGTGATCGGTAAGGAAGGGTATTCAGAGGTCTGAACTTCTGTTCCCTCTAGGCCACCATCTTCACTCTGCCTCCTTCACAATAGTATTTTGCTGAGTTATCAATGCATTTTTCAGTTTTAATATTTTATCTTTTCTCACATCTCCGACCAAACAATAATATTTATCTTTTTGTTGAATTTGAAAGTGACAATATAAATTGTATTCTTTGAATACAGACACTATATTCTGGCATATCAAACACATAGCTCTTTCCTTGTACTGCATGAAAAAATAATCATAAGTCCACTGTTCTTTGAATATCCTACACTCTGAGTAAATTTTTCTCTTTCTTGACGTCATTGTTTCCTAGGGATTCCAAACTGCTATTAGTAAAATGCCAAAATATATGTGTATATATATACAAAACCTACAAAAACAATATACCAACAATAATTTTGCCCACACAGTGGCATACAGACTGCACTGCCTATCAATGCAATCTGATCTGTGTCCATTCAATGCAGCCTTCCCAGTCCACATCATTTCAGACTCACCAGTGGTCATATAGGTGGAACTCCACTTTTACCTCATGCTCACACTAGTGTGGTGTGGGAACCAGGATGATTACAGAGCTGGTTCCTCCATCACCTTTCCAGTTCACACTACCCTGTGTGAACTACACTGCAATCTGTGAACTCACACAGGAATTTGATTATATGGGTCATTCCTTGGCAGGAAAAAAGAAGGCACAACACTAGTGTGTGCCCTCTTAAAGTCCGTATTCATGGATTTGTAATTATAGACCTTAATACGAAAAACACATGCCTCACTTTCCCCACATAGTACAATGGCAACCATACTCCCCCAGGAGCACAACATAATGACCCCTATAACCTCCCTTTGCCCAAAAGTATCTCCCCACATTACTTCATAGAACAATGACCCCCATACTCCCACAGATGCACAATATAATGGCCCCTATAATAGAGGCCATTGTACTACTGTGTTTTCCCAAAAATAAGACACTGTCTTATATTAATTTGAACCCCCCAAAAACAGGGGGTGTCCTATAAAACATCCAGTGGCAGTGGTGGGCTTCTCACAGTAGAGGCCCACTGCTGATGTCACAGGCCAGATCGCCACTATCCAATGCCTGTATACAGTACTGGAGGCAGTGCTGGGCCTGTGACACTGTATACCGCTGTCTGGGATAGCAGAGGCTGTAGCACTGGCTGTGATGCCCATCACCGCCACCACTATACCGGGCAGCAGCATACACAGTGCGGAATCCCCTCTCCCAGATTGCCACTAACCATGCTGACATCTTCCATTGTGCAGCTACATAATCCTTTGCACAGCACCTTGTTCTCATTCAGTTACCCTCAGAACAAGGTACCATGCAAAGGATTATGTCACCAGAAGTAGTACTGTGCATAAGCAATGCCTCACTTTACGGCTCCACCAATGAAAGAGGTGCCCCTTCCAGAAGTGCAGTGGGGGTCAGATAAATGGCCTCAGGGGGCCACATGTGACCTGTGGGCCGTAGTTTGGGGACCCCTGCGCTAGAAGTTGAATGGTATATTTGTCACATACCTACCTACTATTTCTCCAAAACTACACTCGAATAACTTCTTCCCTGACTTCAAGGTTCCACAACAGACTGTCATTCATTTGGATATGAGTTAATATAAACTAAAACATATTTGGCTCAAAGAAGAAAATAAGAGCTAAAACCATATTTCTGCTGACATTCACTAAGCTACAGCTAATTAAAATGGCACAGCAGACACAGTGTCAGTCTTGGAGTCAGGAAGACTCTTCTTCATGAATTCAAATCTGGTCTCAGACACTTACTAACTCTGTGACCCTGGGAAAGTCATTTAATCCTGTTTACTTCAATTCCTTATCTGTAAGGTGAGCGGGAGAAGGAAATGGCAAACCACTCCATTATCTTTGCCAAGAAAACCCCAAAAGGGGTCATAAGGAGTCATACATACCTGAAATGACTGAACATAATATAGCTATTTTCATTAATCACCAGAAGTTTTTGAATGCATTAGTTTCCCTGAAGGAAGAAAAGCACTTCTTGAAGAATGTGAAAAAAAAGTCACTGTAGATGATCACTTGGGAATATAAAGAGTGCAGTACATTAATATAATGGAATATGATTGTTCGATGAGAAATGATAAACAAGAGAAAGACAGAGAAGCATGGGAAGACATATAAAGTGATACAAAGTGAAGAAGAACCAACAAAACAATATACAAAATAATTATCACAATGTAAAGAACAGACCAATGAAATTTGAATGGAACAAAATCAACAAGTTTGACCACAAAAAAAAAAAAGCTATAAGAAATTCTACTCCCCACAGTACTTTGGGGGATTAAGAGTATGGAACATTGCATGGAGCATCAGATGTTTTTGATTTATTGATTAGTTTTAATTATTTTTTACTTCATTTTGAAAAAAAAACTTTATAAAGTTCTGACAATTTTTATTTTTAAATACAATTAAAGTTCACCATCATTTATTCTGAGAAAAAAATCCTTTGTTATAAAAGGTGCCTCTCTGATGTGGGGGAAGGGATATGATGTGAAATGTAGGTGATAAACAAAATATATCAATAAATATTTCTTTTTGAAATGTTGCTAGATATGTATATTGAGTTTCTAGCCATGTCATTATTATTGAGTATGTGGTAAGGAAGTGTTCTTATAGTAAAGTCTTGAACGTGACACATTCACTGAATTTTGTTTTCATCTAGTAAGTTTTCAGGTCACAGTTACCTCTCCCAGCATGTCAGCAAGGTACTATAGCACAGCTAGCAAATCTTCCTGTTCACAAATTTACGAGTTGGTCACATTTGCCTCTAAGGGGAATAAAGATAAGGCCCATGATCATTAGGGTTATCAGTCTGACCGAAATATACTAACCTTTCTTTGAATGAATTATTTACCATAATCAGGAGACATTTCTTAACATGTTAATTTTGTGGAGGGGCCGTGAAATATTTCCTGAGAGCACAGAAAAATGTGAAGTCAATTTTGCTATATGTGTGGATGAGAGTAGAGTAAATAAATATTCTCACAGTACCTGAGGTGGGACCGTGGGAAGTTTTAACTGAGAACATTTGTGATATGATTTATGACAAATAGGAAAACCCAAATGCTTTAGATCAAAGGTCTTGAAAATAAATATCAGCAACGATGATTAATTCCAAAGAACCAATGATGAACTATACTACCCATGATCCATGCTACTAAAAAAAGTGATGGATCCAGGATACTGAATGAAATACATACATATACACACACATGAAACCGATACAGCAATTTGTTTTAGGTAACTAAGTACATCTTTTCCACAGGATTTGGTTTTCTTTTCTTTTTTGAGGGGGGAAGGAGGTGAGAGGAATACAAGTCATTTTAAAACTAATTAAAATTTACAAAAGTTAAGCGTGTGATGTAAACATGTATTTCCACTTGTAATTCATTTTTATAGCTCTTTTCTTTGATAAGAGAATACCTTTTAAAGGAGTTATACCATGTTCTTAGTCATTTAGAAGGGTTTTAAAATTTAAATTTAGATGTCCTGCTCCTAAAATCCTACTCTCAATTGAATTAGATCTAAAGCCATTGGTTAATATTGACTGACACAAATTTTGTTCGGTGGGGATATAGTAGCGCTAGCCAAGACTGGAACTCAGGCCAGTATCTCGCCTCTCACCCAGATAAAAGGTGATAGCTAATACAGGCCATAAGTAGGTCAAGTCTGATTTGGACTCTAGGCTTTGCCCACACCTATTCAAACAAGTTGCTGCCTTATTTCATAAATGACTTGTGAGGGGTCTCACAGGACAGCTTGAGCAGAGCCATGCGCTAGGAACCTAATCAAAGCATTGCTACAGGGAACTACATCACCACTGCTTAATCCCTGGCTGTGGGCCATATCACAGTGTTATTTATTATTTCGGTCAAAAGGAAATGAAACCTGGTCCATTTATCATCATCAATGACTCTTTGAGAGCACACCAGTCTTGTGTGGGAAATAATATCGCCCGATTGGTTTGCGTGATCTTTTTCAAAGATGCTTAACTCAACTCGCAGTGTTAGTTATTGTGGTCATAAATGGGGCTCTCTTTCTGATTTTTCATTGTTCACAGAATGCCGGCATTGAAGGGCACCCCAGGCTATCTAACCCAAATTAGACCCAAGCACGTGCCCCCTGATCACAGTCTCCTCATCTGTATGATGAGGAAGATGAACTAGATGACTAACTAAAACTCTAAGATCTTTTTTCCTCATGTCCCTCTCCATTATTTGTGTAGTTCTTTTTTAAAGGTCCAAATGTAGGAGGTTAAATTGACCACTATGAAATTCACCAGCTTGTCCTAAAGCTGGGTTGGTAAAGCCATGGCCTGGCTGTCAGGGCACCACAGAGGGGGTTTTCTGTCCCCCCTCTCCACAGTGCTGGAGAACGTTTTTTGCATGCTCTTCCCCGCTGGCCAGCCTCCCACTTCCTCAGTCTGCTGCCTGGAATAATGGGGTGGGGGCTCAAAAGCAGCCTGAAGTTGTAGTTTGGGCCCGTGATCTTGAAAACAGTTGCCATGCTCTCCTAGGGTGTCACTACCTTGCTGTATCCTGGTTCTGTCATCCAACATGAAACGGATCCCTCCCAGTTTAACGTCATTCACAAATCTGAGTAGCACATTGTTTATTTTTCAGCCAAAGTCATTGTTGAACAGAATGGAGACAAGAACAAATCCCTAGGGAACTAATTCAATAAATACTTATTGAAACTACAATAAACATTGTATTTTTCCCTAAAAATCTTTATCCCTTTGTTATGGGGTAAAATTTTCCATTGTAAAATACTGAAAATAAATAACAATTAAGAGGCTAGTAGAGAATTGCCAGATGCATTCATTTCTACATTTTCAAGAGTCTGATTCTGTGGTGTGAAAATGCACTATCCATCATCTTTAATAACAAATGACTTATTATGGCCCTTCTGCATTTTAGATTTCCAGGATTCTATGATACTGACTCAGTATCAGGAGTGGGGTGGTGTCAGTACAGAGAGGGGACAGAATTTGCACTAGGATTTGGAAAATGTGTTTAGGTAATCAACACTCATTTATTATGTACTATGTGCTAAGCACTGGGGATATGAAGAAAAAAAAACAAAAGCAATGCTTGTTTTTAAGTTGTTTACATTTTTTTAACCCTTCGATCTTAGAATCAATACTGTGTATTGGCTCCAAGGCAGAAGAGTGGTAAGGGCTAGGCAATGGGGGTCAAGTGACTTGCCCAGGGTCACATAGCTAGGAAGTACCTGAGGTCAGATTAGAACATAGGACTTTCTGTCTTGAGGCCTGGCTCTAAATCCCCAGAGCCACCTAGCTGTCCTAGGGGGCAGCTGTGTAAATACAGATATACACAAGGTAGATACAAGGTGACTTGGAAATCAAGGAAAAGGGTTGCTATTTAGGAGGTAAAATTTGAGTTGTGTCAAAGGAATCCAGGGATACTTTTTATATGCATATTGTGGTATATGAGTCAAGATTGAAGAGGTAGAACTTCTCTGTAATGAGAGATAACTGGTGCAAGTTATGGAGATGGGCAACATATTGTTACATATGTGAGGATCAGCAACTGGCTAGTATGGTTGGAGTATAGAGTGTACAGTGGTGTAGTAGCGTTAGGGAACCACTATTTCCCTGCAACAAGAATCAGTATTCCCTAAAAGGAAACAAAGTTGTCCAACTAATTGGGTCCTACCACCCTTGACACAGCTTACTGCTCTCCTAAGAGGATAAAATCTCCCACATTTTGGGGACTGAAGTTTTTCTGACTGGTTTGATTTCTGAAGATGTTGGGAGTCAACACTCTCCCCTGCTACTCATAAAGATGAGGGGGGCAAGGGCATACAGAGAAATTAAGCGCCACTGTATCTTTATTGCATATCCTTCCTGGGGTAGGGCAAAGTCAAATTCCTTTTCTTAGTTAATGAAATTCCTTTTCTATTTAATGACTTGCAAGCACCTCATTTTGTCACAGAATCAAACCTGCATGCCTCTAACAGGAGGAGATAGATGTGTAAGAAGCCTGGAAAGACAGAATGAGACCAAATTGTGAAATACTGTAAGTGCTAAACAGACTAGTTTGTTTCTTATGCTAGAGATACTAGCAAGACACTAGAATTTACTGAGTAATTGGTATGACCTGAGCAGATCTACACATTAAAAAAAATCACTTTGGTAAATATATAGAGGATGGATTTGAGTGTAGAGGAAATTGAGTGATGAAAAACAACTAGGAGATTATGACAGTAGGTAAGAAGACTTGCACGAAAATAGTGGCTGTGCAAGTGAGGAGTGTGTAACATAGATAAGAGGTATTATGGAGAAAGAAATGTCAAGGTGAATGCTTGGATGGGAGGCAGTTCTCCCATAGTCTAGAAATACCTCTGAAGTTCTCATGAGGCTGAATAAAGATCAAAGAACATGAGGATCTACAGTAAAATTCTTCTTCCCCCTCAGTCCCACACAACCCAAAAGGTGGTCTCCTAGGATAACGGAAGACCAGATATGTATAGCCTGCAAGCATGTGTCTAAAGGCAGCAAGAGTAGAAGACTCCTCTAAGAAAGCTCTAAAATGATCAGGAAGCCAAGTTTGGGTGGGGAGAAGAGAAATAAGAAGAGGAGGAGGAGCAGGAGGAAGAGGAGGAAAGGCAAGAGGAAGAGAAAAGAAAAAAAAGAAGACAATGACAATGATGATGATGGTGATGTTGATGATGACAATGACCAATGACTAGCTACCATCAAGGTGTTACAGTGCTTAGGCTAAGTGTCTGGAGGTTTTGTTGGCCTTAACATTTTGTCCTGACACAAAAGAAGGCCTTGATGATTCAGCACTCTGAAGCTTAAAGATCTAAGTTTGGATGGAGAAATCAGTGCAGTAGAAATAGAGTGGAAGTCCTGGCCTGGGAGGGCAGTCAGAAAAAATGCCTAGAGTTAAGAGATGGAGGGTTTTTTTTTTAATGGAATTTCTAAGATGTGTTACTGGATCAAAGCATACATGTTGGGGATTAAGGTGTAAGAAAATTTGAAAGGTGTTAATATATGCATTACCCAGTGGAATTGCTTGTTCGTTTTGGGAGGAGGGAGAGAAGAGGGGAGGGAGACAACATGAATCATGTAACCATGAAAAAATATTTTTAAAAAGAAAAAAAAAGAAAACTCAAAAGATAGGAAGAATCTTTGAATGTCAAGTAGAACATTTTGCATTTGATCCTGAAGGAAATAGGAAGCTATTAGAGTTTCTAGAGTAGGAAAGAGGCATGATTGGATCTGCACTTTGGGAGAATTGCACTAGTATCTGAATGAAGGATGAATCTGAATAAGGAGAGACATGAGACAGGGAGATCTATCAGCAGATTGCACTAGAGTGGTGGTAGTGTTAGAGGAGAGGGAAAGAAGGAAGAAGGGAAGGAAGGAAGGAAGGAAGGGTTAGAGTTAGGGTTTTCAATTAAAAAATAAAACAAGGTGTTAATATAGTGCCTTGAAAATTAAAAAAGGAATAATAAACTACACCATACAGTGCCTTAAATAAAAGCGATTACAGGCAAAGTTAAATAACTAGAAAAAAAATCTTCTATCTATGTAATGGTTGGGTGGTCTATGGGTTGGGGGAAAAGAGTCAGAGAGTGAGAATTTCAGGGCCAAAAGGAAAATTAGAGATCACTTCCTAGCTGAGGCCCAGATGAGAGTATGAAAAGATTTGCCTGTGTATACACAGGGGAAGAGAGGAAATAAGCTTTTATAGTACTTACTATTTGTAAGTGCTAAGCACTTTCTTATCTCATTTGATCCTCACAACAACACTATAAACAGATCCTATTGTGAGCTCCATTTTTTAGTTGAGGAAACTGAGGTAAACAGAATTAAATAATTTGCCCAGGGTTGGGTACCAAAGCTAGGCAGTGTCTGAGGCCAGTTTTGAACTCAGATAATTCCTAATTATGTGACCCTGAGCAAATCACTTAATCCCATTTGCCTCAGTTTCTTCATTTGTAAAATGAACTGGAGAAAGAAATGGCAACCCACTCTAGTATCTCTGCCAAGAAAACTCCAAATAGGGTCATAAAGAATTAGACACAATTGAAAAATGTATGAACAGCAACAAAATTAACATCAAGACACCTGTTCTCTTTCTCCCAATAAATATTTTCCTATTCTTGGGATCCCAGAGGAAAGAATCAGAGGGTGGAAATACATACTCCAATATAGGGATTCAATACCCTTCCACGCAGATAACCCCTATCTTCATTCTAGCCATAATTGTACCTCACTATCCAGTGATACTAGTTATAGTGGGAAAAAGCACTGATTTTGGAGTCAAGAAGACCTGAGTTCAAATTCTATCTTAGATGCCTGCTAGATGCACGATCATGAACAAGTCCCTTAGCTCCACTCTGCCTAATTTTCCTCATTGGCAAAAATGAAGGAGTTGAACCCAATGTTCTCCTAGATTTAGTAAGATTTAGTCACCCAAAGGTCTTTTTGAACTATTCTATCTCTGCTTCTAGCATTCTCTCTGGCTAAAACACTTTGCCTCCTCAACTCTATAACTTCCTTCTCTAGTTTCTTATAGCTCCTTTTTTTCCTTTTTTAATTTTTTATCTCTTAAGGATAGAGACCTAGTGGTATTACTGGATCAAAGGATATGCACAGTTTTCCAGACCCCTCTTAATTCTAGTACTTTCCTTTTATTAATTATTTCCTATTCATTATGTATTATATATATTTGTTTACATATTGTCTCTCCCACTAGATCATGAATTCCTTCAGATCAGGGACTGTCTTTTGGCCCAGAATGACTGAATCAGATGAAACTGTCAAACCAGTTTTGAATTATATGCTGTGTAAGATTTTTTACATATTTTGGAGCATGAAATAATTCTTTGTAGTTCTTTGCCCCAGAGGGCAGTGGAGAGAAACACGGTCAGCACCAATAGACTGAAATATATTACAAACTTAGAATACAAAGGAGAACCTGAGTGAAATATGCCTTCAAATAAATGTATTAGAAGAAAAAAGATGTTGGGGCTGGTGGGACAGAGAACACTGATATCATGGGAAGAACACTGGATTTAAGGTCAGAGAACAAGAGATGCAAAGTAAAGTGAACAGAAACAGGAGAATATCATGCAATGATCAACTGTAAATAACTGTTATCATCAATGCAAGGATCCAAGACAGCTCCAAGGAACTCATGATGAAAAAGGCCATCCACTGCCATAGAAGAATGCAGAATAAAGCATACCATTTTTCACTTTATTTCCTCATGAATTTTTCTCTAGTATAAGTGACATTTTCTTACACAACATGACAAACATGGAGATATGCACTGCATGATAACATCTAGAATCCACATCATATTATCTACAGTCTTGGAAAGGAGAGAAAGAGGGAGGGAAGGAGGCAGACAGCATCCATAGATCATAAAATGTCAACTGATGATTATTAAAATTGTATCTATATACAATCTAAAAAAGAAAAACAGAATAAAGAAGTTTTAAAATCAAGTCAGAGAATCTTTTTTTAAAACCTTACTTTCCATCTTAGAATCAATACCATGTATTTTTTCCAAGGCAGAAGAGCAATAAGGGCTAGCAATGGGGGTTACGTGACTTGCCCTGGGTCACACAGGTGGGAAGTGTCTGAGGACCTCCCAGGACCTCCCTTCTCTAGACCTAGCTCTCAATCCATTCATCTACCCAGCTGCCCCCTGGATTTTTTTTTTTTTGAAATCTTGGCTTTCCCACTTACTATAAGTGTAACCTTGAGAAGTAAGTAATTTTATCTTTCTGGGCCCAGTTTCCTTAAATGTAAAATGAAGACATTGAACTAGATGACTTCTGAAATTTTTCCCAGTTCTAAATTTGTGATCTTATCGACTGATAACAATTTTATGTGCTCTCCTTGTGCCCTCATGATGTCAGGAAAAAGAAACACAGACCCCTGAGCACTTTGGTAGACCCCTTGTAGCAAACATAGGGAAGAGTAGAGGAAAGGATCCCATAGGATAGGCAGGCAAGGATGGCTTTTGATTAGCATAATTTTCCTATTGGTAATCACTCCATATTGATGAGATCATAGGCTTTTGTAGTTTTAAAAGACTTTTGGATGAAAGAGATACTGAATTATTTTAAGGCTCTCCCCCTGTCCTCACAGCCCAAGCAATTTGTACCAACCCATTCCTTAAGGACAACTACAGATTCTAAGTATTTACTGCAGTTGCAAATTAAATCACAGCATCTAAGAGCTAGAAAGGACTTTAGAGGCTATCCAGTCTGCTCATATTTGAATTAGCATTCCCTCTATAGCTCCCCACAAAAGTGGTTATAGAGCTTCTGTCTGAAGATCTCTGATGCAGCTTCCCAAAGGCAGTTCACTCAACTATCTGATCTAATTGTTTAGAAGTTTTTCCTTATGTGATTTCCTTAAATCTGGCTCTCTGAAAATCCCCTCATTGTGCTTAGTTCTGCTCTCTGGGGATAATAAACTTGAAAAAGCTTATAACAAATTTTATAACTGTTTCGACATTAGAGCCTTTCAAAAACTTGAAGACCGCTATTATATGAAGTCTCTTTTAGGCTAACTCCAGTTCCTTCAAAGTAAACCCAAATGACATGTTCTCATTATTCTGGTTGTTCTTTCTAATGTCTAGGACAAACTCCAGCTTATCTCTATCTTTCCTAAAATGTGCCCATAACCAGAGACTAAAAGCAACTGTTAAATGTTCAGGGTGTGCTTCTTCTATATAATGGAAACTGGCAAACACTATAAATCAGTGCAAGATTTCTTCTTTTGTTCATTGTCTTGACTTTTAAGAGCGATGGAGAAAATGTTAATGATGCAGATTAAACTTTCTCCTCCTCCCCTTCCCTTCTTTTCCATTTTCTCTTTCTTGATCCTTGTTTGTTTGGCTCTGCCCCTGTCACTTCTGTCTATTTACCTCTATCTCCAGATCTCTTTGTTTCCACCTCTTTTGTACCCTGTCTCTTTCTGCCTCCTCCTCCTCTTCCTCTTCCTCCTCTTCCTCCTTCTCCCATTCTCTCCTCATGATTAAAAACCAAAACACTATCATTCACTTGGTGGCAGTACATCCTAATTGCATGCAAAGTATCTAGGGAAAAAAAAAACTCAGCCTCCTGTGGGATTGTCTCACAAACTAAAATGTACGGTGATGACAACAGAGATTTAGAGTCTTGTTTTCAGCTTACTCACAAACCCAAAATCTCTGAAATAAAATGATGTTTGGCTTTCTCCAGAATTTATTACCTCTGCTAATAAGCATTTTAGGAGTTAAACCACTGAAATGCTAATTTTCTGGACAGAATACACAGTTCCTAAAACTGACAATAAAGTCCATAGGCTTAGTGAAATTCACACTATAGCAGTTGAAAAGGAAAACAAGCACAGTCCAGTATTTTTGAACTTGGCTCTTGTTAAAGAGTGTATGCAATTTACACCATTAGCGCTTAAACCAAGGAGGTTCACATATATTTGACTTTTAAGATATAAAATAACTTCTGGGTGAAGTGTGAACTCCTCCAAAATTATCTTTATCGCTCCTACCATATACACAATTTACATGCATACACGCATGCACACATCCAAATTTGCCTCTTTTTCCTGTGAAATAATATCTCTTATGTACTCTTCTCTCCTGAATCCTATCTCACACAAATGGACACAGACTGATTCTTTGAAAGAGATGTGTTTCTCCCTTTTTAAATAAAGTTTTCCATTAGATACCTTTTAATTGGCTGTCAGTTTCCAAACTTAGAACTAAACCTTGTCTCTGTTATTTTCCTATCATATTCAGTTCTGAAAGAATAGGAATTGGGCAGCTAGGTTGCCCAGTGGATAGAGCATCACACCTGGACTTGCGGACATAGGTTCAAATCTGAGCCCAGATACTTCTTAGCAATGTATCTCTTGGCAAGTTGCTTAACTCCCTTTGCCTTGTTCTCACCCCTCTATCTTATAGTTATTCCTGGGACAGAAGTGAAGGATTTTTTTAAAAGAAAAGAAAAATAAGGAAAGAATAGGGATTTAAAATTAGCAGAAATCTGGATATGAACCTTCCTCTGGTATTTGCTGGCCTCGTGACCATGAACAAATCATTAACTTCTCTGGGCCTCAGTTTTCTCAGCTGTACAATAGGAATCAGAATGCTGATTGTGAACTTTAGATTTAGTACACCCTGCTTAGTCTTTAGAATTCTAGCAACCAGGAATGTATACACCTCACTTAAGGATTAACTGTAGGGGAGGAGGTCTATGACCCATGTATGCTAGCAAGTGACAAATCAGAAACAAGTGACTGACCCGCTAGGCTGTCCAAAGCCAAGTTTAAGCCACCATTGGTACATGTGAGACACAGGAAGTGATATAAAGAACTGCCTTTTTATTTCAGGTCACTTCCTGTGAGAGGGATTTTGGCAGTAGACCTTGACTTGGAGGAGCTCCAGCTTGAGACCTCAGACTGCTTCCCTGAGACAATCAGGTGGTGAGTATTAAAGCTGACTCCCCTTTGCTTGACCTTTCTGGAGGCACCAGCCTCCAAGGAGGCCCCTCATCTTGAAGAAGACCTCGTGGCTAGAAGTCTAGCTAGATTTAATCTTCTGGGAAGATGCCTTGGCTGAGGCCTCTGAACTCCCCCTGCCTCAGAGCAGGCTAGAGCAGATCTTCTCCTTTTTCCTCTCTCTCTCTCTCTCTCATTCTTGATTTCTTCCTTCTATTGTAAATAAATCACCATAAAATTCAATTCTGTCTTGAGCATTTTATTGGGATTTAGAATTTAAATCCCTGGCTATCAATTAAAACATATATTCAGTCTCAACCCTAAATTTTACCCTTAACGCTGTAGTACCACCTCATAGGCTCTTTGTGAAGACAAAGCAAGGTAATGTCTATTAAATGTTATGTAAATGTCAGTTATTATCATTTGCATGAAATTGTTTTTAAAAATGTAACCTTTTAATACATTCTCACACCTGGTATGACTAAATGGCCGCATGGTACCCAGAGTCTTAACTTTCTGAAGGGACTGGAAGAAGTCCCCATGTGGTGGGTGGCATGTCTGAAAGTCAGGATTCATAACCTACACTGTCCAAACAGAGAGCCCTAGTAGGAGTAATATCATTTGCCTTTTTAAAAAAGGTAGAACTGAGCTGTAGCTTGCTCCCTTGGGCTTAGGATTCTTCCTGAATAAGAACTGGAGCTCAATCTCCCTTCTCTAGAACACTTAATACTCTACTTGAACCTGGTCTAGAAACTGGAACCAGGGAAGGGGGGGAAGTGTTTTGCTGTTGTTGTTATTTTTAGGTAGGATAGCCTTGCAATTTTTCTTTCCCTCTCTCCAACTTTTATTAATAAATAATTATAATTTAATATACAGTCTTCAAGAACATTGAAAATTTTAAATATTACATATTTTAGTTGCTTTCAAAGATCATTGTTGTTATTATACAGGTTTTGTTTGTCTTTTCTAGATGACAAGGAATAATAGAGGTAGCCAAAGACTTAAAAAGGAGAGGGATGGCATCCATGAATTACATAAAAAGGACCAGAGTTAAGTAAATTATTGCCGGGAACCATCAAAGACATGTTTGACATGGTCCAAGTGGAAACCGGGGACTGCAAAGCATGTTCCAGGAAGGATGGAAACACCCACTGAAACCCCACTAAGTGACTTTCATTATTAACATCCCCTTTTTATTGGAATTGCTATGACTATTATTCTTACTTAGCCCCAGGAAAAATAGATGAGTGCAACATGCTTACAGGGTTAATACAGATGTTCCACTCTGTCCTCCCAGGATATTATCAGGAGAACCCACTTATAAAATTAAACCTAAGGATTCTTATATATCCACTTAGATAGGGCCCTCTTTTCTAGGCATAAAAACTTCTGGTAAATCTGTGCTCTGAATTCTGTAATCTATATCTGGGTCATGTTGATTCTACACTCTGATCCTACACTTGGCAACAATATTTCATTGATGGTCTTCCTAGGCTTCCTATCTGTTGTTAGGTTCCATGGAAACATGTATGTTGAGAATGAAACTGTACCAAGTAGATGTGTGATCATGAGGGTATAAAATAAAGCCAGGCCTCAGCCAAGGAGGAGCAGTTCATCCTGTGAAACCTGTGCTGCCGGTTGAATGCAAAAGCTATGTCCCATCCATCATTTTTCATATACCGTCCCACCTCCAAGACCCCATTCCCTGTGGGAGGCTGGCCCACCCCACAGCAGATTATCAAGGAAGAGGGTGAGAATGAATGATGTAATTGGCATATAAGAATAAAAAATAATAATACTAATAATAACTCCAAGAAAAATGACTAAACCATAAAAACATTCTTTAATAAATTACATCTGTCTCTTCATGATCATATTTGGGGGGGGCAAAGATATTGGAGTGATGTGCCTTTTCCTTCTCTAGCTCATTTTTCCAAATGAAAAACAGAGGCAAAAAAGGTTACAGGACTTGCTCAGGGTCACAGCACTAAGTTTCTAAAACAAACCCTAAATTCACTCTTTTGTATGTTTTAATATTTATCAAAATAGTCTACCTAAAATGTCTTCCATGTAGAAAAAAACTAGAAAAGTGGTCAATAATGCTAAGGTCCAAAGGAAATGGGTTTCACCGATTATTTTTTTTACACATACATCTAATCTTCAGAGTTCCGTGGGAAAAAAAGAACTTTAACGTCAATAATAAAAGCATATACTTTATTTCACAATGCTCAAAGGAACAATCTATCCCATAGGAAACTGCTTCTTTGTTAGTTGCTACTTTTACTTTTCGTTACTTTTTTTCTTGCTGGGCAAATCCACTCCTCTTCTGACCTCTAATTGATAGAATAGTTACTAAATTTTTTCTTTGTAAATTCCAAAGACTCAAATGCTAAAATTAGTCACATGCAAATGATCCGAAAGGCCAAAAGGCCCTGTAGCCATTGGCATTTCTCTACCCTCAAGCAAGTCCTCTATAGTTCATTCATCTAAGACACAGTTTCCTATCTGTCCCACATCTTAACAGAAAAGCCAGGTTTTCCCACTTTGGAGTTTATCAGATTTTGTTCACAAAATTGCTTTTTCTGCCCCTTTTTGCAACTAACCTGTTTATAAACTAACACTATCTTACATTCTCTACCAAGTGATTTCATCTTTTTTCCTTTATACATCTTTTCTATCCCCCACGACTCCATTTTCTGCCACTTTTAGCAACCAAACTGCTCATATTCTAAATCGAAGTACTTGTCACAAGGATATTAGGCAATGACTTATTCTGTAGAGTACAGCCTAAATGCACAGATTATGACTCAAGAAGTCCAAGATGGAGCTCATTATTTGTCTCCTTAAATCTTCCCTGCTCCTATCTTCCCTATTAATGTAAAGAGGAATAATATCCTCCCAGGTCACAACCTAGGAATTATCCCGGACCCCTTGTTGTTGCCAAAGCCTTTGGATTGCACTTTTGTAGAATCTCTTTTATATCTCCTTCTCTCCTCTGCTACTGCCACCCTTCTAGTGCCATTCTTTGTCAACTCATTGTTGTTCAGCCATTTTTCAGTTGTGTAGTACTCTTTCTGACCCTACTTGGGGTTTTCTAGGCAAAGATACTGGAAAGGTTGGCCATTTCCTTTTAGCTAATTTTATAGAGGAGGAAAGGAAGACAAGTAAGGCTTGTCCAGCATCACATAGTAAATGTCTGAGGTCAGATTTGAACTCAGGAAGATCTACTGTGCTAGCAAGGTATACTTCAGCTCTAGATTACTGCAATAGCTTGCCAGTTGATCTACCTACCTCAAGTCCCCCTCGACTCCAGTCTACCTTCCTTTCAGCCAATAAAGTGATTTTCCTAAAGTACAGTTTCAAACTTAACCACATAAACCCCTATCCCCCACTCAATAAACTGCAGTGGCTCCTTATTGCCTCTAGAATCAAATGTCATATATAACCTAGCCCCCTCTTACCTTTCCAAGCTTCTTATATCTTATTCCCAACCTGTTCCCTTAGCCAGTGACACTGGTCCCCTGGTTATTCCACTAACAAGACATCCCATCCCTTGGCTCTAGGAGGTTTCTCCGACTGTCCCTTATGCCTGAAGTGTTTTTTCCCTCTGTTTGACTAGTGATCTCCCCTGCTTCCTTTAAGTCCCAACTCAAATTCCATTATTTACAGTAAGCCTCTCCAGATCCCTCTTAATTCTAGTGCCTTCCCTCTGTTAATTATTTCCTATTTATCATTAACCTATATACAGCTTGCTTTGTATCTATGTGTTTGCATGCCTTCTCCCTTCTCAAATTTTAAGCTCCTTGAGAGCAAGAACAATCCTTTACCTCATTTTGTAACCTTAGTGCTTAGTACAGAGGCTAGCACATAGTAGGCACTTATATATTGAGCTTCTCCTTGCTTTCTGCCTCAGTTTCCCTCTTTGCTTTTCTCTCACCCTTTGGTGTCATTTCCTGTCTGCTTCTATCTTTCCCTCCTTTAACCAGATAGAATGGTGTAACAGATGGATTTCTGGATTTCAGGAAGACCCAACTTCCTATCTTTGCATCTAGGCTCACTTAACCATTAACTAGCCATGTGATTCTGTACATAAAGTTACTTTTATTCTCTCAGCCTCACTTTCCTCATCTGTAAAATTAATAAGGTGGACTTGATCTTTAAGGATCCTTCTCATTCTAAATCTAATAAGATTGGTGATCCTATGAAGTTTTTATTTCATTATTATTTATTGAATATTATTTCATTCTTCTTCTTCTTAATTTAAAAGCATATGAATGAAATGTTTTATATGGCCCACTAAAGAGGGGATGGGAAGGGGAGAAGCCTGCTATAAGTTATTTATTTTTCTCATGTGGGGATTCCAGAATGTTCTATGTGTATCAGTGACCCTTAATAAAATTTAAAAAATTGATATTTGTTTAAACATCATCTTCATTTTCTTATAAATCCCCCTCCGTATTTTCTTTATCTTTTCATTATAAAATCATATCCATATATATCCAAGACAAGGAATGGGAAAAAAGTGGCAACTATTTGGTTTTAAAGCCTAATTAAAATAATAATAATGAAATAAATGAAATAAAATAATAATTTTTAAAAAAACTAATAAAAAAAGGAAAGATAAGCTCATGCTTTTAATAGCAAAAAGTACCAAAACTTTTCTGGTTACTATGATTTTCAGATCCCTCTTCTAACATCATCAGTTGTACTAAACTCACTTAATATCTCTACACCTCAGTTCTCTGATCTGCAAAATGGGGATAATGAGTTTCAAAGATACAATTCAGTACCTACTCAAAAAATACAGTCCGTGGAGAAACAAGTACTAGGTAGGTGAGTTTTGAGATTCTGGTTCCTGAAGCATTTTTCTTTTTCATTGCTATTTGAGGACTTTCCCCCACATAATTACTTGCTATTTCATTAAAAAAGAAAGAAAGACGTCATCCTTAAACACCTGCTTTGCCAAATGGAAGGAAACAGGCTTTTAGGCGATGTGGCTTTATTTAAATACACATTGCTATGTGGCTTAACTACTTCACTCACTTTACTGTAGTAGTAAATTTTAAGCCTGGTGACAGAAGTAATTGCTCTATGCAAAATAAAAGGAATTGTTTTAAAGTTCAACTTTCTCCATTTCAGAGAAAATGAATTCCCACAAAACTAAGTTTAACAGGACAAAAAAATTCTTCATTTTTAGAAGAAGAAGGGAGAAAAACCTCTGGGTTTTTGTGCCAAAGCATACAGAAAACTTATATGGCACTCTGGAAAGGTGAGGGGACTAGGCCTGTTTCTGAGGGAATAAAAGTTTCTTTTATTTCCTTTTCTCTTTTACATTGGCTGCTAATAATTTTAAACTGTCCTGGCATTTTGCAGGCAATAAAAGGACAAAATCCTGTACTTTTCTGCAAACTCTGTAATTCTAGTCTTCTGTTTTTAAAGCAAACATTCCTGGGTAAAAGGAAGGTGTAAACCTCCTTGTCTCAAAGGCAGCTGGTAATTGGTTCAAAAGCATGAAAATACAGGTCAGCGTCATTCCAAGACAGAGTGCCCCTCCAGCCCCAACTCCTCTTGCAGGGCTCCCATAGGAGGCTCCTACAGCCTCTCCGGCTACACCAATAGAATCATAGGTTTAGGACTGGATAGAATGTCAAAGGCCATGTAGTCTAACCCCCTCATATTACAGATGAAAAAACTGAGGCATATGGAGGTTAAATAACTTGTCTACAATGACACAGGGAGTCTGTATAGGGACAGAATTAGAATGCAGGTAATAATATATTTTAAAATAAAAAGAAAATCAAGAGAAATAAAAAGTGCTTAAAATTTGTTTTAAAATTTTTTTGAGACAAACAGGGTTATGTGACTTACCCAGGGTCACACAGCTGGTAAGCAGCTGAGGCCAGATATGAACTCATGAAGATGAGTCTTCCCGCCTCCAGATCCAGAGCTCTATCTACCAGCTGCCCAAGAAATTTTTTTTGACAGAAGCCTCAAACAGTACCTCAAAATACCTTCCTGAGATGGTTCAATACTTACCAAAGGTTTTAGTTAGAGTTGCAAAAGAAGTTTCTTATGATAGCATTTGTTTCCCAGTTTTCTATCCTTGGCCCTTTGTGATAACTGCTTTGGTAAATAATATAGACACTGAAACATTTTATTATTGGAACAGAAATACAATTACATGCAGATGTTACTCTGTGATTCATGGCTTTGTGTTACATAAATGCGAAAGCTGGGGGAAGCTCATAGGTCATCCTGTAAACGCTCTAGGCTTAGCACAACTTATCTCCTCTAGTATTCTCCGGATTTCGGTTATCTAATCTCTTTTGTGAGTGTTTCCACTGACTGGGCCTCTGTGTCTTCTCTTGGCAACCTATTTCTTCAGCCAATTTCTCAAACTACTGTCAAGATTTCCTTCGTACCCAATATAAATGTTCCTTGCTTTATTTTCATTCAAAGAGGGTTCTTTTCCAAAAACATTCCTGAGCTACCACATGCAAAAGTACAATCACTTTCATATCATCTCTCTTAAAAATTGTCTTTGTTGGAGACTCTTTCATTTCCTTCAAAACTAACTCATGAATTTTCCTCTCATTCCCCCTCCCCACCCCATTTTGCTTTGGAGGAGATAATGATAGCTAGCATTTATGTAAGGTCGGCAAAATAGTTAATATTTGTTACCTCATACCTACCATGCCAATGTGGAAGAACTAAGGATTATTTACCACATTTTATAGGTAGGAAAACTAAGAGATGTTAAATAACTTTCCTGGAGTCCCCCAGCTAATAAAAGTCTGAGTCAAAATATGAACTCACATCTTCTAACCTCTGCTTCAACACTCTACCTACTGGACCAACTAGTTGCCACCTCACTGAGAGTTTGCCATTGTTCATCCTTCATTTCCTGAAAGGACCAATGATCTATCACAAGGGTGATGTCTTGACTTCTCAGAGTTTCACAAAGAGATCAGCTTCACTCTGTCCTCCAGCATTATCAAAGTACAAAGACAAGGCAAAAGTAAAGATAACAGCTGATGGCCTGGAATGCAGCGTAAGACCTTGGCCAGAGTTTGGCCAGATTCTAGGAGCACCACAGCCCTGCTTCCACTGCCTTCATGGGCGTTTGGAACATCTGCCCATTTCACTAGGGGAAGTCTTCATATACCTGGAGCAGACATCCCCCCAGACTCACCATTGGGTTTGAAGCCTGTCAGTTACCCTCAAACTGTGTTGTATGTTTACAATAAAAATAGGGATGTGGCATTGCCTGTTACTCTGTGGTATCACATCATTGAGAGATTGGAGGAGAGACAAAGGGACTCCCATGAAGTCAGCATATAATGAAAAAGGAACTCACATTCTAATGGGACATAGAGACTTTGGATGTAGTCCGTTTTTAAGATATATAGGATTTAACTGGAATAGATTCTCACATCAACCTTCAGGACTCTCACATCAGTATTTTCCAAGTCTAGATCTGTCTATGGTCTCTAAAGAGAAAGGATCATAAATTTAGGACTGAAAAGAATGTCAAAGGTCATCTACTCCAACTCCCTCTTTTACAGATGAAACAAGTGAATCTGATGGAAATTCAATGGCTTGTCCATGATCACACGGGGAATCTGTATTAGAAGCAAGATTACAATTAAGGTCCACTGAACCCAGAATTTGTAGTCTTTCTAATAGATTTTGTGTATCCTGTGGAGTTATGATAGAGTAGACATTGGGTCCAGTGTTGAGTAATTTCATGAGTATTTGGGACAGTTCCAAGAGATTCATCTGAAATTATTTCTAGAAAAGGGGCTAATTTACTCTAAAAGTTCAGGAATTGTAAAGACCTAAGGCCCTCTCAAGCATAGACAGAGTAGTTATGACTTCAGACATTCCACATGGCCTTACTTTGCCAAAATATCTTCCCTACTAGCCTTTCACAAGTAACTAAAATTTCTATAATTAGAATTATTGCATTGGATTGAAAAATTGTCTTTAGATTGAATCATAAAAAAACCATACTGAATATGTATACCATCCTGCCCTCCCCCCCCCAATTTCTTCATTGTAGAAACTCATTTCAGTCTTGGAATTCACACATTAGAATTCCCCTTGACCCTTTGGACTCTCCCTGGCATTGGACAGCTCCTTTCAGAATCTCCAGCAAAGAAAGGCCCCCCAAATTATCCATACCTTCATTCTTTTAAGTCTGCACTCCTAACATTCTCTATCTTTGTTCCATACCACCTCTTCTTCCCTTCCCTGCTCAACTTCTCACCTTCCTTTTCTGCTTTATAGAGAATAGAAGCCCTTTGAAGGCAAGAGACTCTCTTTCTATTTGTATTTATATTCCTAGAACTTGGTTCAGTGCATGGCATATAGTAAATATTTAAGCTGAGGAAGTGTGATATAATGGGAAGAATAATAGATTTACAATCAGAAACTCTTTCTTCATTTGCTAGCTGGAAAACTCATCTGCGTGACCCTAAGCTTTATTTCATTTATATTAGTTTCAGTTTTTTTCTTCTCTGAGATGGAGACTAAATTATCCCTTAGATTCCTTCCACTTCTAAATTCTATAACCTAAGATCATCTCATTCAATCCTATAATTTAAAGAAAAGGAAACTGAGTCCTTAGGAATATAAAGTAACTTCCACAAGATCTTGCAAAATATTTTTAGACCCATAATAGAAGCCAAAACTAAGCCAGAACTAGAACCCACCCCAATCTTCTAAGTCCAAGTCCTTGAACGCTGTCACTATTCTCTTAGATGCTAGCAACTCTATTAGGTAGACTCATAGTTTTCTCATGGATAGTAAGGAGTGGAGTAAATAAATGAATCACATTTTCCAATGCCAAGACCATTCTTCTACATTCTGTGCCCTTAATTCAGAAGAAATGAATCTGACACCAAACATGTCACATTGGGTAGGTCACTTTTTAAATTCTCTAAGCCTTAGTTCCCTCATATGCCGATAATAATACTTCATAGTGTCATGTAGATGAAGTAAGATCAGAGAGATGAAAGCAGTATGAAAAAGCTGGTGTAGTATAAATGGAGGGAATTGCACTGCCTTGAAATTTTTTATTAATTTCATTTTAATCATTGTTATTGTTACTCTCTATATAAACTTTGCTCAACTTTCTCTATGTGATCTCTAAACTCCAATGAATGCATTAGTCACTTTTTAAAATTGCATTGGTCAACTCTATCATGATATTTTGTCTGTAACCTCCGTTGACAAAATAGAGCTTCATTTTTAGCTTAGAGGGCCAGAAGTTTTAATGCAGTAAAAATCTCTAGTTATCTAAGAGTTCAGTTATTTTAATCTTTTCTCTAAGTATTGGTTCCAAGGTAGAGGAATGTTAAGGGCTAGACAATTGAGGTTAAGTGATTTGCCCAGGCATACAAGGAGGAAGTGTCTGAGGTCAGATTTGAACTAAGGACCTCTAGGCATGGCTCTCTATCCAACTGACCCACCTAGCTGCCCTTCCCACCTCCCCAACCTTCTTGCATGAACTTTTAAAATAACAGTTCTAATATGTGTTGGTTTTGTTTTGCTTTTCTCTGTGCCTCTTGGTTTTAATCCTTGTGGATATATTTGTCTCTTTTCTTACAATTTCTTCACTTTACGAAGATCTTTTTTAATTATCTTGCCATCCTCTAAGGTGCTAATTTGGTTTTGGCTGCAAATTTCATTTCATCATCCAAGTGACTGATAAAAATGCTAAGTTGAGTACTTACCCTGTCAAATTTGACCATTTCCATGGCCCTAAATTAAACCACAGATAATTTGGGAGACAGCTCTTCAAGTTAGTGTATCTTTATGATTCAGTCAAATTATATCTTCTAAACAGGTTTGTGCGGTATATAAATTGCAATAGAATTGCAAGTTTCCTTAAAATATAGTTTATTCTATGCTACAGAATGGAAACTGGCTATTTTTCTCTTTAGTACTAGGTAGGTATGCTATGACTTGGTTTTTTGCCCAGCTATATTGCTTACTCCAACTACAATCACCTGGATTATTTCTAAGCATAAAATTTTATGTGTTACAAAATATATTCATCATTCCATTTGATGCATACAACAACCTATGATATCATCTAGCCAGAGATTATTTTCTTCATTTTACGGATGCAGAAAATAATGGTCAAAAGGGTCATATATCTTATAAATGGTGAGGGAAGGCCCAGAGCCCAGCTCTTCTTACATAGTTCCCTGTAATTAAGAGATTAGTAACTTGATAATTAGCTTCAATATCTAGTAGTTCCAAAACAGAAATTATGTTTTTTGTGGCATCACATCTATATATAAAAAATTAAGAGACAGTCACTCCAAGAATCTAAAGTCCTGAGAATGCCAAAATTGATGGTGTGCCTTCTCCTTTATTGAACAGAAAGTCTGTTTTCATCAGTCCCTAAAATAAGGATGTATTTTCTGATGTTCAAACTATATTTGGCTTTTATCTTTCTGTTCTTCATACTTTGCAGTCTTCCTTCAGTGAACCTGGACTGAGCAACAATTTTAAGTCTTACAATAGTCTATCATTTAACAAAGTATATTTCAGTTACATATTGTTCTAGCTGCATGGGTCCAACCAAAAAAAAACAAAAACAAAAACAAATTAAATCATTCTTTTATAATTTGGCCAAAGATGTCTACCATCCCTCTGTGTTTTCCTTTTCTCTTCATAAGTGTGTGTGTGTGTGTGTGTGTGTGTGTGTATGTTTGTTTGTTTTATCAGACTTGTGAAAAAAGTGGTCTCCAAAGTGAAGAAAGTGAGAGCTATAACACCACCCTCATGATCATGTGGTCATCTAATCAAAATTGTAGAAGTTGAGCTTCTTCTTGAACTCCATGTGATAACCAGTCATGGAATATGCCTTGGAAATAATCAGAACTACCATTTGGAAGCATTTTTACTCAAATGCTCACCCATGTCAATCTTTCCCACTTCTGGGAGTGCAAACTCCCAGTGTCTTCTCTGCTGCATGGGGAATAGTCCCCTTAGGGAAGTTACAATCTAATTCCCATCCCTGCAAGCTCCATTGGGAAAAATTCCTACATTCTACCACAGCACAATGTGATTCCCCAGAAGACCACATGGCAATGACAAGGAACTTTCTCTTAGTTCTAGGGAAGTGAAAAGTAAAAACTCCAACACTCCATCTCTCCTTTTAATTCTGGGTGGGACCTAGTGAATGACACAGGATGAGCATGTATGGATGGGTTGTGATCAGCACTGCAGATACATATGCATTTTCTTTCTACCCCTCTTCCAAACTTCCCTGCTTCTGTCAAGAGTACCGACATCCTCTAGTTTTCCCTTAGAAATGGTAGATTCTCCCTATCTAACTTTAAAATGTACCTAACTTCATTATCACTCTCCACTCTTTATTTTCACTAATCCTATGTATCTAAGTAGTTGACAAATCTTGTCATTTCTACTTACAATATCTCTTGCAACCATCTTTTCCACCATCAGAGTTCAGGTCCTCATCACCTTTTGCCTGGATTATTATAATGGCTTCCTGATTAGTCTCCCTGCCTCAGTTCACTGCCTTCTGCAACTCACCTGCCCCTCAGTAGACAAAGTACAGCTCTGAACAGAATATTCTTCTACTGAATAAACTCCAGTCATTTCCCACTGACTCTATCATTAAATATGGCATGGTTTGACTTGGCATTAATGAGTCCTTTACAACTTTGCACTATCGACCCTTTCAGTCTTATTAAACTTTAGACAAAATGACATTCTTGCTATTCCTTCCACTCACTTGAAAACAAAACAATATCCAAATGAATAGAAATTAAGATACCATGCTTTCCATTAAACTGAACCACATAAAGAAAAAGCACTGGATTCATATTGAAAACTTCTGCTGAGTGGAAACCAGAGACAATCAACTTTTGCCTAGTGTTTTTACTTTGTGCATGATGCATATCTCCACAAAGAAAAACATGAGTCCTACTGAAAAGCTTGGTTATATTCATTTACTGTCATGACCCAATATTTGATGGTTATATTGTATAACTTTCAATAAAGGGTATCAAAAAGGAAAGGAGGAGAGGAGGAAGGAAGGAAGGAAGGAAGGAAGGAAGGAAGGAAGGAAGGAAGGAAGGAAGGAAGGAAGGAAGGAAGGAAGGAAGGAAGAAGGAAGGAAGAAAGAAAAAAATTCAGTTGCTTGGCAAACTATATTGATCAAATTAACTTAATAATTAATTAATATTAGTTTCTATAATTCTGCTTTGTCCGCCAGGTCATATACAATTAAAAAATGCAACACATTAAAAAAATGAGGAAACCAAGGTTAGAGACTTTCTTCTGTAATTTAGAGTTTTAGTTTCCTGGGGTTCTGAGACATTGAGTGACTTGCCCAGGGTCCCACAGCCAATAACTATTAGAGGTTGAAACTAAACATGGGATTTCCTGACTAACTCTGCTGCCTCCTAAGTTGTGTGTTAAAAAACAAAACAAAATGAACAAACAAACAAAAAATAGTCCTTTCTGTCTTGGGATCAATTCTAAGACCAAAGAGTGGCAAGCTGCCTCCTAAGTTTTAATAAAACTAAAATGCAACTCCTGAATGTTTTTTGAAAGAGAAAGAGGGTTTTTCCCCTTCCCATAAAATGGTTTTTATTTAATTTACATTGTTCTGTCTGCCAATTTCCTTCTAGAAACATTATTCAGAAATGGCATAATCAAAGCACATTAAATTTGGAGTCAGAAAATCATAGTAATGGAGCCAGAAATGTCCCTAGCTCCCTGGGTGGACTTGATTCTCAGTTTCCTCTCTAGATCCAAATCTAACATCTCTCCTCTCTTTCCTACCCCACCCCCTGCCCCTACCATGCAGGTAACTTCTCCACCCTCACTTCTTTTTGAGTTTTCTTTCAGAGTTGTCTTCTTCCATTAGAATTGAGGATAGGTACTGTCTTTCTGCTTATATTTGTACTTCCACCACTTGGCACAGTGTTTGGCATATAGTAAGCACTTAATACTTGCTTAGAACTTATTGAATTGTCTTGACTACCTCTTGGTATTTAGGATCCACAATTCTATGATCCTGTGAATCAGAGAGTATGCTTTTCAATGAGCTTAGTCCATTTGTGCTCTGATGCTTACAGCTCTTGCAATAAGCCAAAACTTTTCATTATCAAATCCGATCTTGGGAGTAATTAATTTTAAAAGATACATTTTATCCATTCCATCCCCTGAATCAAGGTAGTTTATAATATTGTGTGTTTATGAGAGAAATTACTGTATGCTTTGAATTGTGGGTATAGGAGCAGCTAGGTGGCTCAGTGGATAGAGAGTCAGGCCTGGAGATGGAAGGTTTTAGTTTCAAATATGGCCTTAGACGCGTCCTAGCTGTGTAACCCCAGGCAAGTGGATGAGCCTTTTTTTTTTCTTCATGATTTGTTTGTTTTGTTTTGCTTTTTGCCATTTCCTTCTCCAGATCATTTTATAGAAGAGGAAACTGAGGTACACAGGATTAAGTGACTTGCCCTGAGTCACACAGCTAGAGGCCAGATTTGAACTCACAAAGATGAGCCTTGTTGATGCTAGACCCATGATAATGAATCTGTGGTACACATATGGCACACAACCCCAGTTGCCTAGCCCATACCTCTCTTCTGACTTGGAACCCATAGTTAATATTGATTCCAAGACAGAAGGTAAGGGTTTAAAAAAACCAAAACAAAAAACTGCAGGCACAAATTTGGATACCATCTTAAAATGTTCAAAAGTTTAGCCTTTACTAGAAAACATTTTTTTGTCTTGCATCAACATGTTAATAAAGTCTAAAGTTCTTGCACAAACAAAACTGACTTCAGTGAGAATTATTTTCACACAAAGACTTCAGTATTGTAAGTAGTGATGAATTATTGAAAGCTATGTTTTTAGGCTGCCCAAAGCAAAAAACTGGTCTTGCAGTGGGGGAGTTAGGATGAGTCTTAACTTGGTGCAATGGGTTTGCATGTACTTTGGATAGGAAAATATAAGTAATATTTTCAAAGCATTTTTCTTAATCTTTCATGACCAGAGCCTCTATTGGGCAACCATATATTTCTTCTTATGTTTTCTGTTATTTCTGGAATCATTTAAAGGCTGTCATTTGAAAATGTGAGTTTTGGTTTTATATTAATAACCAGTTTGCATAAAAGTCGTTCCTGATTCTCTAACTTCTGTTGAGTCCTCATCTACCTTGTATTTATTTTGCATGTCTATGTACACACATATATGTATGTGTTCATATACACATATACATACAAACATAGAAAATATATATACGCACATAAACCAAGTATACTTATTATCTTCTCTGATAAAGTATAAGCTCCTTGAGGGCAGACACTATTTGATTTTTTTGTATTTGTATTTGTATCTCCCAGCTCTTAGCACATTGTCAGGCATTTGGAAGTTTTTTGTTTTTTGTTTTTGCTTGTTTAATATGATTTTAAAGACTTATAGTAAGACATGAAGAAATTAACATTTTTAATGTTTTTCTTGCTCTTATATTCTTGTTTGCTTTGGACTTTAAGAGAGCAAACAGGAAAGCACCAAGTAGAGTCATGAAGTTTTGACTTTGAATGCTCATTGTTGTTCAGTCATGAACAAGTCTTCATGACCCTATTTGAGTTGTTGTTGTTCAGTAAAGATCCTGGGGTTTGGGTTGTTTTTTTTTTCTTCATGATTTGTTTGTTTTGTTTTGCTTTTTGCCATTTCCTTCTCCAGATCATTTTATAGAAGAGGAAACTGAGGTACACAGGATTAAGTGACTTGCCCTGAGTCACACAGCTAGAGGCCAGATTTGAACTCACAAAGATGAGCCTTGTTGATGCTAGACCCATGATAATGAATCTATGGCACACATGCCAGAGAAGGTACACAGAGTTCTCTCTGTGAGCATGCCAGTCACTGGCCAGAGTTCCTTACTAGAAAGGCAGAGGGATTCAGGTGGAGCTGCTCCCTTCCCCCTCTCAACCATGCCTGACAATATTTTCTCACATCACCCAACCCTCTTCCCAGCAGCCCAATGGGAGTGCTTACTCCCCTGCCCCTCTCTACTCAGGCTGAGAACATTCCTCACTTCATCTGTCCCTCTGCCCAGAAGCCCAATGGGAACATACAAGAGATAAGGAGGGTGGCTCACAGGTGGCACAGCTGGAGGGGAATGGAGCACTCTAGTCACTCCTCTCCCTCTTTATACTTGCTGAGGACATTCTTCACTTCACCCACCAGCCTAATAAGGGTGCTTTCTCCCTTCCCTGTGTTTTTTAAGGGTGGGGTGGGGTGCATAAAATACTTGGTCTGTGGGGAGAGTATGGCACATGGTCCCTGTGGGGAAGGGACAGGATGTACAGTGCAGTCTCTAAAAGGTTTGCCATCATTGCTATAGACATAGCCCTCTATCCCCTGTGCCACCAAGCTGCCCATTTGAATGTTCCTTCTTACCATCTCTTTCTATAAATCCAGGAAAATGTCTCTGAGCCTCAGTTTCTACAACCATAGTAGTTACCCTATTGGTGGTTCACATAAATAAAATGTTTATTAATTTTTAATATATCAGTCATGTTTATTTCTCAATTAGAAAATTCTTATGCTTATAGGATTAGTTTGTAACTTAGAAATAGATTTGGTGGTTGCAATTAATCTGACACCATCAACACAGTCACACTCCCTTGCCAATATCTTATCTAACAGAATCCCAGAATCAAGATAAGGAAGTAGATTACAGATGTTAGTCAAGATGAGCATTGATGAAAAACAGACACATTGATAACTATTATGAATGAAATAAAGCCAGATCATTCATTTTAAGGTTCATATATGTTTTCCTTTTGGTAGGCCACTATAATCACATAGAATAACTGTCACTTGCTTAGAGAAGTTCCTTAATGTTTAGATTTTCCTCACTCTTCATCAGAATTAGTTATAATTCTGAAGAATTATTCCTACAACTAGGTGGTAGAGTAGGTTTATTTTGGGAGATTAATGATGAACAATTGTCTGAGATCAACTAAATTATAAATCTGCTTCAAAACTAGACTTGCATTTACCAAAGATGTTTTTGATAAAATTCATCCTTACTTCGATAAAAGCCGTGACTGATTTCAACTTTTAAAATTGGGAAACAGGCTCTGAAAACTTAGGACATTCCCTTTAAAGTTATCATCTAGTTCTTCAGAGTTACAGGTATAGGTATCATAAATACTCTTTCTCAGCATTCAGTGGGAAATTAGGGAATTGCCAAAAAGCACCAACGGGACCTTAAAATCCTAAAATAATGAAATCGTCCTAAAAAAAAAAGAATTCTTTTATACTGAGGAGTTCCTGAAAAAGAATGCTTAGTAAATGGGGGATTTTGATCACTTTTATTATCTTCTCTACAAGAGGAGTAACTCAAAATTTTTGACGGACTTCTATTAACACATCTATTATTTTGTGTGGTGCTTATTCCTTTGCAAATGACTTTCTGAGAAACTTTTAGAAACAAAGAACACAAAGAACGGTGTCCCACAGCTTTCTCCCTTAAAAACAATCCCTTGACTGACTAATGGCAGTTTCAGAAAACCACTTAACGTAAAAGTATGTTAGCCACTTACTCTAGTGCTTCTCCCCCCAATTTCCTAGCATAAAGATGATTTTTATTAGAGTGTGTTAATCCCTTTGTGCTCTTCCTCGGTGCTTTGTAGACAGAATGATTTCCCATAATCCGTTCTGGCATGTGGAGAGTTAACCAGGTTAAAGGGATCCCCAGCTAGCTTCTTTCACCAGGAATGCAATTCATGTTTACCTATATAAGGAAACCTGTTAGACTGAAATCAGTTTGGCGGATTTTTAAGCTGACAGAGAGACATGTAAGCACACACCCTGGAGAGTGGGAGTGCTTGGTAGGCTGGACAGAGCACAGCTTCCTGAATCTCAAACTGACTGCAATTCAGCTGATCCTGAGAAAAACAGCCCAGGAACCTTCTCCCAAAGCAGGCTGCTCCAAGGAACTATCTGCCTGGTTTCTGAGATCAAGCTTAAGGAGGGGAAAAAAAAAAACCCAAAGGACAGGAAAAATGGAGAAGGTAAGATGTAGATTGTTTTTTAAAGAAATATTTCCTTGACTCTTGGAAGTGACACTGTTGAACTCCTTGTGGAGGGTAAGAAACTCTGAATGGTGCAGCTTATCCATGTTCCTTAAACAGCAGCTCATTGCTGCCTAACTTATATTTTTCGGAAATACCTTAAGACAGCTCTTTGCCCCTTTAGGCACCCCAAGTGTCCACAGTCAATTCTTTCAGGGACTCAGATGTTGTAGAAAGTTTAGATCAAATCTGAAACGGTCCGGCCTTAGAAATGAGCAAACTTCCTTATCTTGGATGCAAACGGAACAGTGCAGAAGAGTCTTAGGATGCTTTGAGTAAATGCCCGAGTCCCTAAGGACAGAAGAGCAGATGCGAAGTTTGAGTTCTTAAAACCACAGGCAGTAGACTATTTGGCAGCCCGTAATTTGTCATTTTCTTCCAGAAAAAAACAAAAGCCCAAAGTATTATTTTTCATTCATTTAATTCTAATTCTCTGAGGGGCAAAATTCTCACAATCAGCCCATGCAACAAAGGACACCTTCTGAGAGACTTGGGGGGGGGGGGGAGGAGGCAAGCTGTGCTTTGTTCTATCGAATGTAAAGAAACTTTCTCTGATTCTTTGACAAGTACAGTATGCCCCTTTTGTATATACAGCAAGAAAGATGGATAAAAGTTTTCTGCCCTTTGGCTTTGCATTTGATTAGCTAACTTGAGGGGGTAAGCCCTACTCTTTGCTCTCTTCTAAATGTATACAAGATACCAATCTGAATGTAATTAAACAAGGAAATGTGAAAGCGTGTAACAGACGAACGTAGAGAATTTGATTCTACTTTGGGACCAGCAGTTGGAAGATGTAGCAGTTGGCGAAAAGCTAATGAAGTTTTAGTCTGGCTCACAGGTAAACTTTGTGAAAAGGCACTGGCCATTTCAGTTGAAAGCAATTGTCAAAAGTCATCCTGAATCAGAGGCACAGATTTTGTTTTTATTTTTAATAGCCAGGTGGTTTCCTTAAATGAATTAGCCTTGATAATTGTATGATTGCTCTGACTGCTCATCTCTCAAAGAAGTATTGTAGTTATCCAGCACGTACAGCTTCTTTAATCTTAAGAGCTTGGGGAACAGGATTGCATTACTCATTATAAAAAGTGGCACAATGACCTAATTTCATTTTTCTAAAAACTTGACTTCTCTCTCTCTCAGATTTAGATAAATAAAGGTAACTTTCTTTAAAACCAACCAGAGAAAGAAAACCTACTTCCCCTCTCCCCCATACAATTGAATTGCCAAGTCAAAATGCATCTTGTATGTAAAATGTTCATTTAATACATAGTGATGGCCACTGGCAACTCCTAAGTGATGAAGCAGGGACTAGATGACCATGGATCAAGCATATGGTAAAATTAACTGCTGCTTAGGGTTGGAGATTGAACTGAATGACCTCCCATTTGCCTTCCAACTTTGAGATCCTACAACTCTAAGGGCATTGGTTTGGTGTATTTTTTAGTTTAACTTAAAAATGTCTAAATCAGATCTGGAGAAGTAATGCATACAGAGGACCTTATATTATTCCTGTAGAGGCGTAATTGGATGTTAGCATAAAAGATGGGGCAATTAAAACTTTTGGAAACTTTTTAGCTTCCAACAGTTGTTAAGAAAATGAAGCATTCTTGATATCCCATGAATCTCAGTAGAAAGCCACAACACAGGAAATTCAATGTGCTTTTTCAAATATAGAGTCAACTCTTGATAATCTGCATGAAGATGATCCATATACTGGTTTATCTGCAACATTTGTTTAATCCCAAACTGACTTCTCCCTAGCAAGGAGATAACTGTCACTTACCTTACCTTCTTCCTCCCCATACACCAACACACCTCAACCCCAGCAATTGCACGCAGTTTTTATTAGCCTAAAATTTTAATTTGGAGGTCGTTGTGCCAAACTCCAAATGGTTTTTTGGATTCATTTTCAATCATGCCTACCATTGCTTTCGGCATTGTTGCAGGTGATTGATTGAGAGATGACTGGGCTACCGCTTTGCTGAGTTTCTTTCTCCAAAAGGAGATCTGCTACTGAGACAAAAATGAATGCTACACTCCACAAGAGGTGCCCCTGGGGAGTTCATTAGCAATGAATTGGATTATTCTAGTGCCCAACCTACTCCCTGGGTGAATGAAAGTTAACTCTCTTTGGAGCCTCCATTAACTCTTTCAACCTACTTGGGTACCATTTCCTAAGTGACTTAAGCACAGAGTAGCCCTATTAAGCAGCTTCATTTGGACCCAAAGTCTAGTTTGGAAACTCCAGATTTCGGATGCAGTGTGTTAATTTTGGATTTGGGGTTCATTTCAGGGAAAGTATAATTATTTTCATTGTCTTTCATGTAGTCATGGGAATGGTAAGGATTTTAGAAAGTCAACTAGTCCAATCCCATATTTCTATGTAAGGCAAGACTTAAAACATTCCAGATGGGGGGCGGGGAAGAAGATATCTGTTCTTAAAGATCTCTTGGGAAGTAGATTGCAGCCTGTTTATTCTGATGTTTAATCAAACGTTGAAAGCCCTTCCTAATGTCTCTTATCCTTAACAGGATTCCTTTCTCTTAACAATTTAAAGGACCATCTAGCTATGCTTTTTCTAGATATCAAGGAAGTCTATCTCCTCATACAGGAAGTCTTAATGAGAAAATCACATGGTTACCAGACATAAAATTGGTATTATTATACACAGACTTAGATATTATAATGCAATAGTAAATCACATTCCTATGCCAGTCAACTTCCCTGGACAACTTTCTATTCAAAAAATAAATAAAAAAAAACAAACCCTAGCTTTGCTGCATTGTGACCAGAGTACTGACAAACAGGAAATTGTTGCCAGCCATCTCATGGATACCCCTCATGGGATAGACTTTCCCCAAGTTTCTAAATATCAACCTCAAATAGAAGTAAAAAATCACAGGCCAGATTTTCATAGGATCATAGATTTAGAGCTAGAAGTGTCCGGTGTGTGTATGTGTATTCTCACTCTCTTTATGTGCATGTGTGTACCTTGGCTATAAGAATCTAAGGTCCAGAGACGGAAATTTGCCCAAGGTCACATAGCTGCTGTGTAGCAAGAACAGGATTTGAACACAAGCCTCTCACTCTAAATCCGACACACTTCCCACGCTACCTCATCTGGTTTTATTTTGGAAGAAAACAATTTATGCTACTTGTCAGCAACTTTCCTTGTTTCTCTTTTGGGACGAACAGACTGTTGAATTCACCATTCTTTAGGTTTCCCTCTGTAGATCTTCTCTTCTCTCTAGCTTCCTGGATGGCTTGCCAGTCTATTGATTTCCATTGTCTTTTCTCATATTATTTCCCATTTTAATCACTGATTCACAACTGGTTTATTGAATGCAAGGCACTGGGGGGCTAAGTGCTGAGGGTGATACAAAGACATACCAAATATGAAGCCAAACTTCTATACAACTTAGCTGAGAAATGTCATGAGCTGTATGATAGAACGGCTCTAATCTAAGAAATAACCATGGCTTTTGGTGCTACAGGTAGTCAGCACAGCTTTTACTGAAAGGGTTGTGCCTGTATGAAGAACCTCCTTCAGATGTGGCCAGGACTGCATTTGCCTAAATATAATGCAGCTTTTGGAGAAGAGGTTTTTTGTTTTGTTTTTTTAATTTAAATTTATCTTTTTTCCATTAACAAGCATGTATTTTCTCTCCCTCTAACCTCCTCTGCCTAGAAAACAAAACTAAACCTTTATAACAAATATGCGTCCTCATGTGACACGCTAGAGCAATTCCCCTAACAATGACTACTATTATATGTTATATACATGTCATATATATGTAGTATATAGAAAGGATCTAAATTTTCAGGAAAAAAATGCCCAAACAAAGCAATTCATATTGATGGCTCTCATTGTTGGAAATGATTAAGGTGCAAGTTCAAATACACATTCCAAGAAAAAGGACATGAGCAGCTGCCGTCATATTTACCGTTGTGTGTTTAAGGCTTAGAATCAGTGACAGAGAATTAATAAGCGGTTTGCTCCGGTAGGATTCTGTAAGTATCTAGGGCACTGGCAGAACCAATTTAAAATATATTTATATTCCAAGAAAGGTTAGGTGATGAGATGATAGAATTTATAAAGTGAAGGCAATGCCTCCTAGTTAAATGTAAAAGTACATTTCCATTTTTTAATTAATTGCTTGCAATCACATATAAGGAATCCTTCAGTGAATGAGGCTTTCAGAGAAACTTAGTTAAGTTAAAAGTTCATTCTGAAGATTTGATTCCAAAAAGGTGGTTTTTTTTCCTTTATGTAAAAGAAAAATTATAATAATGGCAATGACAAGAATGCTGACATTTTTCTTTTTAAACTTATTTTACTGTATTTTCTTTTTTATATTATATATTCCTTTTACATAAATTCCCATATTCTTATATATTTCTTTTTTATATTTTACATGTAAAATAATTTTTAACATTCATTTTCTGTATGTTGTTCCAAACTCTTTCCCTCCCATCCTTCCCCCATCCCCAAGACAGTAAGGAATTTGATGTCATCCCAAAATTTTTCAAAGGTTGTGCTAAAAGAATCTGAGTAAAGTTGGGACTCTATGATAGATAGGACTGTGGGATGTGGTACATGGGCATGCACATTTACAGACTCATCTTCACTTGTCCAAAACTGAAATTAAACAGTCTCTTCCATTTGACAGCGTTGAATCTTAACACATGACTGAATTGGAATTTTTATCCAAATGCCAGAGTTCCAAAACACTCCATTATTTATAGGTATTGCCCCGAGAGCAGGGCTCCAGTACTTAAGCTAAAATTATTTTTTACTCAGCAGAATCAAATTCTTCTGCTATTTTGGCCTCTGCTGACATGCATTTATCACCTCAGAACAAAACAACACACACACACACACGCACACACACGCACACGCACATGCACACACAGACTTAAACAGCAGATAGAAATGTGCATTCCAGTTCTTCTGTTGAGCCCAATGTTAGGAAACAAAAAGTGACTAATTGGGTTTGTGTTTTGATGGTGGATTCACATCTAAATAGCTTGTGGGTATCATCCACAACATCAGGTTGCTCTCTTTCTCTCTGATGGACAGATACATTGATAGATAGACTGATGGATCAATTGATTGATAGATATAAATGTGAAAAGGGGCAAAAAATACACTTGTTTGGTTGTTAGTGTGACTTTCTACCACAGATACAATGAAAAGAAAACCTTTACATCCTTTTGAACAATGAACAGCTTTGAAATAGTGTTATAATAGAAGTCAGTAGGTAGACTGGGCAGGAGAAGTTTGAATAAAGAAACAGTGGAGGAGGAGGAATACACAAGTGAAGGAGGGCCAGAAGAGAGCTAGAGATAGTAAATTCAGCAAGCCTCTGACAAACTAGCTTTGGGATAGGAAATGTATTTCAGGATAATAAAATTCACCTCAATTTACACAGTCTATAAAGCTAGCAGAGCATGTTGCATACATTATTTCCTAGCTTCACTACAATATCCTATGAGGTCTTGTTAACCTCCATTTCACAGATGAGGAAACTGAGGCTCAGAGTGGCTAAATAACTTGCCCAGGGCATGTTGTTGGTATATGTGTGAAGTGAGAGTTAAATTCACCTATTCCTAACCTCCAAATCTAGTGCTCTACCTACTGCCACATTCCTCTGTTATTCTAGCTTAGTTTTCCTTTTTCTTGTACATGCTACTTTCTGAGGGGAAAGTGGTCTTGAGCATTCCTTAGCTGACTCAGACTTACTATTCCACCTCTTGATGCCCTTTGTTTCTCCCTCACTTCCTATGCCTTTATAAATCACATCTGCTTCTCTATCAGAGTGGAAGAGACCTTGGGTTCATAAAGGCTTTACCAGTGAAATAGAGCCTCTGAAAGTACTAGGCAGCTGAAAAACTTTGAATATAGGTCAGGCGTTGTCTGAGGACCGATCCAGACAATGGCAGAGAACTTATCACCAGGTTAGTCATAAAGTGATGAGTTTTTCAGCTATAGGAATACTTCAAGATTGGTCTAGCTCTCAAGGCAGGGCAGTTGATGATGGCGGCTCTTATCTGTATATGTGTGTGAATATACACATATATGCATATACATTTTTTCTCCAGTTATATTGTCCTGTGGCTGTGAATTTCTCCCATTTCCTCCTAGCTCATTCTTCTGTAATCAAGTTAAAGAGATTTTAGCAAGCAGACGCGGACACATTCATTTCTCTCCTGACACATTTTATCACTGGCAACTGGGCTTTTTGGAAAATGTAACCAGAGAGCTTGCAGTCCTAATTTCACACTCCCTGTAGGGTTTTGTTAAAAGTTTGATGTTGCCATTATGTTATCTATTTTGTAGGGATGGTTGTGTACAGCATGTGTCATCACATTGCCCTTAAGTGACCTCAGTAAATTCCTTTCTTCCCCACAAAGAACATATCTAACTGGAAAAAGCCACTAATGGCTGAACAGCTGTAAGCAACAGTGAGAGCAAAAAGCCCTAGACACTAACAGGTGTTAGAAAGGGAAGGGCTAAATCCTGCGGAATTCAGTTAGGAGCATCTCCCGAAGATTTCCCTGAATTACACAAGTCCAAGTAAAGTTTGGAGCGGACTCTTGTAAGATGGTCTGTTCTACAGCCACACCCACATTCATGCCTCAGTGTCCACAGTCTGTCCATAAAGCAGCAAAACTATCTCTAAGACTTTTCCAAGCAACCAATTTCAATGTATTCTGCTCACTGTGTCTATGTATTTACCCCTACTATAAAGCACACACACACACACACACACACACACACACACACACATATATTAAGGCTCACATGTAGTTGTGTGTTCACGCATTCATGTATACTTCCACACAGCCTTATTTGTCTCACACATCTCTGCTTCCATGGATTGAAAAAAATGAAGCACTATCCAATGGTAAATCAATGGCACACTGGACACCTCACTGATATCCTTACAGGATCAGCAGAATAAGAGAAAGAGCTTCAGGACATAGTTATGTGGATGCCCAAAGCAAACTTATGGGCAGACATTGACAAGGTTTGTACAGCTTGGATGGATTGCAGTCTATATTGTTGGAGGGAATACTTATATTGATGAGATCATAGATCCATTGGGAAATCTTGTTTATGGGGCAGTATAGGTTGTGTAGGAAGATTGTTTGAATTCCTCCCTCCCATGGATTCATATATTTATTCTCTCTCACCACCACCAATATTCAGTACAACAAGCATTCATATACCCTACACCACACAAAAAAGGGACTAAAGAGATTGCCAGTAGGGTACAGAGAAAATGCACCCATTGGAGTAGTAAAACTTGAGTTTGAATTTACTCTTTGTGACCATAGGAGCAGCATTTAAACTCAGTGGGTCTCAATTTCCTCAAATATCAAAGGATCAGATTGAACTAGATTAGTCTAAGCCATCTCCTAGTTCTATGTCCATTGGTTCAGTGTATGTTGTAGATGTTCTACATGGGAGAAGGTTCTGGGATACTTAATTGACGATGAATTCTCCTATGTTATTTCCAAATGTGCTTGGCCCTCAATTTGCTTACATTTATGAGGTTATATTTGTTTTGCAAATGAGAATGAAGTGACTTTTGTGTTTGTCGTAGGGGGTGATAACATTTGTTCTAGATCTGTGATTTTATTGGGATAATAACATGCTATAAGGAAACTCCCTCTATGTAAGCAGATGGGTACCCATATAAAAATACTGAGTCCTAGTTTCTTGGGGCATTGAGAAGTTAAGTGACACACTAATTGTAAAAAAGCATGTCTTAAACCTAGGTTGAGGCTGATTTTTTTACCCACAAACCTTGCTCCATCTCCAGGTGTAAACTGGCTAAATAATGAAAATTAATAAAACAAAAAGCAGTTGCCATTCAGAATGGAAATGTCTGGTATACTTTTGAAAGGTTACTTTTCAAATCAGCCTCCTCTTCCACTTCAAACAAAGCACGCAAAACTCTCCAAACAAATTTCCTTCCCTGCTTGAATTCTATTTGCCTCAAAATGGAACCAGAAAAGAAATGGAAGATTTATAAATGCACAGCCAAATCTGAATTGTTATTTCCCAGAGCAACTGCCATTATCACTTCATAAAGATTTTCTTGGCGATGAAGTCTACCAGTTCAAAAGCATGGCTGATGAGAGCCTGCAATCTCAATCTTCAAATGTAAGGAATAATGCAGTATTCCATGGAAACACTGCAGCAGCATCTCAGTGCCAGCTGTTCTAAGAGCATGTGCTGGAAGAGACGTGATGCAAAGGAAAGGAGGAGGAGCAAGGCAGTATCCAGCCCCAAAATGGTTTTCCTGTTCCCATGAGCATAATGCTCTGTATGATAAAACATCTGCCAATAGCTTTGAGATAATAAAATAACCTGGTAGGGTCCAGGTGGCTTGAGGTGCTTTAATTTAAAATAGGGAAATCAATATGTACATATGCTAGGTTGGGCTTTTGTTCAACTCAGGGCCCCTACTGAGCAGATCCCCAGTACCAGAGTTCCTTCCCTTTGATGTCATCAGAAGTGCCATACTCTTAACAGTCTTATAGAACATGCCACAGCCCAAGCTGTGGGCTTTCCATCCAACCTTCTTAAATGGAAGGATGAACATCCTGACAAAGAGAAAATACATCAAACACTTCAATGAATAAATAACGGATAAGAATTTCTGCTTCTAGGCACAAAAAGAAAGCGCTTACCGAGATAAAGATGTGAACCATGAGTGCTATCAGGCCTTCTGGAGTATTTTATCCTGTCCCTGAAAGACTGAAAATGAAGTGCAGGAAGGTCTTTGCCAGGAAAAGGGGTGTTGTGAATTAGTTCATAAAATACTCTCTGAATTATCCTTGAAATGATCTGCCTTACATGTACTTGTACTTTGGATTTGTTTTTGTATTTACTCCAGGATATAATTCGGTAGCACTCATCATTATGTGAGCTTTATCCTATTCTCACTTTTAAGATGAGCAAGTTGCCCATTTTCTGTGGGGAAAGCATATGTGGACTCATGCTTATGTATGTATAAATATACACGTATGTTACATGTTTGGTGATATCATTAAACTTTTTACTATTAAAAAATTTTAACAACTATCTTACATCTTAGAATTAATATTGTGTATTGGCTCCAAGACAGAAAACTTACCAGGGTTCAGCAATGGAGATTAAGTGACTTGCCCAGCATCACACAGCTACGAAGTCTCTGAGGCCAGATTTACTATTAAATTTATGTTTTAACTTGATCAGAAGTTTGGATAAACCACATCCATACGTATTATTGGTTTTAAAAGGCTTTTACATTAGATCATATTCTGGTCCCTTTTATTAGAATGCCTTTTAATTCACCTATTTCCCACAGTTTAAAATTTAGCATTTTGTAGTCTTTGTACATATCTATAACAATTCTGATAATTGTTCAAAGAATAAAATATAGTGGGGCAGATAAAACACTTTTCAAGCCTTAATATTCTGTATCAATATTATTGTTACTAATGGTTCTCACTTGACCTCGGTTTATTTTCAACATCAAAGACCAAACAATTGTATACATTTATGCTATCAACACTGCATTTTCTGCCAATAAGCACAAAATAATTTTTAAATCTAAAATATGTTTTCCTGTAAAGCTTTTTTAACACCTGTTTATGTTGGTGGCAAAGCAGCTTAACATTAACTTACTGGAGGTGGAGGAGAGGGAAGTCCTCCTCTGCTTCCTGATCTTTATGTAGGTAGAGAAATCCTGAGTATTGAAATACTCAGCCTTCTCTGGCACTACTGAATTACCAGCCTGCAGAAATGAAATGAAAATAAAGGAAACTTTTTTGTTTCCCAATTTCTTTGTTAAGCAAATTTAATTTCATGTTTAATGAATATTTGTTGAATTACACCAATAACTTGCAATCATTTGGCAGGATATCCTGCAAATGCATATCTATGTGTCTATCCTCCTCATGTTTGCTGTGTTGACACTTGGAATTACCTATTGGGAAACATATGAGGTGAGGGTCAAATAGGACAAAAAAAGGAGAAAAGTTTTAAAATTACTGTGGGGAATAGGTTGAATGTGTAAAGAGATTAGGTTCAAATAGAAATAAAATCTGAGGAAAGGTCATGTAACAAGGAAGCAAACAACATTTGGTTGTGAAGGGGGAAAAATAAATTTTGGGGTGTTTTGAAGAAAGAATGGATAAATAAGTAGTAGAGAAAGTAAGAAGAGTTAATATGATATTAGCACAAATAAGGAAGGATCAGCAGATTCTTATATCTGGGAAATTACTGCTCCATGTTCTATGTACTTCTTAAGAAGAAAGTTTTTTTTTGCAATCATTAGCATTTCTTTTTATGTTTTTTTGAACTATCTTAGAATCAGTACTACGTATTAGTTCCAAGGCAGAAGAGCAATAAAGACTTAAGTGACTTGACCAGGATCACACAGCTAGGACGTGTCTGAGCCCAGATTTGAACCCAGAATCTCCAATTTTCAGGCCTGGCTCTCAATCCACTGAGCGACCTAGCCCCTCCCATCTTCTCTTTCTATAAAATATTGTTGGTATAATTTTTTAAAAACTCTACCTTTAATCTGAGTATCAGTTCTAAGACAGAAGAATGGAAATGGCTAGGCAATTGGGATAAAGTGACTTTCCCAGGATCATACAGCTAGGAAGTATTTGAGGTCAGTTTTGAACCCTGGTCCTCCCAAAGCTGGCCTGATGCTCTTTCTACTCTACTACCTGACTTCCTCTGTATCATTTGCTTTTCCAACATCTGGAGCCATCCATAGCCCCTCCTGCCAATGCTGTGAGTATAAAAATTAGAATTTTAGTCAGTAATGCTTACTACTTTTCATCTGATCTAAGTACACAAGAACATGGACTAGCAAATCTTACCATGTTGGATGCCCTGATTTGGTGAATGATTGTTTTTATATGGCAAATAATAATGAATAACGAACATGATAATGAAAGGGTTAATAAACATATGTTCTCTATTCCAAGGTCCTTTCATATACCTAAGAATATTAAGTTTGTCCACCCCAGTATCTAGGTCAATATTTGTAAAGACACTTTGAACTACTAGTGGGAATGGGGTGATAGAGTCTTGAAATCATTATTCACCATTAAACTCTGAAGGGGTTCTTTTCCTTTTGGTTTGGTCACTGCCCAATTTTAGAAAACTAAACCTGAACCTGAAAAGCCAGGCTCTCAAGAGTTTCATCCTATTCATTTAACTTTGCTATAATTTTGCTCACAATAACCTGTGTTTTTAATTCCGTATCCCAAAGATTGTTTTTACTGTTTTAGGGGGCTATTCTTATAAAGCCACTCACACATTTGGAGCCCCATTCCATCCCATACATTTGATTATCAAGGACTAACAGTTAATTGTTAATCCTTACGTGAAGCATGGAAATATGTCACAAAGTGGTTTGGGATAGCCTATCAATTGTTGACTCACAGTTATGCAGCTGTATTTAAAACTCCACTGGGCAATCCTGAATATGTTGTGTTTTGCCTTTGATACAGTGCCATACCACCTCCATTAGTGCAGTGGTTAGACTAAAAACATCTGCTTGCTTTTATTACACATGTGTTATTTAAGATGTTCTGCTTTTTTATGACATAAATCACTAGAATAGACCAACATTCAAAAAATTATTGGTGTTCCAATAAATTAGTCATTGCTTACTTAATTATTGAATATTATGTAATTGATCTTCTACATACATGATGTTACATAGTTCA
The DNA here is from genome assembly GCF_027887165.1 of Monodelphis domestica. Classification (NCBI taxonomy): domain Eukaryota; kingdom Metazoa; phylum Chordata; class Mammalia; order Didelphimorphia; family Didelphidae; genus Monodelphis; species Monodelphis domestica. The sequence goes on along the minus strand of NC_077234.1, from coordinate 229,654,851 downwards.
CGTTCTTCTGGAATGGTATTTTTCTGAGCATTCCCATTGGTAACTATTATGTTCTAAGTAAGAAAATTGCCATAAGTCTATTTGTAATCAGGCATAACTGTGATTTTCAGAGATCACTGCTTTTGTGTTCTCTCAGTCTCATCTTAACACCTTTGTTTTTTTTTTAAATCATTTCTAATTATCACATTTTAGATTGGCCTATCTATATCTTTTTTATATTTTCCTGACACTATTTCTTTGCTAATACTGTTCCCTATTACTAGAAGGACATCACTCCCTTCTCAACCTATTAAATTCCTAGCTATTCCTTAATCAAATGAAAAATATTTATTAATTCACTGCTCTGTGCCAGCCACTTCCCTGATGTAAATGTTGCCTCCTTTGCAGACTTTTCCCTAATTCCAAACAATTGGTAATGCTTTTTTGTTTTTATACCTCACATAGCACTTTACTTACCCTTCCCCCTTAAGCATTTAAAAAATGATTATAGTTTTCAATGTATGTTTCATATACTAGCAATAGACATTTAAGTTCCATTAGTAGCTATTATTTAAATGCTTGTTTTTCTTCATCAGTGTTCTTCACTAAAATTAAATTCAAATCATTCATTTAAAAACTTTTGAGGGGACTTCTGGGTAAACATGGCTGAAGTTTAGACACAGGAATCTACATTTCCTCATCACCTACTGATATAAATTACCTCAAAAGGCCAAAAAAATGAATTCATATAAACAAGGGGACTACACAGTAGGGCGCAGAATTGAAGGTATAAGGGATTTGGGCATTTCTACACTATAAGGGGGTGAAATAGTTTCCACCAAAATGTGAGCTGATCTACTCAACCCAACCCCACCTTCAGAGCCAGTGCACTAGATTCAGAGCCAGCACAGGCTAGAATTAGTGAGCAAATGAAGGGCACCTCTAGGTCGTTGGCAGCTGACTAAGTCCACCAAAGACCCAACTCTGAGAGCAGTTAGCCTTGAGACCCCAATAGGAGAAAGAGCACAGACCTTGGGCATGGAGATAGTGCAGACAAGGGTTGCAAATAGTAGAAGCTCCAGAGACTCAAGAAGTGGCCTCAGGCAAAAACCTTAATCCTTACCTCCATACACAGAGAGCCTGCCCTCTTCACTCAGACTTCTGACTAGAAAGGGAAAGAAAAACCAGCATAGTGATGGCCAAAAATGCCCAGGAAAAACAACTTCCCAACACCAAGAAGAACAAGAAGAAGGCTTTGACCCTGGATAATTTTTATGGAGGAACAATCCAGACTACAGAGGAAATAGCAGAAGAGGACAAACAAATAAATGTATCCAAACCTTCTCAAAAAATGGAAATTGGCCACAAGCTCTTGAAAAATTTAAATCAGAGCTTATGAAAAAAAATGGAAGAATATTGGCAAGAAAAGTTGGAAGTCATTCAAAAAAGGAAAAAAAAAAACAGTTTAAAAGACAGGAACTCCCAATTGGAGAAAGAAGCCCAGAAATCAAATGAAATGATGAATAAATTAGAGATCAGAATTAAACATCTGGAAGTCATGAAAAGCAGGATAGACCAAACCAAAAAGGGAAATCAAAAGATTATAGTGGAAAACCAGTCTTTAAAGACCAGAATTGGGCAACGAGAAGTCAATGATCTCACAAAAAAGCAAGAACTAATAAAGCAAAATCAAAAGATTGACAAAATAGAAGGAAACATGAACTATCTCACTGAGAAGATGATTGTTCAATAAAATATGTCTAGAAGAGACAATTTGAGAATCATTGATCTACCTGAAAACCCAGAAATAAACAAAAATCTTGACATCATACTACAAGAAATTATTCAAGAAAGCTGATGTTCTTGAACAAGAGGACAAACTAGACATTGAAAGAGTTCATAGTTTAGTTCTACACTAAATCCTCAAAAGACAACCCCCAGGAATGTAATTGCCAAATTTAAGAGCTTCCAAGTTAAGGAAAAATTTTTACAAGAAGTCCAAAAAAGAAATTCAGATATCAAGGAGCACCAATCAGGATCACACAAGATCTGGCAGTTTCCACACTAAAGGACCACAAGGCTTGGAATTGGGTATTCAACCAAGGATCACCAACCAATCAAAACTGACTATATACTTCCGGGGAAAGTATAGGCATTCAAGAAAATAGAAGATTTCCAAGTGTTTGCAAAGAAAAGACCAGAACTGCATGAAAAGTTTGATATCCAAACACAAAGATTAAGAGAAACATGAAAAGGTAAATAACAAAGAGAGAGAAAAGGGGACAAATGTTTTTTTTTAATTTAAATTTTCTTCTTTAAGGGCTTCAATAAGAGTAAATTGTTTATATTAATATGTGGAAAATATTATTTGTAACTCAAAAATTATATTCACTATCATAGTAATTAGAAGAATCATTTATAGGTAAAGATTGGGTAATAAGTGGTCTAATATGATATGCAAAAAAAGAAAAAGGGAGGGGGGAATAGAAAATAGTACCAAGAGAAACTTGAAGGAATAAGATAAATAGCATAATCAATATCACACAAAGAGGTGCATGGGAAGGGGGGGAGAATAATATCATAAGAAGAAGCAGAAGAGAGTGATAATAGGGAAATACTTAAACCTTACTCTCAATGAAATCAATTCTGAGAAGGAAGAGCATCTAGATCCATTGGAGTATAGAATTCTATCTTACCCTACAGGGAAAGTGAGAAGGGAAAAACTAAAGTGGGGAGTGGGTCGGGGAGTACAAAAAAGGAGGGAAAGGGTGTGGAATTTAATAGACACTAAAAAAAAGAAGGGAACAAAAAGGGAGCTATAATAAGAGTGGGGATTAAGGGAACTGATTAAAAGCAGGCTGAGGGAGACCGCCAGCGGTACCCTCAAGAAAGGAAAGATAGGAGTTTTACCTCTTGGGGGAAGGATCTGAAGTTGAGAGGGATGGAAGAAAGAACCAGCCACGAACCATACGTTACACACGAGCCCCAAAGAGATTAGCTTGGCCAGTCCTTCATTTCCCAAGGACAAAAAACCCTGAGGTGACCATAACATCATGGAAATCAGAACTGTGTTCAGAAACAGGTAAAGAGCAAGCCCAGTCCCATCTAGTTGCATGGACTTTTATGGCTCATGGTTAGGGGAAAGTGCAGGAAAGTTAGGTCATAGAGACAAAAGAAACTGCATAAGAAAAACCGAGCATGGCCGGAGGCCGAGTTATAAGAGAGATAAGTGAAAGGAGTGAAAGTAAGGAAGGAAGAAAGGAAAAGTGAGAGAGAGAGAGAGTGGGTTGGCCGCTGTGTGGCTTGTCTTTTATTAATATTCATATGCAAATGTCCATAATAAATCTTAATAGGAGACACAGTGGATTATCATTGGTAGAAAGGCAAATTGTCATAAGATAAGGGAGGATCCTTTTTCAGCCTGGGGAGAACAAAGAAACCTGATTTCTCGCCTAAAGCTGGGGGATGCTGGGATCAAGGGTCAAAGGCTTTACTTGCCATGCGCAGGACTGAGCATGCTCTCTCCTAAGACCAACTTTACAGCTTAATTATCTCTCTAGAGTAAACACAACTGTGGACTGCTACACAAGCCAGTTGTTTAAAAAGATATAGCAAAAGAAGAACGTGCAGAACAAAGAGAGGATATATAAATGTTGGGGGGATACAGAGATGGTTATCATAACTCTGAATGTAAATGGAATGAACTCAACAATAAAACAAAAGCAAATAGCAGAGTGGATTAGAAACCAAAATCCCACCATATGCTGTTTACAAGAAAGACATATGAGGCAGGTAGATACTCATCAAATAAGGATCAAAGGCTGACAGAAAATATATGGCCTCAACTAAGAAAAAGAAGGCAGGAGTTGCAATCACGATATTTGACAAAACCAAAATAAAAATAGATCTGATTAAAACAGATAAAGAAGTTAATTAATTTCTGATACAAGGCAAAATAGACAATGAGGAAATATCAGTAATCAACATGCCTGCACCAAATAGTGTAGCATCCAAATTTCTAAAGGAGAAACTAGTGGAGTTAAAGGAGGAAATAGATAATAAAACTATATAAGTGGGAGGCCTAAACATTCCTCTATCATATCTAGATAAGTCAGACCAAAAAAATAAATAAGAACGAGGTAAGAGATGTGAATGTAATCTTGGAAAAAATAGAGTTAATAGATAATTAGAGAAAATAAATAGGGACAAAAAGGAATACACCTTCTTTTCAACAGCACATGGTACATTCACAAAGGTTGACCATTTCTAGGGTATAAGAACATGGCAAATATGTGCAAAAAAATCAGTAATAAAGTAATAGTAGTAAAGTACTACTTTACTAAGTAGTAGTAAAATAGTAGTAATAGTAGTAGTAGTAAAGTAGTAGTAAAATAGAAGTAATAAATGCAACCTTTTCAGATCATAATGCAATAAAAAATAATAATTAGTAAGGGTACATAGAGAGGTAAATAAAAAATTAATTGGAAATTAAATATTATTATTCTCCAAATTTGGTTAGTTAAAGAACAAATTAATAATTTCATTGAAGAAAATGATAATGATGAGACATCCTTTCAAAATCTATGGAATACAATCAAAGCAGTACGTGGGAAATTTTATATCCTTGAGTTCATACATTAACAAATTAGGTAGGGCATAAGTCAAAGAATTGGGCATGCAAATAAAAAAAAACTTGAAAGGGAACAAATTAAAAATCCCCAGTTGAAAACTAAATTAGAGATCCTAAAAATTAAAGGAAAATTAATAAAATCAAAAGTGAAAGAACTATTGAATTAATAAATAAGACTAGAAGCCTGTATTTTGAAAAAACAAATAAAATAGACAAAGAACTGGTCAATTTAATAAAAAAGGAAAGAAGAAAAGCAAATTAACAGTATCAAAGATGAAAAGGGAGACCTCACTTCTAATGAAGATGAAATTAAGAAAATCATTTAAAGACTATTATACCCAATTATATGGCAATCAATACGACAATATGAATTAATATTTACAAAAAATATACATTTCTTAGATTAACAGAAGAAGAAATAGAATACTTAAATGATTCTGTATTAGAAAAAGAAATTGAACTCTCTAAGTTCTCCCTAAGAACTCCCATCAGATTTCCCTAACAAAAAATCTCCAGGACCTGATAGATTCACAAGTGAATTCTTTCAAACATTCAAAGATCAACTAATCCCCATACTATACAAACTGTTTGACATAATTTCAAAGAAGGAGTCCTACCAAATTCCTTTCATGACACAAATATGGTACTGATTCCAAAGCCAGGCAGGTCAAAAACAGAGAAAGAAAAGTATAGACCAATCTCCTTAATGAACATAGATAGAAATTTTTAAATAGAATACTTGCAAAAAGACTCCAGCAAGTGATCATGTGAGTCATTCATTATGATTAGGTGGGATTTATACCAGAAATGCAAGGATGGCTTAATATTAGGAAAGCCATCCACATAATTGACCATATCAATAAGAAAACCAACAAAAATCATATGATTATCTCAATATATGCAGAAAAAGTCTTTGGCAAAAAACAACTCATTCCTTTTGAAAACACTAGAAAGTATAGGACTAGAAGGGCCTTTTTTAAAAAAAAAATAAATAGTATGTATTTAAAACCATTAGCAAGCATCATCTGCAATGGGGTTAAATTAGGAGCATTACCAATAAGATCAGGAGTGAAACAAGAATGCCCATTATCACCTCTATTATTTAACATTGTACTAGAAACACTAGCAGTAGCAATTAGAGAAGAAAAAGAAATTGAAGGTATTTAAATAGGTAATGAGGAGACCAAGCCATCACTTTTTGCAGTTGATATGATGGTCTAAAAGAATCCTAGAAAATCAACTAAAAAGCTAGTGGAAATAATCAACAACTTTAGCAAAGTTTCAGGTTACAAAAATAAAAATTTTTGGTAGTATATCTCACAAATGTTTGTTGTACCACATCTATCCTCTTCATATTTATCCTGCTGACACTAAGTAGAATCTAGTAGGTAACCCCATGGCTCTACAGTTTCTGTACCTATGCTTTTCAATGGAACTGGGTGATGGTGAGGATAATTTGATTTGAATAATCAAAGTAAATTTCAGCATCTTATTAGTGGTCTTAATTTTTAATGATAACTAAATTCTTTAGGTCATGCTTGAAAAACCAGCCACAAAAATGGAAGCTACAAACCAAAGTATGGACTTTGCATAAATAATATGAAAAAAATAATTGGTTCTCCTCTTCTTTTTCTTTCTCTTATTTGCACACATGTATAAGGATCACTGTAAAGTGTAATAATAGGTTCCTTCCTTCTCCTAATTGGAGATTGTGGTAGCACCAGTACTTATTTTTCATAGGTTGGACTGGTTTCCCTTTAAGGACACAGGGATGCCATAGCTTGCATTTTATTGATCTAAAGGATTACAAGTTGTACTAATGGATTGGCTTCTTTTTTTTAATTATCTGAAACCTAAACCTGAAAAACCTAAAAAAAAGTAGAGTTTTAGTGGAATTTCTACTATCCTATTGGAAGTCTTTTGGATATAACTTTCCTGCCATGGAAAATGGGAAAGCATAGGGCAGTGGAATCTATGTTTTGATAATTATAAAAAGTATCCTTTTAGATGTTTTATTTCAAGTTGTAATTTAATAATATTTTATGGGCTATAAATGTTTCATTGTATTCCAGTTGAACCTAAATCACTGGACTAGCCTGAGCTAAGCTTGGTCAAGAATTTTTGGCATCAATCAAGATAATTGGAACATAACAAAACATTTGTGGAGCATAAAATGCAAAAAAAAATTAATTTAGATCAAAAGGTTCATAAAGGATACTTTTTATTAATTTCTAAAATAGAAGCTTTTCTTTCCTGCGTTAACATTCACTATAGTAGCAACACTTGGATCTAAAAGTCTTCCCCCCAGAATGATGACAATTTCACTAAACTGCTGGCACCCCAGAAGTTCTCAATGACCAAAGTCAGCCAATGATTCAAGCTTTAGACCTCTCTACCAACCAAATCCTGAGGTCAGTATCATTGCCCTCCTCGAAGGGAAACCAGTTCTATTAGTCAATGTATTTTTAAAATATTTTTCCATATTTCCATATTTCATTTTCTTTACCTCCCCTCTTGGGGGGGGGATCCATTAAGCACTTGCACTGGATTATACAAATGTTACCATGTATACCTATTTCTATATTATTCACTATTAGTCAATGTAAAACAAAATTCTAACACAGTTATTAGATGTCTATGCTTATCACATTTTAATTTTTACTATTTAAAGATGATTGCTATTGTTATTTTAATAATACTTTTGTTTCATAATATATTAAAATTTCTCCCCATTTAAGAAAATGTTTAAGAAAAGGGTAAAAGAGTAGTTAATCAGTTATTGATAATTATTTTTAATTTTTTTATTTTTATCTATTAAGAATATTTTTTCATGGTTACATGATTCATAGTTATTGATAATGGTAAACAGACACATCTAATGAGACCAGTAGTATATACAAGTTCTACACTTATAGTCCCTGTCTGCATTAAAAAAGTATATGTATTTTCATATTTTTTCTTTGGGGTATAAGGATGGCAAAGAGACCCTGGATAAGATCCTGCTGTTGATGGACAGCTAGCTTGGTGGCAGTTGAGAGTCAGCTGAGAATTCTGGGAGAGAACTGGGAGCTGAGGAGAATTCTGACCAGTTCAGCCACTTCTAGCCTTAGAAAGAAAATGTAGAGGAGCTTTTTCTTGGAGGGGGGGAGGAGCAGAAGAGATCTGAAGCCATAGGAGGAAAAGGAGCCTGACTTGCCTACTTGTTGGTGTACCAGCTTCATCTAGAAATCCTTCCACAATCCCTCCTTCAGTTGACTACAACTACCCAAGACTCAGAAGGAGTTTGGTTGGACTTCTTGACCAGAGCCAATCTGCCCTCTTCTTTGGGTCTGTCTGTCTGTCTGTCTGTCTGTCTGACTGTCTGTCTGACTATCTGTCTCTCTTTCTCTCTCTCTCTTGCCTTTCCTTCAACTGATTATTAAGATTCAGTTAAGTTATAGTAGTGTAGAGATTATAAGAAGCAGTCAGTTGGGAAGGGGGCTAAGGCACAAAAGCCTCAAGCCTGAGCCCTTGAAATCCAACTCCCTTCCCTCCTTCCTTCCTTCCCTCCTTCCTTCCTTCCTTCCTTCCTTCCTTCCTTCCTTCCTTCCTTCCTTCCTTCCTTCCTTCCTTCCTTCCTTCCTTCCTTCCTTCCTTCCTTCCTTCCCTTCTCCTTCTTTTCCAGAAAAACTGATTTTTCAAAAAATAGGGAGAGGCCCAGCTATAAAGGGTCCTGGTTTTAAATTTGGCCTCAGACAAGTCCTAGTTGTGTTACCCTGAGAAAGTCACTTAATCTCCATTGCCCAATCTTTACTGTTCTTCTGCCTTGGAACCAACATGATTGTAAGATGGAAGATAAGTATTTTTTTAAAAAGGGATAGGGGCTAGACCAGGGATTTAATTGATGTAGAGAACTTCAAAATAAGGAAATTCCTACCAGTGCTGGTTATCACATTCTCAGCAACTTATTGTCTCAGAGATTTGCCTAGAAAATTGAGACCTTAAATTGTGATTTGAACAGGGTCATACTTCAAACCAGGTCTTAAACATTCCTAGCTTTGTTACTGGTTGTCTATCCACTACACTATGCTGCCAATATTTTTCAGAATATAAAATGAACCATGCTACTAGAAGATTCAGTAATTATAGACAACTGTTGCTCCATATGTCGGCCCAAGACCAGGTTTTAAGATTTTTTGCCTAGAGACAAATTCCCTTTAAAATGCTTGGACAAGTTAAACCCTAAGCTAAAATTTGTTTGGAATATAGCGTTTTAACCAAGCCTGGTTTTGAATTTCTCTTAGATCAGAAACATGTCAGTAATTTTATGAATATAGTGTGCTCAAGACAGATAAAAAAAGAAACAACTTTTGTAATCAATCCAGTGCCCTGCTGTAAATATGCAAATATGGCACCAATATTCAATTTGATATTCAAAGCAAGGAGTGTCTGAATCTATTTTTAGGTGGGAAAATATCACATCAATATTCCAAGAAGAAAATAGTCACAAAGGTTTTGCTTATATCAGTAAAATGTCTACTCCCAGCCCTTAGCATAGTTCCTGGTGTATAGTCAGTGCTTAATAAATGCTTATTAACTGGCTGACATAATGATTCATCTATGCTGTGCAGCAGCAGATTTTAAAAATCTTTTCCCATGAACTCATTTCTTAAAGTTCATGTGTCTGCGGCAAGAGTGTCCACTTTTTCTACTTCTCAGATGTTTAAGTGTGCCTGGTCTAATTGTTTTCCACCCATCCTTTTAAGAATAATATTAATATATATATATATATATATAGTAATATTAAAAATAAGAAAAATCACATTTTTAAACCCTTAGCTTCCATCTTAGAATAAATACTGTGTACTGATTCCATGACAGAAAAGTGGCAAGGGTTCCGCAATGGAGGTTAAGTGACTTTCTCAGGGTCACACAGTTAGGAAGTGTCTGAGGCCAGATTTGAACCCAGGACCTCCTGTCTCTGGGTCTAGCTCTCAAACTGCTGAATCACCCACTCACCCCCAATAATTCACATTTAAATAGTATTTTCAGATTTGTTGTTGTTGAGTTGTTTCAGTTGTGTCCAACTCTTCATGATCCCACTTAGAAACATGAGCATTTTGACATTTAGTTCTCCAACATATTTTACAGATGAAGAAACTGAGACAAACCAAATTAAGTCACTGGTTCCTGGTCACAAAACAAATAAGTATATGAGGTTAGGTTAGAATTTAAGGTCTTTGTGACTCTAAATTCAGAGATTTGCATATTCTTTTATGTATTATCTAATTTTAAGTGTCACAACAACACTAAAATGTTAGTGTTTTTTGCACCAGTGACTGGGACATAATAAGGCTTAATAAAATGAGATAGATACTATTATTGTCTTTATTTATAGAAAGACAAACAGAGGCTTAGGGATATTAAAAGACTTTTTCAGAGTCATACCACTGATTAGCACCTGAGTTGGAACTTGATTTCAGATCTTTCTGTCTTCAATTCTAGCCCACTATCTATGCGACCTTTCTGCCTTGTAGGTCAATCTGAGAGAACACTTAGCACAGACGATCTTCCCCTAGATTCTGTGATCTTAGACAGATGAATTTGTTGTTGTTTGGATTATTTCAGTTGTATGAAACTCTTCATGGCTCTATTTGGGGTTTTCTTTGCAAAGATACTGGGGAAGTTTGCCATTTCCTTCGCCAGCTCATTTTACAGATGAAGAACCAAGGCCAAAAGGATTAAGTGACTTGCTTAGGGTCACACAGCTAGTAAGTGTCTGAGGCCAGATTTGAACTCAAGAAGAAGAGTCTTTCTGATTACAAGTTCAGAACTCTATCTATTGCACCACCCATATGGATGGATGGATGGATAGATAGATACATACATACACACATACATACATGGATAGATGGATAGATAGATAGATAGATAGATGAATAGATGGATGGACAGATGGATAAAAAGACATACAGGTAGATAGATAGATAGATAGATAGATAGATGAATAGAAAGATAGATAGACAGACAGACAGATAGACAGATAGATAGACAAATAGATAAAATGATGGACAGATAGATTAGGTAGATGGATAGATAGATAGATAGATAGATAGATAGATAGATAGATAGATAGATAGATAGATAGATATAGACAGACCGACAGATAAAAAGATGGACAGATATATTAGGTAGGTAGATAGATAGATAAATAGAAAAATAGATAGACAGATAGATAGATAGATTGATAGATAGATAGATAGATAGACACTTTCATTATAATTGGTTTTCTTTAGAATCCTGTGTATTTAACATTATTGACTCAAAAAAAAAATTCAAAGAAATGATCCATAAGCTCCACTAGACTGACAAAGCAATCAATGACATAAAAAAGGTTAAGAATCCCTGGCTTAGAGCTTTCTATTCTGAGAGTGGGAATTTCTGGGAAATAACAAGAGTATATCTTATACCCGAAGTCGTACCAACCAGAGTAGGCTGCCTTCATTCATATCTAGTACATTTAAGGGTTTCACTGTGTTCTTTTGACTGTAATTTAGCTCCTCTTCAGCTACTAAAATGATGAGAGAGGTAATGCAGTCCCAAAGTTAGAAGAAAGGGTACATGGTACTCACTCCCTCAGTAGATGGGCATAGGCTACTTAGGCACACTTTGAATTCTGTTTTTTAGTTAATCATTTTGGAGTAGGGATGTGGATGGACGGCAAGGCAATCTGGTTATGATGTTTGTCCTGGAACTAATTTTTAAATCACTTCGGTCAATCTGACTGACTAGGCAGGGATCACCCTCATGCCTTAGCTATCCATGTTATTCTTCCCAATGCTATGTGCTCTGGTTGAAAAAGATAGTCTTCTCTTATACAGAAATGGATTCTTAGGTCAAGAATCAATAAGCAGATACATTCCCTTCCTGAGCCTCTAAACAAATGCTCAAAGTCTATCTGTAAGAGAATATAATGTCACAAATATTTTTCTCTGGTACTTTTACTGTTTTCTTCAAATTTCAATAGGGAGTCCTAAGCACACATACCCACATCTACATTTATGATACATATATTCAGATTCAAATTTACTTGAATGTGTAAGTGACTTGCCTAATGTTACATAGGTAGAAAATGACAGTATCGAATCCTCCAGGTCCTGTAACTCCAAATATATTTCTCTTTCCATGATATCATGCTGCCCCATGCTTCTTCTCATCAAATCAATGAATATTTATTAAGCACCCACTGTGTGCCAGGCAGTGTGCTAAGCCCTGGAGACCCCAAAAGAGGCAAAAGACAGTATCTTCTGGGAGCTGGCAATCTGATGATTCACTCAAATGTTTCTTGAGTGTTTCTTGTATAAAAGAAAACCTGAATATTTTCCTCAGTTACATGACTTGCAGAAACAAACATAAACCCAGAACTAGGGGGAAAGTCATGTTGGACAAGTTGTCAAAGGTGTTGGTTTTGTGTATATTGCTATCTGCTTTGTGAAGACCACAGAACTGGAAGGCAGGAAGAACTGATAAATGTTTTGGCAGATGACAACCTTTTTGTACTCAACTTCAACTTTGTTTTATTTTCTCTTGCCAAATTATTTCCAATTGTGCTATGATTTAGGATTCATATATCTTGTAGTATAGTGTAATCAATGTGGGAAACTTTCCAGTCTCTAAAGAAGAAGTAAAAAGATTGACTTTACAACATTTTGGAATTTCAGCCAATGAAAGAGGAGAAAAAAAGCTAGAGTTCTAAAGTGCAGATTGGAAAAAATATTCATTCGGATTCTCTATTCATGTTTAGTTTCATTCAAACTAGCTTAGTAGGTTTCAGTTTACTGAGTACGCAGTTACTTAAACCCTAGACACAAGAAAGAAAATATTTGTTGGTTATGATTGTAGATCAAAATCGTGTATCTTTCAAAGGCTATAATCATCCTGGCACATGCCACACAATTTTTCAAAATTTTGGTTACTCATTCAAGACAGCAAGCAGTATAGACAGGAGGAAAGTTACTGACTCTGGAGATGAAGATCTGTGTTCAAATTCTACTAAACATACCTGAGCCTATTTCCATTCATAAAATGAGGGAGGTGGACCAGATGACCTCTATGTTCCCTTCCTAGAATTCCTTTCTTATATGATTGCATCCCTACACTGTCTTTCTATAAAATCATAATCCTTTTTGACCTTGGCTCACATCTCAGTAGTTTTCATTTGTTGATGCTCCAGAGAAGAGGGATGAACTTTGAATTTTCGAAAAAAGAAAGAACCTTATGTGCTCAGTAAAGACAGTTGAAATGTTTTAAAAATGTCACTGTCATTTGGAACCAATGCTTTTAAATTAAATGTCTTTTATTTTTAAAAAGCGCCATATCTTTTGGCATAGGAAACTTTAGCTATAGTACTAAATGGCATAGTAAAAGCTACACTGAGACAAATCAGGTGATCTGATTTATAGTCCCGGATCTGCAACTAATTAGCTGCATGACCTTGAGCACATCACTTAAACTTTCTAGGACTCCATTTCCTTGTCTGTAATGAGAAGGTAGCTTAAGAGGATCTCTAAAGAATCTCTCCACTTCAAAATTTGATGCTTCAATGTCAGTATTATTTAAGTTTTATCTTCTTTTTACAGGACTACTTTGTATATACAAAATGAATGTGGAAAAAAGGAATGATAGTTATTGGTTACTATTATTGTTGCTATTAATTTTTTAACAATGTTTAGTGGAAAAATCATATTACATAGCTATTTGACCAAAAAGCTGTGTCCTTTACCAAGAGAAAAGATAAAATAAAATAATTCTTTTATAATAGGCTTTTGTATTTTTACTCTATCAATACTTTCCTTAACAGAATTCTTTTTTTGTTATAAATATGTAAAAAATTATAATAAATATGCTTATCTATGAGAAAGAAATTCTCACATTAGCTCGGTCCAAAAATCTGTCTCATTCATTTTTCCCTTTTCCCACTATCTCCCACCCTTCCCTACTCCCCAAGAAGGCAGGTAATATGATATAGGTTATACATATATTATCATATAATACATATTTCCCTGTTCATCATGTTGTGAAACAAAAAACGATGCTTACAATAGAGAAAAATTCATAGAGGGAATAAAAAGAAGAATGCTATTTTTCAATCTCCATTTGGACTTCTGTTCCTTATATGATAGTGAGTATCTTTTTTTTTGCCATTAATCCCTTGGAATTATCCTGGATTGTTATTATTGATTACCATATTAATATTTATACTAATAGCTAGTGATTACTATGTGCCAGACACTGCTCGGTGATAGGTAGGTCCTATTATTACTCGCATTTTACAGAAGATGAAACTGAGGCAATCAGAAGTTGATTTGCCTACTATTACAGAGCTAGTAAGGGTGTGAGACTGGATTTGAACTCAGGTCTTCCTGAACTCAGGTCTAGCACTCTGTCTGCTGTGCCAATTGCCCATTAAACTACTACTACTACTACTACTACTACTACTACTACTACTACTACTACTACTACTACTACTACTACTCTTACTACTATTGCTACTATTGCTACTATTGCTACTATTACAACAATAGCTACTACTACTACTAGCATTCTTGACACTGAAAGTTCTTTATAGACTTCACTAATGTCTATATTTTAATTAGTTACTAATCAATACAGCTTCTCTTCTTTTGTTCTAAACTATTTCAAAACAAACTACCAAAAAGAAGAAAGGATTATGTCACAGGAATTATGACCTCAAATATATTCTTTTTACTATTAATTGAAGATGGGAAAGGAGAACTTGCCAGTATCACCACCTCATGTGACCTTTCTACTTTGCCTCTTCTGTGCCAAATGAGAAAAAAAAAATGTGCTACTAAGAGACTCCAACTTTCCAGGGAAAGTCGTCTGTCCTTCCTTGGAATAGAATTATGGACTTTTGGTTGCCATGCTTCCAACATATAAAGCTTTATAGATGACTCCCAACCCAACAATAATAACCGACAAATGTTAAAGAAATAAACATACATGCTCTTATTTGAGCTTCACAGCATCCCCATAAGAAGTTATAGGGACCTTCACTCTTGTTCAGAAAAGGAAACCAAAGCTTACACAGCTAGGTAAAGTTTAACCTCAGATCTATGTCTTCCTGATTCCTGATTCCATTCACTTCTCCATCCTCTCTCTTAACAAGCATAAGGGGCACAGTTAGGACATCTAAACCATTTCAATACATGCAAGAATATCAAACAGCAACATGATCTTGAAAGGATTGGAGGCTGAACTTGAACTCGTGAAGCTGACTCTTCCTGATTCCAAGCCTAGTGCTCTATCCTTTAAGCCACTAAACTACCCCATAATCCTTTGACCTTGACTCAAACTTCAGCTCTTTGTCAGCTGTCAATGTGCCCCAATGGAGGGATGAACTACGAATTTACCTTCTATTAAATTATGTTCATATTATTTAACCTGACAACTTGCAAATTATGTAATTGATTAGAAAGTCAGATTGTTTCATAGTATTGCTCTTCTTTTATGACTAATATTGTCCCCATTTTTTTCCACGGCAGGCTTAGGCAATTTGTTCATTGTAGTCTTGCCTTCTGGGATTGGAAATGGAGGTTTATGAATAAGAAGGCATTTGCTCAATGGAGTATGGCTTCCCATACCGGGAGAGATCTTTGGGGCTATATTTTCCTCTAGGTGTCCCCAGTCCCTCATCCCCTTATGTTGACTCTGTTACAATTCTAAAAATGGTCATTAACAGACTCTTTGAAAATCTCTCAGTATCAAACTCCAAGTTTGTTTCTCTGTTCAGTTCTCTTTTAATAGAATTAGAACAGTTTCTCCTTTCCCTCCCCCCTCCTAGAGCTCTCAGCTTAGAGACCTGAGGGGAGGGTATAACACAATGGGATATAAATCAAATCTATTTTTCAATTATAGGATAAAATATATCTTCGCTGCTGGGGGAAAACCTGCAGATTGAAGTTATCCCAGTGGACTCTGCTATAGTCTCCAGGACTAGTCCAATTCAGGTTTTAAAATGTTTCCGGGCCTTCAGGTTATAAAGACAACCTTCATTCTAAAATCATTTCAACCTGAAGTGGAGGTACCAAGGGAGAGGAACTTTTCTCCATTTATCATAATGGAACATTAACTTCGAAGTATATTGACTTGTGATTAATTCTCAGCATTAGATTTTCCTAGTCTCAAGAAGGCTGTAGTCACTCTTCTCAGAGGCCAAGTCAAAGTGACAGAACAGGATGGGCTGAACTAAGCAGTTCAATGGTACATTCTGTGGTCTCTTGGAAAAACAGAGGCAAAGGAAGGGATGAAAATTCCAATTGGAGAAAAACTCTACTCACTTAAACAAATAGTTATAGGTTCTTTCTTATGTGCCAGGATATAACCTTAAGCTCCTTCTATCAGACTGAACAGGAAAGTAAAGAATTTCAGTGGTGTGTATGAGCTCCATTTTCCTGATTTTATAACTCAATTATTAAAATCCCTTTAAAAAATCAAGCTCTATAAGGTGTACATGCATATAGTTTTCTCAAAAAGTTGTGTTTTTCTAGAATCACTTTCAGATCAACAACTCAGAAATTTTTAGTACAGCAAACACACACACACACACACACATTAGAGAATGAGAGGATAACCTGGGTTCAAATTCTTCTTGTGATACTTTCAAATCTGTATGACTTTCAGCAAGTTGCTTAATCACCCCAGGACCAGTTTCTTCAGATATGACATGGAAGGAATGGATCAGATTGCTTTTCAGATCCTTTCTATCTCTATTTTTATTGTCCTAAAGAGATCCCTTGATTATTCAATGTGCCTTTTTCTTCATCTGTAATAGAGACATAGCAACCAATTGATGTTTTGGAACCTAGATATTAATTAGCATGCCTCTATTAAAATGTGCCTGCTACATGGTAGACATTGTAGTAGGTGCTGAGAATCGTTATTGTTCAATTGTTTTAGTCATGTCCAATGCTTCATGACCCCATTGGAATTTTCTTGGTAGAAATACTGGAGTGGTTTTTTGTTTCCTTTCCCAGCCTATTTTACTGATTAGGAAACTGAGGTATGATTAAATGACTTGTGCAGGGTCACATAAATAGTAAATATCTGAGGCTAGATTTGAATTCAGGTCTTTCTATCTCTAGGCTGGGCACTTTATTAATGAATAGTTCCCCCTAAATGCCCAGGTGCTGTGAGTGCAAAAATTAAAAGGACACATCTGGTGCCCTAAAGAAATACAAAGGATAAAATAAGTCAATAATTGATATATTTTTCTTAGGTTACTGGCCATTTGGCTTAATTGGTTAAAAGATAGGCTAGTCAGGTAGCATGAGTTAGGATAAACAATGGACAGTCCACATGTTCCACTGGGACCAACACAACATCAGAGTTGTATATGGAAAAGGGTTGCATTGGTTGAGAAGGCATAGGTAGACTGTGACTTGTAACACTGGAGGTTACCCATATTGAAGATAAAACTAGTCCAAGTTTAGAGGTGTCTTTGTCGTTGTTGGTATTCAGTTGTGTCCAACTCTTCATGAACCCATTTGGGGTTTTCTTGGCAAAGATACTGGAGTGGTTTGCCATTTTCCTCTCCAGCTCATTTTGCAGATGAGAAAACTGAGGCAGAGAGAGTTAAGTAGCTTTCCCAGAATCACACAGTTGATAAGTGTTTGACACAGATTCGAACTCAGGAAGATGAATCCTGGCACTCTAGCTGCTACACTATCTAGCTACCCTTCAAAGTGTTTAGGTTAGTAGAAATATAAATATAAATAGTCTTGGAATGGTTCCCATTTAGGGGTTCATGGAGCCATTCTTCCCCAACTACTACTTTCAGCTTTCTAGGACATGACTTTCCCTTATTCAAAACCTCTAACCCACCTCTCACTCAGGACTAAATCATAGTTACTAGCCTGAAGTCTTTCCTTTATACCAAGTCTCTTTCCCTAATATCATTATTTTAGTTCATTTGTGCACAAGGGAAAATCATAAGGTTTTAGTTCACATTTATTGCTACTGCTATTGGAGAAGTTGTTAAATAAAATACTAAAATAAACTTAACTAAAAGGTCCTTAGTGTTAACAAATATAATTTTCTTAAAAAGAGGGTAGTACCTTTAACAACTTATGGTTTGAAACCATAGGGTTTTTTTCTTTAAGTAAAAAACAAGAATAATATTAGTTGATTGAAAAGTAGATGGCCATAAGTGGTAATAGAAAGGAAAAACTAAATGTCTTTACTTACCTGATAAAACCTCATTTCTGATCTTCTTATGAATCCATGGGGATATTCTAATCACATAATGTAATGCAATACTTATACCTAGAAATCCGTATCTAAGCAAAATAGCAAAGCAGGAAATGAAGAGAAGAGTAGCACTAAAGAAATTTCAGGAGCTTAAACAATAGCAAATGCTCTTTAAAACTTGGACTATATTTGTATGGACAAGAAAAGTAGAATAATATTTTTAGCACTGAGTAATGACAAGGATTTTTGTTTAGTTTCCACTTAAGCCTTGATGGTCTATTTACCAAAAAATAAAATAGTTTAAAGAAATCAAAACCTTTTAGTCTAGAAAACTGGTCTTGGATAATGTGGAAAAACAGACATACCCAAACACCCAAACCATGATTCCCCAATGGTTCTCTGGGAGATTAAACTACAGACTGCCTTTGGTTTATATGCTGAATTTTGGCTGGAATTTCCCTTGATTCTAACTTTTCTTATCAAATGATCTTCAAGATTTCTATTATTTATCACTGTATACATTTTTCTCTATTAGTATAGAAGTGGGTATTTACTAACTTAATTCATATGTTTATATGGTATTTTATTTTGTTTTTCATTTTAGCTGTGTCAGACCTTGTCAATTTTGTAGGGGTTAGATTCTAAGCAGAATCTCCGTATTACAGATGGCAACTGGTTAGCCTGCTTTTTTATATGTTAAGTATGTGGTGTGCTTTGTTATCTCCCCATTACTGGAAACTCCCAATATTTCCAATGGAAAGAGTCTATCTGATAGAGCTACTCTGGACTATAACCTCCTAGAAGATTAGAACTATGTTTATTATTTCACTAGAATAGAGATATCACTGTTACTAGCCATCCAGTCTTAGACAGCATTTCATCTTGGAACATCAGTTTCTTCATCTTGAACTATGTGATTCTTAAAGTCCTTTCTAAATCTAAAATCATAAGATCCTATTTTTATAGTGTCTGGCCCATGATCTTGTACAATGTCAATACTTCAAAAGTCTTTAATTTCATTTTAATTTTCTATGTATATTTTAAATATATATATATATTTTTAACATCATTAACATTTGTTCCCCTTAGAACACAGTCTAAGTCTCACAGTTCATTATTAGGTTCATCTCAAATCCTCTATAGTGTGGTAGAATCTTCCAAATTTCACAATCTACTCTAAGGACAAGATTTATGTACTTCATGTACTTATAAGAACTGAATGTATGGTTGGTTGGTTGGAGGGTCAGTATGTAGTGCCATGGTGGTGAACCTATGGCACACATACCACCGAAGGCATGCAGAGCCTTCTATGTGGTCACATACACCATCTCCTGTCAGAGTTCATTACTAGAAAAGCTAAGGGACTCCACTGAGCTGCTCCCTTCCCCCTCTCCACTGTACCTAAGGAAATTTTTTCACTTTACCCACCACTCTTTCCAGAAGTCCAGTAGGAGTGCTTCCTCCCTCTACTGTCTGGGGTAAGGTACCTGGGGTGGGGGGATGGCACTCAGTCCCTAAGGGGATGAGGTATGATAGACATTTTCTAAAAGGTTCACATCACTGCTATAGTGTGTCCAACTGTGCCTGATCAGACTAATATGAGCTCAGAAGGCTCTACCACAGGTTGAGCACAAATAATACTTATGAACATTTGGGATAGAGATGTTTGTGTCTCATGTTTCTTTTGAACTACTATAATTCTACATTTTTTTTGAATGCAACCCTTATTTGACACATGCACTTAGTGCATTTTATGCAGTAGAACCTGAATCCTTGGTAATTCAGCTCAAGAAAGGACCTCAGTGTCTGGTCCCTTATCTGTGAGGTGATCTTCTGGATCTTCCTAAGACAATTTACGTGAACTTCCTTCAATTCTTCTAGTTCTTCTACATATTACTTGTCTCATCCTGGGCAAGTTTCTTACTCTCTTTAAATATTATTTCCCTCTTAAGAAAAGAATGGTAGACAAGAGGATCATTAAGGACCTTTCACGCTCTTGATTCTCTAAGTCCCTGCCAATCCTTTAATCTCTTGAGGTGATGATTTTTTTTCAAAAATTTTGTGATAGGGTTTAACCATATTCCCATGATTAGACCATGCAGGAGAATATCCCTTTTTATGCTAGTTCCAATACATCCAGTAGGTACTGGATTCTGATTTTATTTTCTATGCAAATTTTTGTTGTTATTCAGTTGTTTTTCATATGTGTATAACTCTTTGTGACCCAATTTGGCCAAGAGACTGGAGTGCTTTGCCATTTCTTTCTCCAGCTTATTTTACAAATGAGGAAACTGATGTCGGCAGTGCTAAGTGACTTACCCAGGGTCACATAGCTAGTAAGTATATGAGCCTGGATCTAAACTCAGGAGGAGGAATCTTTCTTTACCACTTCAAGTTCTATCAACTACTTTGCTGCCTAGAAATATTTTTCTATGCAAATTATTAACCAATAATTCTTGATCATTCTTTGCCCTGAAAGACATACATTTATTTTAACATATATAATCCATAATTCTAGATCTTTGCTACATTCTGCATATTGTATGTAATAAATAGCTATCTTATCTGCTCTCAGTATTTTCTTGATGACTGTCTAGACTCTTGAGGATAAAAAAAGATCATGTTAAAAACACTTAAAGAAAAAAATGGTCCTGGTATTTCTGAACATAATATTAATAACAAAGCATTCAAAAGAGAGGAAGTGTCCTAGTAAAGTTGTCACTGAAATAAGTGTTAGGCTGATGACCTGAATAAAGTGTCACCAACACAGTGACTAATAATAGAATATTGAGAGAGATTTTTCACACCATGGAGTGTGAAAAAATAATTCATTCGATTTATATGGAGAAAATATCAGCTGGAGACTCAGCATTTTAAAGTCATAAAATTCCATTCATTCCCAAATGCCACATTCAATTAAAATGTTGGAAAGAGATCCTGACAAAGAAAGGGTCACAGAGTGTGCTCTTGGCACGCATAGACAATAAATGTTCGTGTTTGGCCCCAAATATAACCATATATTCAGTAGTAGAGAGCAGAAGATAAGGTTTGTGAAGGGGAAAAAACACACACAACAATGGATGTGAGGTAAATGAAGAATCCAAGCATGATAACGAAGGGATTGAATCACTGACACAACCACTGCTTACTGAATATCTTGTCTAAATAAGAGCTAATGGGGTCAGATAGAACTAGCTAGTGCATGTCAACAAAGAAAAATTTCACAGGTTTCTCAGAAAAGTGCTTTGTAGGGATTTGGTATGGGAGAGTGGAGACTGCATTGATTCTCAGGTCAGAGTACATGTGTTTACACCCCACCTCTGATTCTTATGTGTGTCCAAGGGCAAGTCACTCACCCCCTTGGTGTCAGTTTCCTCATGTGTAAAATGAGGGATTTGAACCAGATGTCCTCCAAAATCAAAGGACTGACGATCCTTAAAGTACTATATAAATATAAGAAAATAGGAAAGGAAGAGATCTGGGGGGGAGGGGGTACCAACTTTAGCTACTTGGAATAGTGAACTGCCTGTATTATGGACCAGAATCCACAAATCAAGCAAACCAAGGTCACTCATTTAGATAAAATTGTGTTCTATGCCTTCTCTGTGCTCTTAGATCCTCTAGCTCCTGTATTTGTCCCTTGAACATCCAATGTTCCTGGAATGCTCTCCCTTCTTATGTCTACCTCATAGTATCCCTTTCTTGAATGTATACTCAGGTAACATGTTTCCTTGTATCCCCAAATTGCTGGTGCTCTTCCTTCCCAAAGTATCTAGTATTTAGCTCTTCTAACTACATACTTACATGCCTGCACATAAATATATGCATGCATGTGTTTATGAGAATATATATCTTACATGTATTTTTATATGTATCCAAATCCCTTTTAGAATAGAAGCTTCTTGAGGGTAGGGCTTGTTTTATTCCTTATATTTGTACCCCCATTGCCAGGCATGTTGTAAGTCCTTAATAAAATACTCACTGATTGTTTGAACTGTTAAGGGAAAATTGCTAACCTATCCAAGAAGAGAAACTTCATCAGAAAACATAAACAACCACACCTCATGTCAAATTTCTAAAGCTCTTAGGGCAAGTAAAGAAAGCACATATGCCTTTGGGACTGGCCTCCAGTTGAACCGATTACCATAAACTCCTCCAGATGCAATCATCATCAATTGGAGAGATCCATTTACTCTGCTGGAGATTCTGGGTAGGGATCAGAATCAAGATCCTTAACTTTTATCACTTTTCCTAACCTCTGTTTAGACTAGAAAGGGGCCACAACACATTCCAGAAATGGCATTTCCCTACTGTAGGGGTTCATAATTTTTTTTAAAATCTTGGACCCCTCTGCCATCCTGGGGAAGTCAATGGACCCCTTCATGGATAATGTTTTTAAGTTCTTAAATAAAATGCATCCAATTAAAAAGGGAAATTATATTGAAATACAGTTATTAGTGTATTTTTTAATACACTCAGAGAACCCAAGTAAAGAACCCCTTTCCTAGAATGAACGTGGAAAGTCAGGGTCCATTCATACTACAAGGAAGATAATAGGATACTTTTTTCACTCTGAAGGTAGAATAATTTTATTAGTTACGCTATTTAGTTCATGCGTTGGAGGCAAACTGTATTATCTCTCTCTAAGCCTCCCTGTCCTAGGCTAGAGCAACATTGATCCTCTTTTGCCTAATTCAAAGTCTTGAACTTTTCATAAGAAGAGATTTTGGCCTCCCCTATTCCTTGCCTGGGAAAACATTTTAGAAGACAAATATAAAGTAAAGGGAAAAAATGAGATCAAGAAATATTTACTCAAAAGTAATGTGATACACTCAAAGGGCCATAAAACTATGTCTGCTCTTTGAACCAGCAATACCACTACTGGATCTGTATCCCGAAGAGATCAGAGATAAGGGAAAAGGACATGCCTGTACCAAAATATTTTTAGCGGCTTTTTGTAGTGGCAAAGAATTAAAAACTGAGGGACTGTCTATCATTTGGGAAAGGGTGAACAAGTTGTAGTATGTGTTGTAATGGAGTGCGATTGCACCAGAAGGAATGAAGCACAGGATGACTTCAGAAAAATCTGAAAAGATTTATATGAAGTGATGCAAAATGAAGTGAGCAGAACCAGGTGAACAATGTGTATAGTAACAGAAATATTATGCAGTGATCAATTGTGAAGGACTAAACCATCATCAGCAAAGCAAATTCCCAATATATCCACAAGGGACTATGATGAAAAATGCTAAGAAGGAGCTGTTGAAGTCTGATTGCAGATCAAAGCATGCACTCTTCCACTTTATTTCCTTCCAAGTTTTTTATTATATGTGTGAAATGTGTCTTCTATCATGAAATGAACTATGTAGAAATATGTATTGCATGAAATACTAGTATAATTTACATCAGACTATTTACTACCTTGGGAATTGGGGTGGGGGAGGTTTGGACAGAAGGAAGGGAGGGAGAAAAATCTGAATCCTAAAATGTCAGAAAAAAATATCAAAAATTATTTCTCTGTGTACCTGGAAAAATATTTTTTTTTAAATAAAAAGGAATGTATTACTGGTATAGTTAAATTTTTTTAAAGAGTCAGTATAGTATATTTCAAGAACTGGGTTTGAATCAGTATCAAAATCAGCATACTAGCTGAGTGACCCGGGCTTTTTAGTCTCTCTGGGCCTTAGTTTCTTCATCTGTGCAATGGATCATAGTAACTATCACAGAATATTGTTGTGAGGATTAATTGAGAGAATGTGTAAAGTTCTCTGCAAACCTCAAAGTTCATTTTAAATGGTAGCTATGGCTAAAGACTCTTAGCAGATTGTATATGAATCATTTTTTTGTATTTTGAATGATTTGTAATTAAATTGTATTTTAAACTTAGATACAGTTTTAAGGGAAGGAATTGTGGAACTTCAACATTAAGTATCACTAAAGGAACAGAATTAGATCTGAAAACCATTGTCATTGTTGGTGCATTTCAGACTTATCAGACTCTTTATGATCCCATTTGGGGTTTTCTTGGCAAAAATAGGGATGGTTTGCCATTTCCTTCTCCAGCTCATTTTATAGATGAGGAAACTAAGACAAACAGGGTTAAGTGACTTGCTCAGGATCACACAGCTAGTAAGAGTCTGAGGCCAAATTTGGACTCAGGAAGAATCATCTTCCTGACTTCAGGCTCTATCTGCCATCTAGTTGCCTCAGGATCAGAAAGAATTGTATTCAAGATTCTGGGCAAGCCATTTAACCTCAGTCTACCTCAATTTCTTCAGCTGTAAAACAGGGTTAATAAGACCTACCTTTCAGAGTTATTGTCAGGATAAAATGAGATATTTATAAAGTGCTTAGCATGTGGTAGATGCTTAATAAATTCTTGTTCCCTCCCTTCCCTCTTTGCCCCCCTTCAAGGGGCTCTCCATCATGTATCAGACCAATGTCTCCACTACACAGCATCCTGCCAGAATCTGTCATCCCAGTGCTAACCGGTAGCCTAAAAAGTTGGAGTTGTGTCAGATTCAAAGCGTAGAGCCCCAATAGAGATTTGACAGACTTTAGTGACTGCCCCCCTCCTAGAACTGATTCCCTTTACAGCATTCTTTTTGCCAACCAGAGGACTGGCAGAATGGGGAAAAAAATGGCAGCTAGGAGTGGGACTAAAATGGATTTCAGTGCTGGGTTTTCTGCAAGACTAAGAATCCTGCAAGCTTACAGTTTTACATATTGGTTATCTCATCCTGGGATTGGCCTGTAATCATTATCTCTGCTTATACCACACCTTTTATCTGAGGAGCATAATGCATTTTACACGTACTGACTCATGATTCTCTCAGAGGTCTAGTGTTCCATAGAATACACTTTTGCATTGGCACCAAGCTAGGGAAAAAGTGATGTAAGGATTCTTTCATGTATCTCATTTCATTTCCATCCTCTTGTGTCCTAGCAATGAAAACATATTTTTGTTCATCCCCGTGATTCTTACTCCATTGTCCCACATTTAAAATGAAGGGTTTCAATTAGAGTCTGAGTCTCCAGAGAGAAAAAATGGTGCCTTATCAAAATTCTATCTCTCCTTGTGCTTAACACATGCTAAGTGCACAGTAGGTATTTGACATCTTAACTGAATGTGGAATTCACAGAATCCCTTCCAACTTTACTATTCGATGTATCTGTTGTTGCGTTTTTCATTCGTACTATTTAAGCAATTGGGGCTTTATATGTTCGGTAGTAGATGACTCATGACAGCTCCAATGAGTTGTTCTGTAGAAACTTGAGCAGGCTGAAATCAGGAATGATCCTGGCAGAATCCTTTCCAATAAACACTACTCTTACCCTACCGAATGCCATCTCTAAGAACCTATTTCCTTCCTATATATATATATATATATGTATATATATATATATATATATATATATTTCCCCCCCTAATTTCATGATTGACAGAATGAAGAAAAGTGGATAATCTTCTGGGCCTGAGTGAGATCAGGGAGATTCATCTTCCTGAGTTCAAATCTGGTCTCAGACGCTTAACTAGCTGTATAATTTTGAGCAAATCACGTAATTCTGTTTGCCTCAGTTCTTCAATCTGTAAAAATGACCTGGAGAAGAAAAAAGCATACCACTCTTATATTTTTGCCAAGAAAATCCCAAAAGGGATCCAAAAGAGTTGGACACAAATGTATAACAACAACAATTTTAGTTGGTGTTCTTTTATTATTTTTGATTTTTAAGTTATTTTATTTTAATTTAATTTAATTTATTCATTTAATTGGTTGATTTAGAATATTTTTCCATGATTATATGATTCATGTTCTTTCTCTCTCCTCCTCCCTTCCCCCTCCCATAGCCTTGTTACACCCAATATCTGATAACCAACAGAAAACGAAATGATATAAGAATAATATGACATAAAGATTGCTAAATTCCTCTACCTCACTACTCTGTGGCAGTTTAAATTAAATATTTCATTTCATATATTCAGTTAGTATCCCTTAAAAACATAAAAAACAGGATAGTAGAAGGGAAGATAAGACAATAGTTTGTGTGCAAAGAATCTGAAGATTCTGGGGTCCCGAAAACTTGTGAGTCAACAGTGTGTCATCATAGCAAGAAACATGGCCATGATCTGAGAGGCATAGTGTTCAAAATAAAGAAAGTAAGAGTCTTTCTATAGTCTGCCTTTGCCAAACCATATTATATTTTATTTAGGCCACCAGAATTTAAGGATATTCACAAACTTGAACAGTCTTCTTATATTTTATTCTCTACCATATAGAGAATCCTGCTATCCAATGACATGGTCCATCACTCTATTCCTCAAGCAAGACACTCCCTATCTTTAGTCTCCAGACATTTTAACTAGCTCTCTCTTGTGCCTAGAAATCTCCCTCTCCCCATCTCTGTCTTCTTGCTTCCCTGGCTTTCTTTAAGTCCCAGCTAACATCTTTCTTACACTAGAAGCCTTTCTTGAGCCCTTAATTCTACTGGCTTCCTTTTGGTTTTACTCCATTTATCCTGCACATATTCTGCTTGAATATTGTTTCTCCTATTAGCTCTTTGAGAACGAGGAATCATCTTTTGTCTTTTCTTTGTATCTCTAGTGCCTAGCATAATAAATATCTCTTTTACTGAGTGATTAAAGAGATCCTATAAGAGAGATGTTATACTCTCAGTTCCTGGCCCCAATTTAGCAGATTAAAATATATTTTGGAAATATTTAGCAAAAAATAAAAACGTAATACAATATTAACTTGTTTTCTTAGTCAATATATGGTCTGTAAGGATCATCTCTATTTAATTTTGATATCAATACCATAATTCCATATTGATTAATGTTGAAGGACTTAAGGATATTTAGTTCAGCAAAGAGGATATTTGGGGTGAGTAAGGTAGCTATCTTTGACTATTTAAAGGATTGTCTTGTGGAAGAGAAATAAGATTTGTTTGGGTTGATCCCTGAGGATAGAACTAGGAGTCTGACACATAGTAGGCCCTTAATAAATGTTTATTTATTGTGTGATAGATTGAGTTTTAGAAAGATTGATTTTGTACCAAATTCCTAATAACTTTGGCTGTATAGTAGGGAAAGATAGTAAGTGTATACTATATACCAGTCATTTTACAAATATTATCTCATTTTGTCCTTATACCATCTTGGGAGGTAGGTCATTATTATCTACATTTTACAACTGGGGAAAATGGAGACAAATGCAGATTGATTTGCTCAGATTCATGCAACTAGTAAATATTTGTGTTCAGAATTGAACTCGGGTCTTCTACTGAACCACCTGCTACCTCTGGTATACTCCATACTTTTGAATTTTCTTTTATTGGAGTTCTCTAAGCAGAGTATAACTAACCACTTCTCAGAGTTGAGATAGAAGAAATTAAAGTTCAATAAGGATTGGTCTAGGGGAAATCTGAAGTCTCTTCTAACACTAAAATATGGTGAAGTCAGTACACATGTCTGTAAATGATGTACAACTATGTTAAACATTTAATTAACTGGGGGAAAATTTCTGGCACTCGTGTATAGAATATATACATTCATTAGGTTCTTTTTTCTCTTTCTTTTCTTGTTTTTTTAATTAAGTCATTTAATTTAGTGCCACAAGATGCTTATTTTAAAAATTGGATATATTCAGAATTTTTGGAATTATTTATCCTACCCTCCAAAACTTGAACCCATGGAATAAATATGAGCCCAAGCAACTGCTTAAAATAAAAGGAGAGCAACAGAAAGGAATGGAATTTTATTTTGCAACTTCACAAAAGGCTAAAAAATCCCATTCTGAAATTTTTGATCAGAAGCCCAGAGTATACACTTCTATCACCCTGGTCATTTGTTTAACAGTGGGCACCATAGTGTATTTATAGAAGACTGTTGTGCCTAAAGCTCTATGTTTTTCATCTCTGATATCTTGCTTTCTTTCCAGCAGATTACTCTTAATTTGGCCTGGCCTTCTATTTTGCTTTTAAGAAAGGCAAGCTAGAAATATTTTCTAAGTCTCAGGTCACTCCTAGAGAATAGAAATGAACTATGAGCTGAACTCTAGTTCTACTTTTCCCAGATACAAATTTCAAGTTTGCTGAACATCTACAGATGAACAATTTCATTTTAGTCTATGTCCTTCTTTCTGGATTAGGTAGCTTTTTAAATTTTATTTTCACTTTTGGGCAATATAGTTTCCAACTTTGGTCTAACTTCTGTGGTGAACACATGGAAGCCAGGGAAGAAAGGTGCATAAGGTGGGCAGAAATGGACGCTTGCAATTCATACATTTTAAGGTAGTATTGAAATTGATGAGTTCGCTGAGCCATTAGCATATTGGTAACACCTGGTGGTTAACACTACTGGTTTGTAACCAATAACCATGAAATGCCAGAGCGTAAAACCAATAAGAAAAGCAACAATGTATCACATTGTTATGTTATCTATTGGTGTTAGAATTAGCCAAGAACTAATTTTGCATTGTACACAGTAACAGCAACATTGTGGAACAATCAAACATGAGAGTCTTTGCCACTAATAGCAATACATTGATCCAGAACAATTCTGAGGGATTTGTGAAGAAGAACACTTACACCTCCAGAGAAAGAACTGTGGGAGTAGAAAGGCAGAAAGCAAACAATTTTTAACTTGTTTATTTGGATTTTTGTTTTGGGGTTTTGGTTTTATAAGATTACACACTTACAAAAATGAAAACTATGGAAACGTATTTCCATGATAATACATGTATAACCCAGACTGAGTTGCTTGCCAGCTCTGGGAGTGAGGGGGAAGAAGAGAGGGAGATGATTTGGATTATATAACTTTGGAAAACTCATGTAGAAATTTGTTCAAATAAAAAAAAATTAAAAGAACTGTGATTTTGTTTGTCTAAGGAATTCCTTGTGAAGAAACCTGTCCTTCAATGAATATTAGTGCCATCTCTGTAATTTAAATTTTTAGAGTTGCCTGGGACTTTGCAGATGAAACAACTCGGCCAGGTTCAGTGGGTGCTAGTAAATGTTGAAAACTAGATTCTCCCACCTCCCAGAAAAAAGATTCAGGAGCCATTTTACAATTTCATTTATATCATTAACATTTTCTACACCACTTTCTAAAGTCTAGATTATCAATAAAACCAAAAAGCCAAGCCTTGATTTGTAGTGTTGACTATTTCTTTTAACCCTTACTTTCTGACTTAGAATCAATACCAAGTATTGGTTCCAAGGCAAAGAAGTGGTAAGGGATAAGCACTTGGGGCTACGTGATTTGCCCAGGGCCACATTTCCAAGGTCTCCCAAGTTTGCCTATTTTGGAGGTATAAATGCTCACAGTGAAAATTTAATAATGGGCTCTCAGTTGGCTTCAGCATACCTCTGCCACATTTGTACAATTACTATGTATGTTAGAGATGGACTTGAGCTCGAGTCTTCCTAACTCTGAGGCCAGTTCTCTATGCATTATACCTCTACTATTATCCATACTGGTTAGTGTGTGTGTGTGTGTGTGTGTGTGTGTGTGTGTGTGTGTGTGTGTGTGTGTGTGTGAAATGATAGAATTATTGTTTTGTTGTTTTCAGTCAATGTTTGACTCTTTGCGACCCCATTTGGTTTTCTTGGCAAAGATAATGGAATGGTTCACTATTTTCTTCCTCAGTTTATTATACAGATAGGGAAACTGAGGCAAACAAAGTGAAGTGACTTTCCCAGGGTCACACAGCTAGCAAGTGTTTGAACACAGAAAGATGAGTCTTCTTGACTATCTACTATACCATATGGCTACCTCTTAAATGCAGTATTTATGTTTAAATGATATACTAATTTGTGAACCTGACCAACTTTGCATAAGTCGCATAGGATTGTCAATTTAAAGCTGGAAGGGTCCAAGAGGCATAATTTAGATCCTTTACAGTTTAACATTGGGGAAACTGAAGTCCATGAAAGTTAGGTGATTGGATTTCAGTCAGTGAGTTCTGTACCATGCTGCTTCCCAGAGGGAAGCTTTCTCCAAACCATAGAAGTTTTATATGCTTCCTTCCCATCTACCTGGCCCATGTAGTGAACTACTAGCTATATTCCAAGGGGAGAGGAAGGAAGTGAGCAACCATGCAACCAAGCTGGCTTGTAGAACTCAAGGGTTAAACTGATTCCATGGGGAACCAGATTCACATTTGAAGTATTTGTTTTAGGATTAAGACCGAGACAAAGGGAAAGGGCAGTTGGAAAGCATTTTCTTTAAGGGGCTTTATAGATTGTTTGCTGATTTAATAGCATTCTTCAGAGCACTAAAGTCTCTGAAGACAGATGTGCTGTGCTTGGGTCTGTTCTTTCAGTATGGCATCTAGAAATCATGCCATTAAAGCAGGCAAGCTATTTTTGGGAAAGTCAAAGATAAATGATGCTTTTCTCATTGATTTTTAATTCAAAACACTTCCCATCTAACCCTTTGGAGAGGGTTCTCCACGGTTAAATGTTTTGGTCTCTGAATGCCTAATTGGAAACAAAGATTTAGAATTTTAGGGCAGAAGAAAAAGCACTTTTAGCCTTGGGAATTTGGTGTAAATGGAGGTGAGAGAAACTAGTTATTTAAATTGTTGAAGGAACTCTTAAAGGTTTTTCTAGCCTAATAATGACTAGGAATTGTTCTTGGTTGTGAAAGAAACTTCCATGGAAAAGACAGATTTTTGTGGTGTTTTAAAGGAAATGTTGAAAAGGAGTCAAGTTAAGACGATGGCATCCAGGAAAAGGAATATCTTCATATATTTCAGGAAGGATAAAGATATTAGTAAGAGTTCCTCGTTTTTCTGTTTTACAGGATTCTGTGACGAGGCTTTTGGATTTTGGTTCTAGCATGTGTGTGAAAGTATGTATACAGTGTACATGCATGTGTGTGTGAGAGGTGAAATGGTCACCAATCAGTACCATTTTGGATGAACTGTTTTCAAAAAAAGGGGAAAAAACACCACGAAATACTGAAATCACAATTCACTTAGGTTTCTTTGTTTTTCTTCCTCCATCTAGTTTCTGTGCAGAGAAACAATATGGTACAGTAGTTGGCAAACATATCTCAGAGGCAAAGGGTCAAAAGGACATAGGGTCCAAGTCCTGCTTTGGATTCATACAGGCTATGTGACACTGGCAAGCTATTTAACCTCTCACTGACTGGGGCAATTTTGTAAGAATATTAGTTGCAGTTTTGTGGTGATCAAGAATTAGAAATTGAAAGACTGCCCTTTTTATTTTTATTCTTATTTTTAATTTAGAATATTTTTTCCATAGTTACATAATTCAGGATTTTTCCCATCCCTCTTACCTCCCCCACTCCCGGACCTGGAATAGACATGTATCATTGCTCAAAACCTATTTCCATGTTATTCATATTTGCAGTAGAGTGAACTTTTAACATAAACCCCCCAATCATATCCCCATTGAACTATATGATCGATTATGTGTTTTTCTTCTGTATTTCCACTCCCATAATTCTTTCTTTGGATGTGGATAGCATTCTTTCTCATAAGATCCTCTGAATTGTCCTGGGTCATTTCATTGCTACTAGTAGAGAAGTCCGTTACATTGGATAAAGACAGTGACTATAAATATTTTTGTACCCATCTTTTTCCTTATTATCTCTTTTGGGTACAAACCCAACAGTGGTATGGCTGGGTCAAAGGGTAGACATGAAAGACTGTCCTTCTGAACAAGTTGTGGTATGTGATTGTGATGGAATACTATTGTGCTAAAAGAAATGATGAGGAGGGTGATTTCAGGGAAACCTGAGAAGACTTGCATGAGCTGATGCAAAGTGAGTTGCATAAAACTAGGAGAACTCTGTACACAAGAATGACAAGATTGTGACTATGATTAAATGTGAAAGACTTAGCTACTTCAATCAATAAAATGATCCAGGAAGGGGGGAGGTCATTTAAAGGACTTGTGATTTTTTAAAAAGTGCGCCAGAGAGAGAACTGATAAACTCTGAGTGTCAATTGAACCACATTTCTTCTCTTTTTATTTTCCCTGCTTTTTTGCATGACTAATGTTGCAAATGTAGAAATATGGTTTACAAGACTTCATCTGTATAATGCTTATCATATTTCTTGCCTTGGCAATGGGTGGGGGAGAGGTGGCAGGAAAGCTGAAATTTGGAACTGAAAATTAAAATAAAAAATAAAAGACTCATTTGAAGAATGTTTGTTTGTCTTCATTGGCAAAAGGAATCTTCTATAGTAATTAAATCAGAGTTCTTAAGGGGCAAGAGAGAGTTTGTTGTAGTAGATAGCTGGCTATCTTTGGAGAAGGTTCAAGACCTGTTTCTGACATATTTGCATGTGTGACTGAGAGCAAATCCCTAAAAGAGTCAGGTCCTAGGCTTAAGCCTTAAGACTTAAAGTTCTGTATAGTTTCAGATAGGCATGTGGGAAGAGGGTTTTTGATAGAATTTTCACACAGGAAATTCACCATATTGACAAAAATTTCCCCCTTAAAGAAAAATAAAGGTACATAGGCAACAAATTTGTTTGTCGTCTTCTTTTTTTTTTTAATCTGGATTAATTCCAACAGAAAACCAATGGCAGCCATAATCACCAGGGAAACATCCCTGCCATCTTTGTGGCTCTTATGAAAGCTTATGGCTTGGCTGTGGAATGGAGAGCCTTTCTGATCTGAGTGGTACAATATGTCATCTTCTGAGGTGATTTATAGGGTGTGTAACTTACAGTCAGGAGGGTTCAAGTTACTGAGAAGTGTGGACTAACTCCATAGTTGCTACAGGCTGTAGTTCTTGCCTTGGAAGCAGCTGGTTTCTCTTAGTCATTTATATATACATATGCCATAGAGCTATGACAATGTGTTCGCACCAATATAATTATGGCTGCATTAGCACTTGTGTTGTAAACCCTATTATTCAAGGGTTTATGGGGAGGCAATAAAAACTTACTTCAGGCTGAAACTTGTCTCAGTACTGAAACTTGGGGAAAGGGGGTTGGGGTGGAGACCCATCCAACTGTGGGATTTGGCCTGGCCCTCTGAAGTATAAATTTGTTCAAAACTCACATTTATGGGTTAACTACAATCAGAGCCAAGACTCTGGGAGATATGGAATTCAGACTTTTTAATCCTTGAACTGGTCTAGACAAGATGCAGAAGCCACAAAGATGTATTCTCCCTTTGCAGTGTTATGTCAGGCTATAATCCATATCTATGAGTGGAAAATATGCCTTTAAAAATAAAATATCACCATAAAAAAGACTATCTCAAATTAAATTATTATTTTTCATTGTCTAGCTTGAATTTTTGTGGCCTCGCGCAACATACATTCACTATGCCACAGAAGAGATATTTTCAAAGCCTTGTATTAAGCCATGCATTGACATGATTTTTTTTCACTTTTTAAAATTGTCTTTGCAAAACACTCTTCAATATTGGTCATCGTTGTAAGAGCAAAGTCACACATAACCCAAACCCCAAAATAAAACCATAAATACACTGATGTTAAGGACGACTCCAACAGTTCTTTCTCTGGAGGTGGACAGCATTCCCTGTCATAAGTCTTCAAGGGTTGTCCCAGATTTTGCATTGCTGAGAGTAACCAAGTTTTCACAGAGAGTCATAGTCCAATATTGCTGTACTGTGGACAATGTTCTCCTAGTTCTGCTTATTTCACTCTGCATCGGTTCCTGCAGATCTTGCAAGGTTTTTCTGAACTAGTCTTGCTTACATCATGTCTTACAGCACAATAGTATTCCATTATCTGGACATGATTCTTAGGGAGCAATATTTATTCTAGCCTAATGAAAAGATCAAGAGACCTTAATAAGCTACTAAGCTAGTAATAAGCTAGTAAGATGGGTCAAATGTAGGAAGGTGAAATTAAGAAGAGATAAATGTGAGGTCCAGCATTTAGGATTAAAAAATCAATTGAAACAAGCTATGATGGGTGAAACATAGCTTATAGTAACTGATGCAGAAAAAAAGAGTCAAGGGTTTTAGTTCATTTAATATAGCAATCCATAAGCTTTGATTAAGCATTGTCTTTTGCCTTTCTTTATGTCCCCAGTCTTTATCACAATGCCTGGCACATAGTAGGTACTTAATAAATGTTTATTGAGTGATCGACTAGATGATAGAGTCTGGAGATATATATATAATATATATAACACCCACTGATGTTTCTGTTGTCCAGACCTAGAATCACTTTAGGGGAACTCCTAGTGTGGAGACTCCTTCCCCTGCAGATCATTAACTTCTCTGAAAGTTATACTGTTAAAGAATTGACTCAGGGATGGGGATTCTGAAGGGTTAAAGGTCTTGCCCATAGTCACTCAACTACTATAGCACTGGGGGACAACTTAAGTGAAGGGCTACCTAACTTGGCAGGTAGCCTGACATTGCTATCTATTTCATTCTCTTAAAAGTAGTTTCTCTAATACTTATTGATATGGGTTTAGATTGTCTATCTACATATTTTGGTAGCACAGTAGATAGAGTGCCGAGTCTGGAGTCAGAAAGACCAATCTTTCTGAGTTCAAATCTGATCTCAGACACTTACTCACTATGTGACTCTGGGCAAGCCACTTAATCCTGGTAGCCTCAATTTTCTTATCTGTAAAATAACCCAGAGAAGAAAATGTCAACTACTCTAGAATCTTTGCCAAGAAAACCCCAAATGGGATCACAAAGAGTCAGACACATATGAAAGGACTGAACAACAATAACAAACATTATATTCAAAAATGGAACTCCTTAATAGAACAAGGGTAGCAGCTTCACAAAGTCATAAGCTTTTAGAAAACAAGATCTTGGATGAGAATTTAAAGATTATCTAGTCTAAGGAAAATGCATCTTAAAGACATACTCTTTTGGCCAATATTATAAAACTATTTGCTAATAAAAATGCTTAGATTAAAACAAAGGTCTTCTGGATTGCTACAATGAAAATGGCCCTATACTTAGACTAAGGAGCCTTGGTTAAAATGCTGTATCCCTTAATGACTGGGGATCATGGATATGCCATTTCTTTTTCTGAGCCTTAGTTTCCTTATCTGTAAAAAATTAAAAAAAAGAGGTGGGAGTAGAGTTGGACACTCAATGATTTCCATCATTGCTTCCAACACTATTTAAAAAAATCTTCAAAGACCCAGTCTTAAAAATCCAAGTTGCATGCTGTATGGCACATGTACTAAATATAGAAGTCTGGCATATTTTCTTTGGCATGTCAGACGGTTGTCCCTACCACACAGCTCTTCCAGCTGCTTTAGAGAGCCAGCTGCCGTAAAAGCCTGTAGTTGGCATCTTTCCCTCTAGAAAGTCAAGAGTAGCACATAGGCATGTAGTATATACAAGTTGGGTGTAAGAAAACTTCCAGTTGCCAAGATGATTTAAAAAAAATTATTGTTCTTCAGTTTACACCTTTTCTTTAGCTTTTCTATTAGTTTGATTGCTTATAATCAAGAAATTTGGATCTTAAGAGGCCCCTTAGTCCAACTCCCTCTAGGTATAAAAATCCCTTCTACTACATTCTTTTTCCCTCCCAACCCTTACTTTCCATCTTAGCATCAGTACTGTGCATTGGTTCCAAGGCAGAAGAGTGGTTAGAGCTAGGAAATAGAGATTAAGCAACTTGCCAAGGATTTCACAGGTACAAAGTATTCGAGGTCACATTTGAACCTAAGACCTCCCAACTCTAGACCTGCCTCTCAATCCCCAAAACCCCTGGCTGCCTCCTTTCTACTACATTCTTGACAAATGATCTCCTATACTATGCTTAAACAATTCTGTGAACTGGAAATTCTTAGAAAGTTGACTGGGACACTGAGAAATTAATTGACTTGCCCATCATAGGCAGCTGTTATTGTTGCTTGGTTGATTAGTCATGTCCAACTCTTCATGACCCCATTTGGGGCTTTTTAGTTGCCAAAAAACCAAGAGTTTTTGCAGTGGTTTGCCATTTCCTTCTCCTGCCTTTTTTTTCCACAGATGAAGAAACTGGAACAAACAGGGTTAAGTTACACATTTAATAAGGGTGTGAAGGCAGATTTGAACTCAGATCCTTCTGACTCCAGGTCTGGTGCTCTACTAACTCATCTCGAGGACCCATGTCAGAAAGAGACAGGGCTTGAACTCAAACTTTCTTGATTGTCCTACTAGCCAGGGAATTTTGCTATCTCTTCTGTCTATAAAGTAGGTGAATTTTTAAAAGATTTAAAAAGAAAAAAGAAAATAAAGCACTTCACCGTACATTGAAAGCACTATCTCCCTTGTTAAGAAGTTACTTTCTACCTCTACTAAGTCAGTCAGAGATCACATTAGATTTTTTGGCATCCACATCACGCTGCTGCTACATACTGAACTTTTAATACTCCCAAGGGATTTGTGATCTCATCTACGTGGTTCTTGCCTCCAATACAGATCTTAGGAACTCACGATGAACTAAACCCCTTAAATACTTTTCTCATAAATTATTGTTAAACTCTGTCTCCTCCATCATGTATGTTGTACCTAATTTCTTAAACCTAAATGTGGGACTTTACATTCATCTCTACTATATTTCATCTTATTACATTTCTTCTTTTTTTTCTAGTCTTTCCAGATCTTTCTGCATCCTGATTCTGCCATCCAAATGAGAGTTATCTGACAAAAATTGGATTAACCTTACTGTTTATTTCTTTATCCATGTCATTGATCAAAACATTTAACAGGAGAAGGCTAAGAACAGAATTCCTCAACTCTCCTCCTCCCCCAACCAGGTTAACATCAATCTAATAATAGAGCTTTGGAAGTATATGGTCTTTCTGCATATAATCACTCTGCTGACAATGACTCTACCTAACAAAAGCATCATATGGTCTAAATCTCTTCCATCAGATTCAAAAGGAAATTACGAGAAGTTTTGTCGTCTATCTTAGTTTCCTCTTTCTAGCAGGCTTCAAGGACAAGCAGAATATACCAAAAATTTATTATATAATGTTCTAAGATTAAGAACTGAAAAGGATCTCAAGGATGCTGAGTCCAACTTCCCACATTTTATACAGCAGAAAACAGGCTCACAGATTCTGAGAAGTTTAAAGTGACATCCTCAGGATTTAAATAATTAGTGTCAAAGATGAAATTTAAAGCTAGGTTTTCTTAATTCCACAAGCAACACTATATCCACAGAGAAGGAAGGATTTATTAAGTACCTACAATGCCAGGCATTGTTTAAGGGCTTTAAAAATATAATCTCACAATGTTAAATTGTTTTTCAGACATGTCTAACTTTTTGTGACCCCATTTCTGGTTTTCTTGGCAAAGGTGCCTGTGTGATTTGCTCTTTCCTTCTCCAACTCATTTGACAGATGAGGAAATGGAGGCAAATTGGGTTAAGTGACTTGCTCTGGATCACACAGCTACTAAGAGTCTAAGTTCAGATTTGAACTTGGTCCATCTGCAGTCACACTGGGACCTCCCAGAAGCTGGCTCTGGCTTTGCCAGCAGTCTTTTATCTAATTGTCCCTGGGCTTCAGGTTGATCTATTGTGTAATTCTGGGAAGGAGGAAGTCACTGACTTTATGTTCTCATTGGATTTCCTGATCATTACTTGGTTTGCCTAGAATTTCTAGGTAAGTGGGAGCTGAACAGTTTACCTTCCATTTAGGCAGCCATCTTGTCAAGAAGTTTGGTTGTCTTTTCAATATGCCAAGGTTTATCTTTTTGATGTATATTAACATTACTTTAGCCACTATCTGAAATACATGGTTGAAACTTTCAGTGATGAGCTAGAATCAGTTCAAACCAGTTCTTGAGCCACTGTTATTTTTTTTAACCCTCACCTTTCATCTCAGAATCAATACTGTGGATTGGTTCCAAGGCAAAAGAGTGGTAAGAGCTAGGCAATGACAGTTAAGTGACTTGCCCAGGGTCACACAGCTAAGTAATATCAGAAGTCAGATTTGAACCTATCTCTAGTCCACTGAGCCACCTAACTGTCTCCTATGCTTACATTTTTAATGTCACCTCAGAAACTGAGAAATGATACTAATCAATGCTGAATTTTTGTTTGTTTGTTTTAATGATTAAGAACGTGTTGAAGAAAATGTTAATAATTTAGATTAAACTTTAAAGTATGTTACTTTTATGGGGGGAGAGCCAATTGTTTTTTTAAATTTTTATTTAGAATCTTTTTCTATGTTTACATGATTCATGATCCTCCCCCACCCCACCCCTGCCACTTTCTCCTCCCCCCTCCCTGACAAGCAATTCCACTGGGTTATACATGGATCGTTGTTCAAAACCTATTTCCATGTTATTTGTATTTGCCTTACAGTGATCTTTTAACATCAAAACCCTAATTATATCCCTATCGGGAGAACCAATTATTAAACTATTCACCATTGTTACAAAGCATTTCCCTCTTGTAACAGACTAATAGTCACAATTTTTTTATCATTATGTTAGTAGTTCCAATTTAAAAAATATTAATTAAGAGCACTGTCTTAGCAAACCGAGTATTTGTAACTGCTGCTTTGTTTTCTAAATGTTTACTAGGTGGAGCTGGGACTGTGATTTCCTTGGTATAAGGAACTCTAGGATGAGGAAAGTTATACTGCCAGACCTGGAGTCAGGAAGACCTGAGTTCAAATACAGCCTCAGACATTTAATAGCTCAGTGGCCCTGGGTAAATCACTTCACCCTGTTTGCTTCCATTTCCTAATCTATAAAGTGAGCTGATGAAGGAAACAGTAAAGCACTGCAAGGTTTTTGCCAAGAAAGTGCAAGTAGGATCATGAAGAATCAGGCATGACTGAAAAACAACTGAATAGTGGGAAGCTAAGTAGCTCAGTAGAAAGAGATCCAGGACCCTCTGGTCCTTAGATACTTCCTAGTTGTTTGATTCTGGAAGGAAGGAAGGAAGGATGGAACAAAAGAAGGAAGAAAGGAAGGAAGGAAGGAAGGAAGGAAGGAAGGAAGGAAGGAAGGAAGGAAGGAAGGAAGGAAGGAAGGAAGGAAGGAAGGAAGGAAGGAAGGAAGGAAGGAAGGAAGGAAGGAAGGAAGGAAGGAAGGAAGAACTTAACAGATACCATCTCTAGAGTGTCTCTACAGGTTGAGGAGAGCCCTGAGAATTTAAATGACTTATCCAGGGTCATTATGTCAGAGGGAGGATATTTTTTGGCCCTTGGGCCATATTTATTTATTTATATCACATGGTCCCTCATGCTCACAAATATCCTTTACTAAACTTCTCAGATCCCCACTAAGGTTGTTTCTGTTCTTTTTGGCAATTAGTTTAACATTTGCTTATCCCCAGCATCCCAGTTCTGTTTTGCTGTTCCTCAGAGTAACTCTGTGGCCACTAAAAGCAGTTCCAGACTTAATCAATATTCAACAAAGCTGCATTAAGTGCCCACTATATGCCAGGCACTAATGCCCATGTTCTAGAAGTAGCTCAGAGTATATGTAGTATATCCCATGAAGACATTGCCCTGGACAATGGAACTTCATAAGAACTCATTAACATGTGATGATGACATTCCACTGTAATATTACAAAGTCTGGCCACAATGTTGTTCTTCCATTTAAAATATTTTCCTTATGGAACTAGCTCCCACCCCCACCCCATCATGCTGTTTGGCTTAATATGCTTTTTGGAGGAGCAATTAGCATCATTAAATGGGGCATGGCTGTAGTTTGTCTGGGTTAGGAAATTTGAAGTCATGTAGAGAAACCATCTTCTCGTACTCTTTCCGCACTTATCTTGGGTTTAATTCCCTCTTTGCCATTTTATTCTGCATTGAAGAAAGTTCTTTTTGAGGAGGCAACAGAAACAAAATAGGAGTCTTATCTCTCTCTGTCACTGGAGAAAAATCTGCTTACTCTTTGTCCTGTGTTGGTAATATACCAGCTGCTCAAAGCACTGAATCTTACCCCACCTGGTGTGATATAATAGGGGAAAGAGCATAGAAAACAAGGGTCAGGAGAGCTCAGTTAGGTTCTTTCTCTGACACTCAATAGAGACAAATCACTGCCTTCCTCTGAGTCTCAGTTTCCTAATCTATAAAATGGGTACAATAATCTCTGCCTTAACACTTCAAAGGAATTATGTGAGAAAAATTATTTGCCATAAATTATAAAACATCAATAGGATTGTTTTTTTCACTAAATCTACTTATTCTTCTAATAGATTATAATTATGTTTCTATCAAGTAGGAAAACTCTGTAAATACATTCCATTGCTGTGATTGTTTTTCAAATAACAGAACATAAATCCCACCAGCTAGAATTTCTATTTCTATTTCTGGTCTGTTCTGATTCTATCCTAAATGCTATGACAGCTGCTATTTGTGGCTGAGAATCTTTTTGTTAACAATTTATGTTTCAGCATCCTACAATCTATCAACCAGTATAATCAGACGACCTTTCTTTTAAACTTTTTTTCAGTTTAAAAAGTGTATTATCTTATTTGAGCCTCAGAATAATTATGTGAGGCAAAAACTGGAGATGTTATTATACCCATTTAATAGATGAAGAAACTGAGACTCATAGATATCAAATGAACGGTTTATACCAGTTAATACAATGAGTAAGTAGGGCAGGTGGTCCTGTTCTGTCATATCTCCAAGTTCAGTGTTCCTTCTTTTTAAATATAATTTTTATTCCATTTTTCTTTTCTCTCAGGTAAATAATTTGTTAGCTCCTAAGAGGTAATAAATTACCTCCCAAGAATTTCACTCCCAATCCCTGCCTACCAGTCCTTACTTTAAAAAAAATGGAAAAGATAAGGAAAATCCTTGTAACAAATATAATAGTCAAGCAATAGAGATTCCCACATTGGTCAGAACCCCCAGAATTCATCTCATTCTTAATGCTGAGTACCTCTGTTCTCTGTCAGAATAGTAGCTTTTTTCATCATTTTAGTGACTTTGGGAGTATAGTTCCAAAGTACTCTTTCTCTTCACCTCTGGTTAGTTGAGTGGCACAGTGGATGGAGGGCTTGGCCCGAAGTCAGGAAGACATATATTCATATATGACCTCAGACGCTTAAAGCTGTTAGATCCTGGGCAAGTTATTTAACCCTGTTGGCCTCAGTTTCTTCTTCTGTGAAATGAACTTGAGAAGGAAATGGCAAAGTTCTCCAGTATCTTTGCCAAGAAACCCCCAAATTGAGTCATGAAGAGTCAGACTTAACTGAAATGACCAAACAATGACCTCACCCCTACCTTCTTGACTTCCTTGATCTCCTTCAGTATGGCTCTTGGGCCAGAAGTTCCAAACTTCATTAGCTTAGTTTCTCCAGGCTCTGTTCTCTGGAAGTTGTTTTTGAAGAGCAGAGTAATATCAGAAATATTCAAGTCAAAAATCATTTGTTAACAGTTTACTATCTGGCAGTCAGTGTAAAAAGTGATAGGAGCACAATGAAAAGTAGAAACCATCCCTACTCTCAAGTAGCTCACAAGCTTATGGGAGAGAAAGCATAAAAATAACTACTTACAAACAAGATACAAACAGAATAAATCACAGATCCTCTCACGACAAAAGCATTAGCATGTTAGCCATAAAAGAGATAGAGAAAAGATCCTTGCAGGTGGTATTATTTCATCTGAGACTTGAAGAGAGACAGGGAAGCCAGGAGACAGAGATGATGAGGGAGAGAATTCCAGGAATGGAAGCCAGTCAGGGAAAATGCTTAGTAGCTAAAGATGGAGTGACCTATGCAAAGAACAACAAAGAAGTCAATGTTGCTAGGTTGTAGAGTACGTGGAAGGAACAAATTATGAAAACATCAGATAGGTAAGAATGGACCAGGTTACAATGAGCTTTAAAAGCAAAAGGATTTTATACACACATATACATATATGTATGTTTAATTTAAGTTTATTTATTAGCTGGTTACATTAAAATACCCAACTAACTCTTTCCTCCCCTCCTCATAAT
The DNA here is from genome assembly GCF_027887165.1 of Monodelphis domestica. Taxonomy (NCBI): domain Eukaryota; kingdom Metazoa; phylum Chordata; class Mammalia; order Didelphimorphia; family Didelphidae; genus Monodelphis; species Monodelphis domestica. The sequence goes on along the minus strand of NC_077234.1, from coordinate 229,613,099 downwards.
GAAGAAGACGTTATCTGACAAAAAAGATATATTTATATATAAAACTGTCTTATTTGTTTCTATTTATCACTTCTTTCTCTGGAAGTAGATGTACACAAGTCATTCTTCAAACAATATTTCTGTTGGTGTTTATAATGTTCTCTTGGTTCTGCTTGTTTTACTCTTTATAACTTCATGTAGGTCTTTCTACATTTTCCCAAAAGTAATCCATTAGAAGTGATAGGAAACCCTTGGAATCTAATGAATAAGAGAAGAAGACATGGTCACGTTTGTGCTTTAGGATGATTAATTTGATAGTTAAATGGAGAATGACTAGAGTGGGGAGAGACACAAAATAGGGAGAACTACCAGAAGGATTTTCTCCTAGTTCAGTGATGGTGAACCTATGGCATGGGTGCCAAAGATAGCAGACAGAGTGCTCTCTGTGGGCACACAGCCGCTCCACCCCCAACCAGAGTTTGTTACTAGAAAAGCAGAGGGATTCTCAGGAGCTGCTCCCCTCCCCAGAGCCCTGCACTCAGTCTCCAAAAGGTTCACCATCACCATCCTAGTCCCTGCATGAGGGCATGAGGGCTTGCATTTGAGTGGTAATAGTCTCAAAAGAGAGGAGAGAGCATATATAAAGAGATTTTGCAAAGGCAGAAAGAAAAAAAAACTTAGCAACAAATTAGATATAGGTGATGAGAGAATGTGAGGAGTTGAAGATAGTTTCCAGGTGTAATGCTGGTGGTAGTCTTTATAGTAATAGAGAGTATAAGGAATCAAAAAGAAGATATCATGTATTTGTTGGCTGGGATAGTTTCTAGGCTCTTCTGGACTCCTCACTGTGGTAATTGCTTTACATAAGTTAAACTTGCATTGGAAAAAATAATCCATGGAAATGTCAAATACTCATCTATTTTCTTTTCTTTTTTGGCATCAATAATTTCTTTAAATAAATCATTTTAGATTTTTTAAATCATAGGTTCTTTCTTTTTTTCCTTTTTATGTTTATTCAGTTTTCTAGTTATTGTACAGATTATATCTTTGCTATTATAAATTAACGGGCTGACTGAACAAAGATTCAAAACTATTTCCTTACCGAGGTTAGTACTTTACTGTAAGCACAGCCTGCCATTGATACTCAAAATCATTTGAGAATGTATCTGATACAATTTTCATTCTGTTAGAACTCAAGGACATCTGCTTTTCATGATGAGATATTAGATTGGTAGGTCTGTTAAATTATTTATAGTTGAAATATATATAGTAATTTATAAAATGAAAGGTTTAGATGGTTAAGATTTCTTTTTTCTAAATCTGTGATCTAATTATCCTATAACTCTTTGATTTATGACATTTTAGGTGTTATAGCAGTCAGGATACTTCAGCAAATGAGAAACTAAATTAATTTCAATCATATTATTCCAAATTAAGCATTAACATGATATATGTATATCTTTACATATATAAATACATAAATAGCTATATGTGCCAATTAAATATTTAATCTATTAATAACATTAACATTTATTAATCCCAAGTTTAGAATAGGTAACACAACAATTGAAACTAGAACTTTCCTTGTATTTTAGTAAGTGGAAAACCAACTGATATTATGTCCAGGTTTGTCAAAAAAAATATGAAGAAGGGGCAGATAGATACGTTCAGTAGTTAGAGAGCCAGGCCTGGAGATGGGAGGTCCTGGGTTCATATCTTGCCTCAAATATTTCCTAGCTGTGTGACTGTGGGTGAGTCTCTTAACCCCAATTGCTTAGCCTTTACTCCTTTTTTGCCTTGGAACTGATACTTAGTATCAATTACAAGCCAGAAAGGGGTTTTATTTAGAAAGAGAGGAAGGAAGGAAGGAAGGAAGGAAGGAAGGAAGGAAGGAAGGAAGGAAGGAAGGAAGGAAGGAAGGAAGGAAGGAAGGAAGGAAGGAAGGAAGGGAGGAAGGGAGAAAGGGAGGGAGGGAGGGAGGAAGGGAGGAAGGAAGGAAGGAAGGAAGGAAGGAAGAAAGAAAGAAAGAAAGAAAGAAAGAAAGAAAGAAAGAAAGAAAGAAAGAAAGAAAGAAAGAAAGAAAGAAAGAAAGAAAGAAAGAAAGAAAGAAAGAAAGAAAGAAAGAAGGAAAGAAAGAAAGAAAGAAAGAAAGAAAGAAAGAAAGAAAGAAAGAAAGAAAGAAAGAAAGAAAGAAAGAAAGGAGGAAAGAAAGGAGGAAAGAAAGGAGGAAAGGAGAAAGGAAGGAAAGGAGGAAGGAAGGAATAAAGAAAGAAAGAAGGAAGGAAGGAAAGGAGGAAGGAAAGAAAGAATAAACATAAAAGACAAAAAACTATAAAATTATTTGTAATTTATCAAACATAATCCCATACAAAACAAAAATAGAAAAAAATTAGTGGATAGGTTAATTCACATCAGAAGGACCCAGTGGAGTATGCTAGATTTCAATGTATTTAATAAATAGTAACTTATAATGTAAGTTTGGTAACTAAAGGATAGAATATCTTTGAAATCCTCTGGAGTTTTTTTTTTTAACTTGAAAGAACTGAAAAATGCAACAACTCAATACTGTATCCTGTGGCAAAATATGAAAGATTTCTTCAAATAGTTTATGGTTTGAATTGTCCCCTTAAAAGACTGTATGGTCTAATGGCTGGCTGCAGATTGGAAGTTGGGACTTATTTGACTCTGATTAGCATGATTTGTGCTAGGTAATGACCTCTTTAAACATGGGTCAATTCATTTGGAAAATTGAGTAAATGATAAATGAGCTCACAGAAATAACTGCGTTTGAGCAAAGGTTTATGGGAGAGTTCAAGGGAAAAGGGATTTTAAAAAGCGAAATACAGTGTAAGAATTCTTAATAATGTGACAGAAAAAGATGATTACCTCACATACCTAACTATGACCTTGATGATTATACAGAAATGTATGACGATATTTAAAAACATCCTTGACGCTAGGTAAAGTACTTAAGAACCTTCCTGGACACAATTATAAGTCCCCCAGGAGCTCCGTGTAGGGCTTTCTATGTTTATTCCTCTTCAGGCCAGCTTAAGCTATAATAAGAGATGTCCAGAGACCTATGATCTTCACTGTGAAATGATCTCCTTTCTGTTTTTTCCTGATTGCATAAAATGGACCCTTTTATCTGAAGCTGACAAGCTACCCAGGAAGATTTAGGTTTGGTGTCTGTTCATGAACTTTGTGATGTTCTTTCCATCTTTTAAATCTAAGAAGTGCAAAGAAGATTTTTGGACTAGAAAAAGCATTGTCTATTTTCCAATCCAAACTGAAACTGATTCTCACTTATTACTTATTTCCAAAGAATGCCTATTATAATAGTTCCAGGACTGCCAGGGCCAGAGAATATCTCCTAAAACGCATTGGGCTAGGAATATCTGTCATCTCTTAAGCATCTCTAGTCTTAGAGGCACAACGTTTGTGCTTCTCTCTAAGGCTGTTAGTCAATCGATTATTCTTGCCAGCTTAGCCCCTTCCCACTAAATGCTAGTTACACAAAAGAGTATCACAAATAGTCAGAACACCTTTTTATTTAATAAAAATAAAAATAAATTTCATTTAATAAAAAAATATTCATCCAACTGAAGAAGTCACACAGATTAGAATATAGACCAGAGGTCCTAGAAGAGCAAGTGAACTCTTCACCTGGGAATACGATTTTTAAAAAGCTCGGCTCAAAAAGGAAAGGAGGAATGATCTCACAAAAGAGATTTTTCTGTCTAGAGCTTCAAGAGCTGAGTCAGGGGCCAAAGGGAGTCCTGCTTCCCCAGTAACCTTTCAGTCTTGCACACTTTCCCCCCATAATCAATTCTGTCTTAGGTTCTTTCTTTAAGTTAGTCTCCAACAAGCTAAAGCCTAGTCAGCCTCTGTCATGCACAGCATTCTCTCAGCCAATGAGGATTTGCATTTGCCCCCACTCACACACACACACAATCACTACAGTTCACAAGGCTGTCCCACAAGAAAACGACTTCAGGTTTGAGTGAAGTAAGACTTATACCGACAAATGCAAGGGACTATATTCAAATAATTAATCTTTGCAGCTGATAATAGTAATTAATTGAGAGAGCAGTCAACTAAACACATTTTCTAAATTTGTCTAAAATTGTCTAAATTTGTCTAAAAAAAAACAGAATAATTATAGCAACTTCCTTTAGGGCAGCTAGGTGGTGCCATGGATAGAGTGCTAATCCTGAAGTCAGGAAGACAGATCTTCCTGAGTTCAAATCCAGCCTCAGACATTAATCAGTTGTGAAACCCTGGGCAAGTTATTAAACCCTGTTTGCTGCCTCAGCTTCCTTATCTGTAAAATGAGCTAGAAAAGGGAATGACAAATTACTCTAATATCTTTTAAAAGAAAATCCTTAATGGGAGTTGAAAAGAGTCAGAAACAACTGAAAAATGATTGAACAACTTTCAAATGGATGATTACTCCATGTCTGTTGGTCCAGTTCCAGCAAAACCTTGCACAGTTTATTTTTTTTCCCAAAAATCTCCCAATCAGCTGAAAAATTGAAACATTCCTTTAGGTACAAGGGTTTCTATCTTTGTATATTTGTTTTGGTGTCATGGATCTTTTTTGGCAATCTGGTGATGCTTATGGATTCCTTCTCAGAATAAGCTTTTTTAAACATTCATATTTGAAGGAAATACTAACTTTCAGTTAGGGGTTAGTGAAAATAAAGATGTGATTTCTTTCCCATCTATGTTGACTATCTCTTTGAAATCTGTTTATAGACTGGGTTCATGGATTCCATGATAATACCTCCTGTTTTAGACACATTGAAAATTTCCTTGTTATAAGGAGAGTTTCTAATCCACTATTTCTAATATGCATTGTAAATTCCCCCATTTTTCTACCATAAATTTCTTTAGATTTTAGAGTTAGGAAAAGTTGCTATAGGAGTCATAGTCTCAGTTGTATCATTTTAGATATTGGCAAACACTAATAAGAAGAAACAGCATAATTTTAGTTCAATCTTGGAGCTCTGGAGACTTCAAGTAGAGACTAGAGACATCAAATATCCAACAGAATATTCTGCAAATTGAAGAAGAGATCATTGAAGAGATCGTTATAGATACCTTTACAGCCACAGAAAGCATGCAGTTCCCTTAAGTTATCTGCTTTAAATGAAGCTTTTAAACTCCCTTACTGGACATCTGTAACTCAATCAATGTATGCCTCTGAAGACAGGCTTAACTAACAACCTTCCCTAAAGAAAGCTTTCCTGGATCAGAGATAGGAATCAGCTGGTAACCAGTGGCCTTGGTTTCTAAATCTTTGTTTAAAGAACATATCTAATGACTCACTCTTTGTTCTGAGCACAATTTGGAAAGGATCCTTTGTCCAGAGAAGAAGCAATTACATTTATTTTCTAAGTGACAGTTGCTTATTTAGATAATGGGCTTTTCTTGAGGCTGTTTTATGAGTCTTGAAGAATTGGGTGGTCAGAGTATGTTACCAGTTATTGCCAAGCAACTGGAATTTTCCAAGCCTTCGCAGGTTGAGGGAGAAGCACATTAAATATGTACTATATGAGTTGGGTGTTTGGTGCCTGTTGAAACATGCATTTCTTTATTGTATTTCAATTAGGCAAAGAAAATGCCTTTCCTCAAATGTTAAATACAAGCAGAATTGGCATTGAGATCTATTTGAAATGTTCTGTGGTGAAAAAGCATAGAAAACTATCATTAACATCCAGATTTTTAAACTCAATAGAAGGTTTCATTTCCCCAGTTGAAAGAAACATGAGTTTCCTCTTTAGTTTTGCCTGAATTTGTGCTGTATTTGTGAGTCAGTTTGGGTGTGTAATCCCTATAAAATCCTAATGATGGTTATTGCATATGCTAAGGAATAGATTTAATTCTTAATGACCTTAATGATTGGTTTCATGTTCTTAATTTCTCATATTTCAGTTTTACTGCTTTGTAAAAACCAAGCGTCGTAGGCATAATTACCAGAAATAAAGATGCATGCTCTTCCATATTACTGCCTTTCCTTTTGGTAACTGTCAACTTCTCTTTTAGCGAAATGTTGTCTATTCAGAGGTCAGAGTTCTTTCGCTTAGTTATGAAAACAAAATGGAAGCTTTTCTGTCACTAAGAAGATAGCCCTGCCAACAGGAGTTTAAGAACTAAAGAAAAGACAAACCCAATCTGTTTTTAATCATTACTCTAATTAAGGGACAATTCTGATGGAGTTAGAGGATTGCCAAAGAATAATGGTCTCCTGCTGCTAGATGAATGATGAGACCATCACAGTGTTTATTTTTATAGCAAAATATTTTGATACTGGGGCAGTGTTTGACCCCAGGGTTTACTTTTTTTTCCTTTCCAAACTCCATGATATATGCTCATCTGACTAGTTTCAAATGCTAATAATGGAATAGAACTTTCAATGCGAATGACTTTGCTTTCCAGCATCCTGTATTAATTTTAACAGATATATACATGTCAATATACACATGCCATATAACATATTATGCACATGTGCCTAAAGAGAAACATGTCATAATGGATAGAGAGTTGACCTGGGACACAAGAAGACCTATCGTCAAAGCCTCTCTCAGACACAAATGATCCAAAATATCCTAGACAAGTGAGTCACTTACCTCTCCATGTCCTAGACACACCTCTAAGACTAAATATTTCAGGGGAGGGACTGATTTACACAGCTAAGAAGATTTCCCTGTATCTATGGAATCATAGGTCCAGATCTTAGCCTCTCTATCCTTAAAATCAGGTTTATACTTTCTATCAGACAGAGGCCATGGGGAGAGAGAGAAAGAGAGAGTGAGTGAGAGAGAGAGAGAGAGAGAGAGAGAGAGAGAGAGAGAGACAGAGAGACAGAGAGACAGAGAGAGAGAGACAGAGAGAGAGAGAGAGACAGAGAGAGAGACAGAGAGACAGAGAGACAGAGAGACAGAGAGAGACAGAGACAGAGACAGAGAGACAGAGACAGAGACACAGAGAGAGACACAGAGAGAGAGAGAGACAGAGAGACAGACAGAGAGTTTCCATTTGTTTTAGAAATAGTTAAGCTTTATAATTCCTTGTTATTTATATCAAAAAGGCAAGTGGTTGGGAGAACAAGTCATAGAAAGGGATTTATAAATGTTTTTAATTGGAAAATTCTGTTATCATATATTAATACTTCATACACATGTATATGCACGCATATGTGAAAATGTGTATAGCATAGTGGGTAAGGAGTTGGCTCATGAGTAAAGAAGACAGACTCAGGTTTTATCTCTGGCATAGTCTATGTGACTTCAGCCAAATCATATGATCTTTCAGTGACCCAAGCAGCTCTGTAAGACTTTAAGTTGTAAGGAATATCAACAAGTATTTATTAAGTGTCTAGAATATTCCAGGCTCTGTGCTAAATGCTGGGGATACAAAGAAAGACAAAAACAAAACCCTAGAAGTTTCTAATTTAAACGGGGAAGATAATATATAAACAACTCAGTATAAACAAGATATATACAAGATAAATTAGTGATAATCAGAGTTGCACAGCAAGTATTTACTTGCATTGATAGCAGGAATTTCCTCAGCAAAGATTCCCCTATATTAATGAAATAGTATGTCTTGTGTGAAGAAAATGAGGAGGAGCAGAAGGAAGAGGGGGAGGACATCTAAAATCCTTAGTAACCTAGACTCCACCTGTCTTTCCAGTCTTCTTACATCTTATTCCCTAATTCACACTCCTTGATCCCACCTCCTGGCTGTTCTATTAGCAAGACCTCCATCTCTGAGCACCAGTAATTTTCTCTGGCCATCCTCCTTGCCTGAAACTCTCTCCTCCATTCTGATTACTGACCTCTCAGGCTTCCTTTAAGTCTCAACTAAAATTCCCTGTTCTAGAGGAAGCCCTCTCAATCCTAGTTCCTTTCTCCTTTCAATTATATCCTTTATATAGCTTATTTTGTATATGTTTGTTACCATGTTGTCTCCCTCATTAGATTGTAAGCTCCTTGAGTTCAGGGACCATCCTTTGTCTCTTTTTATTTCCTGAGCACTTAGCACAGGGTTGGGCACATTGTAGACACTTAATAAATATTCATTTATTGGTTTATTGGTCTCTTATTTTGTGCATTTAAACATATTCTGAGAAAGAGTTCATAATCTTCACCACATGCTATGCCACACAAAAAAGATAAGGATTGCTTTAGATCATGGTATAAGCAGACCAAGAAAAACCCTATAAATATCATTTTTAAAAATTATGGAATCACCAAAATTTGCCATTTAATAACTATTCTCTTGCTGATCATCCTGTTGCAATATACTAGTAAAGCTGAAATGAAAATAAAGGCTAACCTAAGGTAAGGACTATGTTATCTAGCCTCAGTTCCTGCTCACAGAACTAAGAAAAGGAAGTACTGACCTAATTTTGTTTTGACACATTCCATTTTATCAGAACATATTTTCCAATTAATTTCCCTGGCAACCTTTACAAAAGTTACTTTTGCCTTTTTCTAACAGATGGAAAAAATTGTGGCATATAAAGGGGAAAAAAAATCTAAGCATTAGTGAATTAGCAACAGGACGCTCAAATGAGGCAATTTGGGGTTCTGTAGTATGTCCTCAGATGACTATAAAGAGACTACAGATATTCTTTCCCCATTTAATCCTTCCTCCAAATGTAGGGGGTTTTTAAATGTGTATTTTTGTAAGATTTAAAATTAGTTATGTTGGTTGAGAGTCTTCTTTCTCAGAGGCAGCGATATTTGAGAAGAGTGGCATCTGCAGAATAATTGTCTGACATGGGCCAGACAATTGCCACCAGGAAGGAGTATCAAATTCCCATAATGCCAGGCCTCGTGGATAAGAATTTCCAATTATTTTGCTGTCTTCTCTTTCTTAGAAAAGAAAAAAAAAGTGTTGTAGAGCCAAGAGACCACTCAGGAAATGCCTTAGAGATTATTCTAGGGTTTCTATTTGTTTGCTTGTTTGTTTGGGGGGACACAATAATTTAAATGGGTGGCTAAAATGTGAGATGATGTTATATAATGGATGAAATGAATAGTGTTAAGGAAGCAACAAACATAAGCTTGGACAGATTTAGGGAGAAAGAGGAGGCTAGAAGAGCCTGGTGTGCAATGGTCCTTGGGATCATGAAGAGTTAGACATGAGTGAATGACTCAACAGCAACAACCACAGAAAGAGCACTGTATTTGACGTCAAATCTGTGTTTATTTTCTAATTATGCTCCTTAAGCCTGTGCAACCTTGGTGAAACTACAACAAGAGCAGGGTAACTTTGGCTTTTCCCCTGGGTGCCAAAATTTAAAGAGTTGGTGATGGCACTTATACTTTTTCAACAAATACAAAGGGAAAAAGAGAGCTTTGTATTGAGTTAAGAATAGGGAGTGGATCTGTAATTTCATTAGCTTTAGGGAATTCTTGAGTGATGAAACTCCTGTCAATGTTGGGTAGAAGCTTTTCTGCTAGAATACTGAAAGGTTAAGTGATTTGCCAGAGTCATACAAACACTATGGTCCTAGGTCTTCCTGGCTTTGAGGTCAACTTTCTATCTACTCTGCTAGGTAGGAAAAATGATGGAAGCTATTCGGAGGTATTTCCTCTCCTAGTGGACATTTAGGTGACATGATGGATATAGTGCTGGGCCTGGATTCACAAAGTCTTGAGTTCAAATATGAGCAAGTCATGTAGCCCTTTTATGATCTGTAAAATGAGCAGGAGAAAGGATTAGCAAACCACTCCATTATCTTTGCCAAAAACAAACAAACAAACCCAAAATCCAAGAGTTTATAAAGAGACATCTGAAAATGACTGAACAAGAGAACCTCCCCCAGTAGTATAATTAATTTCATAACAATTGCCATGGGGCCATTTCCCTTATTGGTGCCTTTGGTCCCAAGATCCAAAGTCTTTCCTCAAGGTTTTTCCTAACTCAATGGAATTTGCTAAAGGTACCTTCCATGTGTGATTTGATATAGGGTACATTTTTGGTGCCTGATCAAGGCACTACAATTGCTAGTTAAAACTCTGGACTTCAGAAAATCCCTTCACTTTTTTTGGTTCTTGGTTACATCCTTTAGAAAATTAGGGGTTTAGATCAGTTTACATGTAATCTCCCTTCCAGACAGTTCTAAAATCAAAAATCCTCTCTTAAATAAAGCACCCGAAGTGATTTTTAACAACCATTGAATCATTGATTTAAAACCAGAAAAAAAAACAACGTAAAAGGTCAGCAACCTCTCCCTTTATAGATGTGGACCTAAAGATCTAAAGAGATTCTATAACTTGCCACATCATATCACACAGGTAGTGAATCCAGGATTCTATCTAAGGTCTTTTAACTGTTCTTTCTTCCACACTACTTCTAAGACAGGCACATGAACTTCACTTAAGGCAAGCATTGTAAAAAAAAAAAATCCTATAGCCAAGACTTCTGAAAAGAACATTTGACTGAGTCTCAAATTCTGTGTTTTAATGTTGATCCTCATATTTACTTGTTTCAATACTGTGGGTCAATCAAAGTTTCTGAGCCTTAGTTTCTTTATTTATAGAATGGCTCTTCTAATATCTACTCTGAGCAGGTAGATAGGGCAATGGATAGAGTGCCTGCTCATCTTCCTGAATTTAAATCTGGCCTCAGATATTTACTACTTGAATGACCCTGGGCAAGTCACTGAACTTTGCTTCACTTTCCTCATCTGTAAAATGATCTGGAGAAGGAAATGACAAGCCACTCTGGTATCTTTAAAAGGAAATCTCTAAGGGTCATAAGCAAGGTGGAGAAGACTGATAAAGACTGGATACCAATATCTAATTGTGACAAGCTGGCAAGATAGGGAAAAAAAAAACTTGGAGAAAGAAAGATATGATTGTGTTAATTTTAAAATAACTTTATTCTGATTTTAAAGAATATTTTCTTTTCATTATGAATTTAATATGACCATTTTTCTAGACAAAGAAGAAAAAGAGAATTGCTTATGAAATTATTTATGTTCACTATATATAGCTTTTATTTTCTAATATTTCAATTTCCCCCCAATGGAAAGGGAGGTCATATTTATTTATTTGTTTATTAATTTATTTTTATTGTCATGCAAAACACACTTTCACATTGGTCATTGATGTAAGAGCACACCCATACATAGCCAAAATCCCCAAATAAAACTATAAATATTCTGATGTGAAATACGATTCCATCAGATCTTTCTCTGGAGATGAATTGCATTCCCCATCACAAATCTTTCAGGATTGTCCCAGATCATTGCATGGCTGAAAGTAGCCAAGTTTTCATAAATAATCATTGTCCAATTTGTTGTTATTGTACTCTCTCAGTTCTGTTTATTTTGCTCTGCATCAGTTCCCACAGAGCTTTCTAGCTTTTTCTGAAGTTATCTTGCTTTTCATTTCTAGTATCACAATAGTATTCCCTCTTCATTATGTACCACAGTTTGTTTAGCCATCCCCCAATTGACGGATATACCCTCAATTTCCAATTCTTTGCTACTACAAAAAGAGCCACTGCAAGTATTTTTTACATTTCAAATTTGAAATAATTGCTCTGATAACTATCTTACTTATCTGTGTCCCCCTTTGAACTTTCTTCTATCTTCGGTTTATTTTTTAAGAATTCTTTCATTCTTTTCTTTCCTTTTTTAAAGGATCACTCATAGATTTTTCCGCCCCTCCAATAAAAAATAATAAAATAAAAATCATCTTTATAACACATAGGGATTTGAGAAAATTATGATGCAGTTGATTTCCAAGTGGTTTTGAGTCATGAGGGACTCCTGGGAATTTTCCTTCATGTTTATTGTTAATCATATTTACTATGTAATATATTTAGGCAAGTCTTAATTCCTATATTAGGTCACCTTCACTTTCATTGTAAGTGTAGGTGTAGCTTTTGAGACATGACTTTGTGCCCTGTCTGACTGTACTGAGTCATGATAAGTTAGTAAAGAGATAATTAATTCCTCTGTCTCTTCAGAGCCCCAGACACACCCTCTTGTATATTTAGCAGGAGTAAAACAGTAGGAACTGGACTGTCGGAAGCTTTACATCCTTTCTTAATGAACTAACCCTACCACACCCTGTTCACTCCTTTCCTGTCTGTCTCATCTAAAGTATTTAATATTTACATTGCACTTGCTGAAATACTTTATATCTCTATATTAGGGTATTTTTCTATCTCTGTATTTTTTAATTTCCCTCTTGGTGCCTAGATAGTGCTGAAGGAAAGGAACATGGGACAGAAGAGAAAGGGTGTTGATGTGGATTGGGGAAATTGGTTCAGCATCAGAATTTCAAAATCGCCACCTGCCTTAAGGATCCTCCAGTATTTATTTTTGAGTCATTTCAGTCATGTCCAACTCTTTGTGACTCCATTTTGGGGTTTTCTTGGCAAAGATACTAGAGTATGCCATTTTTTTTCTCCAGCTCATTTTTCAGATGAGAACACTCAAGGTTAAGTGACTTGAGACCTGTCTTTGAATTCAGATCTTTCTGACTCCAGTCCTGGCATCTTTGAAGCTAAAAAAATGGGGTGTAGAGAATTCCCTGCCTATTGATGAGGGTGAGCAGAAGTTCTTGTTGGCATCAGGTGACTTTGATCTTAGAAGTGGCTCAGAAGTGATCCCATTCCCAGGTTTTGGCATCAGAATGTGGGAGGAACTGTCCTGATCTGGTCTGGGAGAGTGCTCAGCATCATTGTCCATTTATCAGTGTTTATCAGGGATGGTGTGCTCTGACCATACTGCAATCTGAGGCCAGAAGCTCGAGGAGTCCTTCATGTGTCCCCTAGATGTAGAGTAGGCAGGAAGGCAGTCAGTCAGCAAGCATTTATTAAGTACCTGCTATGTGCCAGGCAGAGAGCCAAAGATTAGGAATATAAAGAAAGATAAAAGTAGTCCCTACTTTGACGGATCTCTCAGTCCAATGAGGGAGACAACACATAAACAACTATGTACAAATAAAATATATAAGAACAAATTGGAGATCAACCCAAGGAAGAGACTAGAGTTAAGGGAAATAGGAAACGACTTCTTTTAGATGGTTTTATTTTCTTTCAGGGAAATCAGAGGACAGAGATGAAGAGAGAAAGAATTAGAGGCATAAGAGGCAGAGTGAAAATGCACAAAATGAAGAGAGAGTGTCATACGAGGAACAGCAAGGAAGTCAGTTTCACTGAATTGCAGAATATATGGAGAGGGAACAGGGAGTAACTTGAAAGAAGAATGGAAAAGTAAGAAAGGTGTAGGTTGTGAATAGATTTGAACATCAAACAGAGCATATTTGCTTTAGAAGTTTATAGAAAGCTACTCAAGTTTACTGAATAGGAAGGTGGGATAGTTAAACCTGAACTTTAGGACCACCAAAGACAGCTGAAAGGAGGATGGATTTGAGTAGGGAGAGATTTTAATCAAAGAAATCAACAAGAAGACTATTGAAGTAATCCAGACGTGAGGTAATGGTGCCCTGAATCAAGGTGGTAATAAAGTCAGAGGAGAGAAGAGATGTTGTCAAGGTAGAAATAACAGGACTTGCTAGCAAAATAGCTATGGGGAGGAGGAGTGGAGAGAAATATGGAGAGAGAGAGAGAGAGAGAGAGAGAGAGAGAGAGAGAGAGAGAGAGAGAGAGAGAGAGAGAGAGAGAGAGATACAGAGAGAACAAGAGAGAAGAGTCAAGGATGGCAACTAAGCTCTTGTTGGGTGATTGGGAAGAAAGTGGTGTTCTAAGGCTCAGAATATATTTTCTTATTATTGATGAGCAAGTATTTATTAAACTTTGAAGTCTGAGAACATCACTTTTTACCAGTAATGCCTTACTATGCATCCATCACACACATGTCCTAATACATATTTTAGGTTTCATTCCCTCCTTACTAAATATGTACATGGGGATGCTCAAGCCAAAGACCCCACTTTTGTCCTGTAGTATGAGCACCATAATGTATATAAACTTTGAGATGTGGATTTAAGGCACGTAATTTTTTAAAGGGAAGACAATGTTAATGTGTTATTAGGACCTTCTGAATTTCTTGCTAGTTTTACAGGATTTGCAAATGAAATTTCAAAAAACTACAGAAAATCCTCTCCCCTAAATTTTGAACATCTGACTAATGAATGTCAGAATTCTTTCCATTCTCGGCCCACCCTAAAATCCACCCACACTAACAGGAATCTACTCTTAACTTTCCCCACTTGCCACCTTAGCTAGCAATCAGACTATGAAGGACCAACAGGTGGCTGGTGACAAGAACTGTCAAAAGCAGTCCCAATCAGTCCCTCTGTTTTTCACCTGCATGGATTAAGGATATGCCATGCTTCCCCTTTTAATCTATTCAACATCAGGTATCAATTATTTGTAAGATCTTGTGCTAGGTACTCTGTTTTTCACTTATCACAATTGAATGAAAAATTTTCAGGTAGATTCTCACAGATATAGAACCATAAATTTTAGAATTAGAAGACACCTTAAAAGTTTAGTCTACTTCTGCCATTTTACAAATGAGGAAATGGAAGCCCAGAGAGGGAATATGATTTACCTAAGGTCACACAGATAGAAAAGTGCAGAGTGGAAAGGTTGTCTCTTCTTCCTGCTTTCTTTTTTTGCAACTCATATTCAGTTAATTGGGAGGAAATTATTTTTTTAATATATTTTATTTGATCATTTCCAAGCATTATTCGTTAAAGACATAGATCATTTTCTTTTCCTCCCCCCCCCCCCCCCCACTCCCCATAGCCGACGCGTAAGTCCACTGGGCATTAGATGTTTTCTTGATTTGAACCCATTGCTTTGTTGATAGTATTTGCATTTGAGTGTTCATTTAGAGTCTATCCTCTGTCATGTCCCCTCAACCTCTGTATTCAGGCAGTTGCTTTTTCTCGGTGTTTCCACTCCCATAGTTTATCCTTTGCTTATGAATGGTGTTTTTTTCTCCTGGATCCCTGCAAATTGTTCAGGGACATTACACCACCACCAATGGAGAAGTCCATTACGTTCGATTATACCACAGTGTATTAGTCTCTGTGTACAATGTTCTCCTGGTTCTGCTCCTCTCGCTCTGCATCACTTCCTGGAGGTTGTTCCAGTCTCCATGGAACTTCTCCACTTTATTATTCCTTTTAGCACAATAGTGTTCCATCACCAACATATACCACAGTTTGTTCATCCATTCCCTAATTGATGGGCATCCCCTCGTTTTCCAGTTTTGGGCCACCACAAAGAGCGCAGCTATGAATATTCTTGTACAAGTCTTTCTGTCCATTATCTCTTTGGGGTACAGATCCAGCAGTGCTATGGCTGGATCAAAGGGTAGATATTCTTTTGTCGCCCTTTGGGCATAGTTCCAAATTGCGGGAGGAAATTATTTTTAAAGTTCCCTATATCTGGGAGATTCTGTGATTCTAATAATCTTTTTCATTTTGGTCACTCTCTTGATCTTTCTTCCATTAATGGAAGCATCATCTCCCATAAAATATCACTAACATTCATAAGAATTTGGTGTATGACAGGATGCAGATTATGAGTCCTAAGGTGCTTCATATTTAATTCAAATATGAGTAGTTTGAGACAAGGAAAGGAAACCAATTTATTTTTAAGTCTGTTAATCTGTTTAAAAAAAAAAAAAGAATCCATGTACTCAACCTCCTTCCCTGAATATACTCAGGAGATCTTTTAACAGTCCTGGGGATAAAGAAGTCTAATCTTAGATGTAAAGAGAGACTTTGTGTATTTTATCCATAGTCCAATGAAGTCAGACCTTGGAGGTAGGTTTACAATAAGCAATTTTAGAACTGAAGAAAATTCTATGGGTGAGGCCATCGGGCCCCCAGAATACCACCAATGGGAGAAGTTAGACAAAGAACCGCCATGAGTCACTCACTGTCCAGGAAGATAGTTTGTCTTTAGAAGAGGAAGGTATGGAAAAGTTCAGCCAGGACACAGTTGAGGAGAAGTTACTTGATTTAACCAAAAATCTGTTTTCTTGTTATTCCTGCTGATTCTCTCCTGTGGAACTAAACTTTTAAAAAAATGTGTTTGTTTGTTACATTAAAATCCCTAGGTATCTCCCTTCTCCACGCTAAAGAAAGCATCACTTGACCTATGTGCGTGTGTATGTAATTATGTCTTTCTTATTTCTATTTATCAATTCTTTCTCTAGAGAAGTACGTAACACAAGTTATTCTTCCATCTTTGCTTATAATGTTCTCTTGGTTCTACTCATTTCAGGTTCATAATTTCATGCAAGTCTTTCCATGTTTTTTAAAACACCAGCTCATCATTTCTTACAATGCAGTAGAATTCTATCACAATCATGTGCCACAACTTGTTTAGCCATTCCCCAATTGATGAAATACCCTGTTTCAGTTTTTTGACTGACACAAAGAGAACTGCTATACATATTTTAGAAACTTTAAAAAATTGTTTTCCTAATTACCTTAGAAAAAATAATAGTGTTATTGCTGGGGTAAAAGGTATATGCAGCTTTATAAGAAAGTCTTTAACTGGGCCTCTTCTCCTTAAGCAGCAGAATTGAAGATACATTTAAGAATTATTTTTCTTTTTTTTTCTACTTTGTCTAACCACTAATATTCTAAAAGTACCCTTTCGTACTGCTTCTTTTTTTTTCACTGTTCAGATTTGGGACTACCTTTCTTGTTACTCTTACAAATTATCCCTGAAGGCAAGACCAAAAAGAGCAGGTCTAAAACTGTTTTGGCAAATGGCACCATTGGCAATTGTATTTGTTGCCTAATAAAGGGACAGCCCTAAAGGCAGCATTCATTTGAAAAGGGGTGAATTTGAGAATTTTTTTGAATACCCCTCTCATTATTTTATAGCCATATTCCTTTCCAGCATTTCCACTATGTCATGAGTTAGTCTTTTTGTTGGCCAGTCTAGGAATTGACCCCTACAATTATAACCTTGTTTGGATCTGTGTTCCAAAAAGCCCATTTACAAGGGAACTTTTGAAATATAATCCCTTAGAAGTTAGTCAGCCTATAATTATTATAACCATTGTAAAAAAGATCTTCCTTCCAAGTACTTATTGACACAGTTCAACAGAGTAGGTAATAAAGTTCACTGGGCTTTGCTCCTGCAGGATGCCTCACGGGGGACATTTTAAGTCAAGGAGACATTGGTCTTACCTCATTCTAGACCAGAGAAGGTGTGAACTGAGGGTGGAGGTAGAAGGAGTGGGAGTTGAGGATCTGTGGAGGCAGGGAAGTATCATTTTTTTTAAACCCTTACCTTCTGCCTTGGAACCAATACTGGCTAGGCAATGGGAGTTCATTGACTTGCCCAGGGTCACAGGAAGTATCATTTTTTAATGAAAAACTACTGATTACAAATGCCTGTGAAGGACGTGCTAAGATTTTTTGGGACATCTTGTTTATGCTAATAATTGTAAATCCTCCTTAATAGGTCATCAAAAAAGCAAAAGATTCCCTGAGGAATAAAATGGCAAGGGAGACCAAAAGAGGCAGATAGGTAGGAGGAAGAGAAGGAGAAGAGTTATTCGCTGGAAGATGGGGTGCAACCTCTTGAACCAAGAAAACTAGAAGAGGAAAAAAACAAAAACAAACAATAAAAAAAAGTGAGCCTGTCGCTTCTTTCTTTGGCCAAGGAGCTAACGTTAGCCTGGGAACAGAGAAGAGAAATAAAATGAGCACATGTGCTTCTCAGTAGTAAGTGAGAGAGAACAGCCAAGGGACTGGACTGGGCAGTATTAATAACTAAATAGTCTTTAAATAAGACTTCTCTCTTAAACTCAGAGGCTGAGAATTAGAAAAATAAGAATCCATGTCTTTGGGCAAATCACTTGAGGTAATTTTCTAAGACTAAAATCATAAACAGGTGCAGATTTGCATAGATAGAGGGAATTCATTACCTCTACATACACCAATAAAATGATGGGTTTCAATTTCCTCTCCCATCCCACAACCCAATCTCTTCACCTCTATGCTGTGTATCGATAGTTATCAACTTGTATAGAGTTGCTACCTATGTGGAATCTTGTTCCTGCAACAAGAGGGTCTCAAGATGAACCTGAGAGGTTTAAATTTGTGTTTTAGTTTTAGTTTAGTTTTTTTTTTGGGGGGGGGGCAGTGCATGCCTGTAGTCAACAATTTACTACAAGGAAGTTCATGAGAGAAAGAGACAAGCGGAGGACCTGTGGACTATGAATAAGGTGACATTCCCTAAAAAAGAACCTCATCCCCTCAGATGTTAGAAGTAAAGGCAGAAAACGAACATGTCATGGTGAAGGTGGTGCCTTACATCTTCAATATAGATCAGGGAAGCAGGGAAGAGTTTCAAGGAAAGGAGAATGATGGGAAAATGGGACACCTGCTCAGAAACATTCTGGAAACATCTTGTTACATTTTCAGAGTGAACATTTACACCTTGGAAATCAGTAAATGCTACAAAATGCTGCAAATTGATTTGATATTTTGTTGGTCGTTGAGATGTGAGAGGAAATGTTAATAATGCAGATTATATCTAAAAGTGTGCTGTGTACTTTTTTCCCCCAAGAGCCCATATACCTTTGCATCTGCCCCGCTTTTTACAAGTCATGTTCACAACCCGCCTTTATTATTTTATTTGGAAGTTTTAGGTATTCTCCGAATAGCAGACTCATCCATATTCAACATGAGAACAAGCATAAATTCTTAAGTCAGATGGGGGATTTTTTTAATGAGATGTGTTGTATAATTCATGCCACTGTTGGTATAAATAACTGAGAGTTGATTCCATAGAGATCAGTGTAAATAACAAGCTCATAGCAATCATATTTAATAAAGATGCTATTTATGTTGTCAATTAGCACTCCTCCGAATGATGAAGAATTTTACCAGAAATCGTCCAATGTGAATATTTGGGTTTTTTAAATAATTCATGACATATAATGGATGAACATTTTGATATGCTTTCATTTTCACTAAAACCCCCTTGGGGAGAACCTGCTTCTCCTTTATTTAAATGTTTGTTCTTCAAGTAATCATTTGAGTTGGGGGATGTTCATTTGAAAGGGTTGGACTCTGAATAAGAAATCCACTTATTTAGAGGTGGTTCAATTCAGCACGTGTTTCTTAATCCTTGTAGATTGGTGGGATGACTACCTACTACAAACCCTGCATTGTGTTAGGCTATATGGGCGAAACAAGAAAGTGTAAACCTTGGTTGCTGCCATCAAAAACCTCACAGTCTAGTCAGAGTGAAACAGACTCAAACCTTAAGAGGCAGTTATGGTGTTATTGTTTGGTTGTGTCTGACTCATCATGACCTATTTGCGGTGTTCTTGGCAAAGATACTAAAGTAGTTTGACATTTCCTTCTCTAGTTTGTTTTACCAATGAGGAAACTGAGGCAAACGGGGTTAAGTAACTTGTCCTTGGTCACACAGCTATTAAGTATATGAGACTAAATTTGAATTCAGATCTTCCAGAATCCATGCCTGGTGCTCTATCTACTACTCTACCTAACTGCCCATTAGCTATGGTATGGTGAAAAGATATCATATTTGGCAATAAGAGAGATCTGGGTAATAACGTTACCTCTGAGACTTAAAGTCTCTGAAACTCAGTTTTGTCATCTGTAAAATTAGGATAATAAAACACTGGGTTATTGTGAAACTCAAATGAGAAAGTGAATATAAAACAACTTTAAGGCTCTACTAATGCCAATAATTGTTATTAGGTAATGAAATAAAGTAAAACTCAATTTCTAAGTGGTAGAGACTAAAAGCCCTACTCAAGGAGATCCTTAGACATCAAGAGAGTTTAGGAAGGAATCATGGAGAAGGGCACATTTACACTGTACCTGAAATGAGTGTAAGATGTGTAGAGGGGGAGAGGAAAGAGAATGTTCTTGGAATATTTCTAAAATGCAACTCTGGCCATGTTGGCTCATATTCAAAAATCTTCAAAGTCTCCCTGTTACCAAAATGAAATCCTCAGCTTGCCATTTAAAAATCTTTCACAATTGAGCTCCTGCCTTAATGGAGTTCCTGTCTTAATTTCTACTCTTCTCTTTCCCATCTTCTCTTTAGTCAGACTGGTCTGCAAGCTATTCCTTATATGTGATGCTCCATCTTTTTCCCCTACTTCTCCGCACAAATTGGCTCCCAATATCTGGAATACACTACTTTTGTTGTTGCTCAATTGTTCCAATTGTATCTGCCTCTTTGTGACCCCATTTGGAGTTTTCTTAGCAAAGATCCTGGAGTGGTCCATGAATAAAATGAGGCAAACAGGGTTATATGACTTGCCCAGAGTCACACAGTTAGTAAGTATCTGAGACCACATTTGCACCCATGTCTTCCCAATTCGAGACCACATTTGCACCCATGTCTTCCCAATTCGAGGTCTCTATCCATTGGTGTTCTTTGTCTTTGCAACCTAACTGCCCCATTATTTTTACTTTTGTCTCACAGAATCTTTAGATTCCATCACAAGGCAGCTTTCCCCTAAGGAAACAAACTTCATCAAACAAACTCTATAGATAAACTAAGTCAGATTTAGATTAAACTTCATTTTACGAATTTGCAAATAGATTGATTGAGGAAGAAGGGACAGTTCAGATTCTTCCCCTGGCTTCTTATCTAAGGAATGCTTAAGACTTTTTGGTAAATTTTTACATTCCAGGCTCTTGTTCAGGTGAGGTTAATATTAACCAAAAGGTACAGGAGGAATAATAGAATTTCATTTAAGTTGACCTATTTCATGTGGAAATACAGCTTCTTAGCTGGGAAGATGCTTGATTTCTGAAGGGCCATGATCTACTTAGATGAGCTCATGAATAGGAAGGAAGAGGCTACCAAGAAGTTCTCAAGTGAAAGTTTAACAATCAGTTCTCAAAAAAAAAATGTAAATGTGAAACATATCAAGTTCATTTCTCTAACTCTTTCTTAAGTCTGGGCTATCAGCAAAACAGCAAATTGAGCCCGAATTTGTAGCATTTGCCTATTTCCAAATTATAGATGATCACACTGAAAATTAAACAATCAGCTCAAAGTGTTAGAGCTGGCTCAAACACAATCCCTCTGTATGGTAACACCATCATTTTCACCCAGGTTTACAATTTCAGTGTCACCCTTTTGATTTCTCCCTCTTATTCACCCTATGTATCAGATCAATTGCTGAGTCCTGTCTATTTGACTTGAAAAATATTTTAGTCTCCTCTCTGCTATACCTGGGTGACCCTGGGCAAGTCACTTAACCTGTTTGCCTTAATTTACTGGAGAAAGAAATGGCAATGCAATGCAATGCATGATCTCTGCCAAGAATACTCTAGTCTGGGGGGTCATGAAATGTTGAACACAACTGAATAACTAAATGATTTGTTCTACATACAGTGAGTAGATTTTTCATGACTAGAACAGACTGGGGGCTTTTTAGTGGAATTGTGGGAAATAATGTTGGATAGTAGAAAAAGATTAGAGTGGAATAATGATTGTTATTACTATATTATACCATCAAGTTTTCAAAGTGCTTTTCATATATCATTGACACCTCAACAACACCTGAACATAGTTGCTATTATTATCCCTATTTTACAGATGAGGAAATTGAGGCAGAGAGAAGTGTGCAGAGTCACACAGTAAGTGTAAGCAAGCAATCCCTTGAGGCAGAATTTTAAATTGGATCTTCCTGACTACAAATCCACATTTCAAGGCATTCTGCCACCTAACCACTTTGTTATGCCAGATAAATTCTTGAAAACCAGCTAAGAGAGTTTGGAGTTTGAAGCCAAACTTGTGAAAAATACAAAGGTTATCTTAAGGAAGATACAATTGTGGATGAAAAAAATTGGGAAAAGCCTGCAGCAGAGCCAAAGGAACAGATCTGCAGAACTATCAATCAAGGAAAGCATTCTGAATGGAATGGTGACCGGGAAGGATGGTTGAAGCAAGGAACAGCGAAACTGAAGGAGTTGGTCTCTTGCTCTTGCAACAAACTGAAAAGATCCTGCTCTCACTGATTTCTCCCTTCAAGACTCAAGTGACAAAATCCTCAAACTTGTTATCCATCTTCCCAATTCAGACTCTATTCCACTATCCTTCAATTTAGGAGTATGGTAGGATTAGGGAAACCCAAACCCTCTCTCCCATCAACTTCACTACCTTTCCCTTCTCCTAAATAAGTCCCTTGTTTAAACTTATTAAAGAGTGAGTTATCTGTCTGATATATCAAGATACTCACTCAGAGCTGATTTCCAGTGATACCAACTGAAGAACTAACCTACGGGGGAAGGGAGGAAGGAGGAAGCAAAGGGGGAGGAAGGAGGAAGAGGAAGTTGACTGAGGTGATCTTTCCTTCAACATAAGCTTCAGTCAATTCCCTAACACACAATCTATCTCTTGTCTGTCTAAAGAAGTGGAACTATATAGGAATTGGGGGGAAATTATACTATGAAGTTTAGCTATGGAGGCAACCTTTTAGTAAAGAGCTACAATATTGGAGTATTTCATATTGTAAAGAATAATCAAAAATCTTTCTTGATTCCTTCAAGACTAGACCAGGGAACCATCTGCTTTCAACAATTTAAGCAGAAGGATAGGCTGACTGTTCCATAAGATCCCTTCCCATGAATGAACAGAAGACCCAGATAACTCTTTCTCCCCAGAAATTCTTCTCACAAATGTTCACTATGTTCATATTCCACATGGCTTCTCTCTAAGCTTTTCTTCCTTCTAATTCCTTGCAAATAATGGGCAAAGACATCTTCTAGTATAACTTATTCATTAGGGTGGGATCTCAGAAAAACAGAGTGTCTGTATGTGAATCCTTAGAGGTTAATTAGTGTTTGGTAGAAAGATAAATATATTTTTTCAAGTCCTTGAATTTTCCATGAGCTAAACCAGTCTGAAGTTTTCTCATACTCAGAAATGCACTGCTGCTAATACACAGCATTAATACATTAGCAAAGGCAGCAAACAGAGATCCAAGCACAGCAAAACTGCCTCTGAAAGTTTCCCATGACTGAAGGGATGTTAGGAGGCTCTATCTGACTGGTTGCCATAGTAATGACATTTGAGTTTATTGGAAGTGGTGTACCTCAGTTAATTCAGTGGTTTCCTTCATTTTATTCTGTTACATATACAAAAAAGGAAAAGGAAAAAGAAAGAAAAGAAACACATGGAAAAAAGAAGAAGAAAAGCCAGTGTGTCATTCTGTTTGGTTATTAGTCTTTGGGATCTAATAGTAGTTTTTCATAAAAATCTAATTTAGCTATAGAAATGATGGATATGTGATACATGGAGATGCACATGAACCCAAGGGCTCCTTTGAGTCATATTAATTGGGGCATTGACATAAAAAATGGATGTTATAAAGTGAAGAGGAAATGTTGTGTTGGCGCCACAACAAATTGAAACATGATGACAATAGCCACTAGCAAATGGTTAAGTTTCATGCTGCAGTAGTAACTCAATTAGATTTGGCCAAGAAAAGATTCAAAACTCTAGATTTTCACTGGTTCTTTGGCTATGTTCATCTCTTTATGGAAAAGAAGAGAAATGAAAAAGGCAAAACAAGTCTTATTGGCAGAGCTTGTTAGTGGGAGTTTTGTTTGCACTGGTATATCTACGAAATGTGCTTGTGAATGACCAAGTAGTCTCAGGTATGTTTTAGTGGTGTGTTTTAACTGGGGGTAAAGGGGAGGGGGGCAGGGGGGAAGAAGAAGGCTTGAGCCAATGAAAACGGGACGCTTTTGAATTAAAATGCATAATTGCTATCTGCTCAACTGTGCTTCTTGTCAATTTCAGTGGGCATATGGTCAGGCAGCTCTTCTCAAAATAGTGGATGCGAGGTTTTTGTCTAGCTTGTTTTCCCTGGTGCCATTGTTTGAGCTGTATGGCTAGACAATACCTCATGGAGCCAGTAGATGGTGCTATGCATTTTACTGAAAATTTGAGCTCTTTCAAGGCTTTTCCAAAGGAAGTGACTTCTATAGGAGAGAAAGTTTTGTTTTGGTAAATTTAGTAGGCTCTGGTAAGTTCTAGACATCACCTTCCTTCATTGCACAGGCTAAGAGGATCCAGAGCTGGACAGAAAGATCTTTGAGTTCATCTTGCCTACATGTTCTCTCTTCCTACTGATGTGGAAAATGGCACGCCTGTGTTTGTATAGAGCACAGGGACATCTGAAACAAGCAGAGAATGAGTACTATGAATAACATTAACAGGCAGCTGTGATTGATAATGAAATTTAAGTTTTCCATAGTTGTTTTTAGCTCAGTTTGAGTAATCAAACCTGTCCATCATAATCTACATTGAGTCCTCTTGTTCTGATTCTTTCTCCCCATAATTTTCTGAGTGATTTTCAATTTTTTGAAGCCCAAGTTGCCTCATTCAGTACCTCCTTCCTACCATAAGATGAAAAAAGGCATATTGATGTATGTGTTTGTTTTGTCTATAATCAGCAAATATATCAAAAATATCGATTACTTCTTCCCAATTTATTTGGGAAAATTATATTGGCAGCACTGTTGGCAAATTTGAATCTCATCAACTATTTGCCTCTTCGTTCTCTAATATCTGTTGTCTTTAATAGTTGTTCCTCCACCTTTTATGAAATACCTCATTACTGTGTCACAGAAGTGGTGCCCTTGAGATACCTATAGAGGTATCTTGCCATTGACCAATTGCGTGGTCAATGTGGTATTATGGCAAGAACATGGAACTGAGTCAGACTACTTGTGTTAAATATTGCCTCTAGTCACTCCTTAGCCATGTGACTCTGGGCAAGTTACTTGTCATAACTACACTTCAGTTAAAGGAAGAAGGTGGGATAAATGATCTCTAAGGTCCTTTCCAGCTTTCTAATTCTGTACTCTTATGAGAATATCAATTGAGAAAGTAGCTATGTTTGACATAATGTTTGGTGATGACTCACTAATCCTTTCTAGTAAGAAAAGAGTCACAAAATCTTCCTCTTAAATTTCCTATCATTAGAAGAGAAATGCTGGTCTGGTTCCCCCCAAAAGAACAGAAATCAGATGAGTGAAATTCGAAACTGGGACCCTGTCCAATGACAATGATTAATTTACACAGTGCTTCCCTTCTAGTAGCTCTATGAAGAAAGCAGTGCAACTCTCACTGACAGATGAGGAAACTGAGACTGAAAAAATAGATGATTTGCCAAGGATCAGTTAGCCAGTGTGTATGTCTGTGGTAGGATTCAAACCCAAATCTTCTGAACTGAAGTCCAGGATTTGATACCATGTGAACCAGACTCCAAGTTTTATATATATTATGCACAAGACATTAGAATTGCACTTTTAGTTGATGTTTGAGGAACTATTGGAGCATTCTTCTAAACTGCTTGCTTATCTTTAGATGCATTTATAGACTTTCCCAATTTAACCATAGGTTGTGCCTGATGCCCACCAGTATATGTATATAGCTATATTTATAGAATATGCTTGCATTTTAGAGCACCCAAGTGACACAGTGGATAGAACACCCAACCTGGAGTCAGGAAGACTCACATTCCTGAATTCAAATCCAGCCTCAGACTTAATGGCAGTGTGTCCCTGGGCAAGTTACTTAAACTTATTTGCCTTCTTTTATTCATCTGTAAAATGAGCTGGAGAAGGAAATGGCAAGCCATTCCAGTGTCTTTGCCAAGAAAGCCCCAAATGGGGTCATCAAGAGTCAGACATGACTGGAACACGACTGTACAACAAAGCAGTTTAGGTTATTCTGGATGTTTCTCTAACAACTCTATTTATGGCTGTCTCATTTCAACTCATCTATAAGCAGCTGTGTCAGTTTCCTCCTGTCATTCATCTTCCACACATGTCTGCCCCCAGAGCTATACTATGGAAAGCATGGCTTCATTGTGGCTTCTGATGTCTTCTTTTGGCTAATCCCATCTTCCCTTTGCATTCTGCTTCATAAGTGATGCTGATGAAATTATTGAAGAGGCCAGTTGTGACTCTGAGCCAAGTCTGTGTCATATAGCCTTAAAAGAGACTGCAGGGGAACCCAAACATTGTAGACCATCAATTGAGCCAAGACTACCCCCTGCCATCCGGAGAAAAAAGATTGATTTTCTGTTCTTTGTTAAATAGCTTAACCAAAGCACACTGGACAGTGTGCCTTCTGTGCACTAGAAATCAGTCACAGCTTTTCCCCTTTGTATTTTCTACTGTTATATGACTTCTATGATTGGGAAATCAAATTTTCTATTTGGTAGTTAAAAGTGAGTTGTGTAAAACCTGACATTTTCACAGCTGACCACTCACTGATTGAAACAAAAGGATTTCAGGAACAGCTGAGTTTCACTAATGAATCTGAGCTTTAGTTGCATTTGCATGAATAAGAAAAGATGATTTGAAAAAATCCATATAATGGCTTTGGTTCAATTAGCTAGCATGCTGAACAAATCCATCCTCTATAAATGGGAATTACAGAGAAGTTCAAGGAGGAAAGAGAATACTGCAGAGTAATATGTTATGATTTTTAGAAAATCATTTATTTGTAAAGAAAAAAGCCATTTGAGTCTGTCTCAAGAAAGTGAATGTGTAATGATTCGCATAGCTTTTCCCCAAAACATAAGGACTTTGAAACCAATTTAAACACATGGTGGAATAAATGTCACAGGATTCCTTGTGCTCATCTTCATAAACAATAATGAGAATTTGAAAAAAATTCATTTTTAGATGTTTAACTTTGCAGCAAGTATGATACTCTCATGGAGGTCTTCATAAACTATGCCCCAACATCTGTGGACCAAATTTAGCTTGTTCACAGATGCTGCCATAGCATCTTAAAGCAGCTGGGTTTGTGTGAAACTCGCTCATATATATGCTTTCTCCATAGCATCTTTCTTATACCCTCTAATAATTTGCAAACCAGAGTAGTTAAAAGAGGGAACTATGCTTCATTACTGACTATACAAGTTCCTATTGTCTTTTTTTAAAACCCTTACCTTCTCCTTTAGATTCCAAGACAGAACAGTCATAAGGGCTAGGCAATGGGGGTCAAGTGACTTGCCCAGGGTCACACAGCCAGGAAGTATCTGAGGCTAGATTTGAACCTAGCACCTCCAGTCTCTTGGCCTGGCTCTCAGTCCACTGAGCTACCGAGCCGCCCCAAGTCCCTATTGTCTTGACAAGACCCAAATAAAGTAGTGTCATGACTAAGTCTTCACAATTGGCTTTGCTATCACTTAGTAGACAAATAGTGATTCTATATGAAAGTCTTCAAAATTGTATTTTCATGAATATTCTTGTGGTTTCAAGTTTGGAAAGAGAAAGAACTTGCATTATGACAATTGTCAGAAGAGGTTGGAGAAGGGTAGAAATAATTAGAAATACTAACAATCTAAAATAATTTATAATGAATGTTATTATCTCACTGTCCCAGAGCAAAGGTAGCTTACATCTCCTATGTTATTATCACCTCAGTTCCATTTTCCAATTACTATTAAGTAACATACAAAAGAAGCTCCAGGGGCACATTTGATTCTATACCACCTTGACCTCTGGAGAGAGCAAGCTCAGACTCAGCAGAGTTTCTATATAGCATTGGTTCTATCCAATTCACATCCAAAGGCAATGTAGCCTCTGGATTTATTGGCATCTCATCTACCATTGAGTTGGGACCCAAAGGCCATACCTCATCCCTTGGGGTAATTGATAGTGGACTATCTGACTGCTAAGGCCAGAATACAGTCAGGGAAAAAGGAATTAGAGCAAAAGGACTGACTCAGGTTAACTAGTAACTTTTGAATGACCCCTCAGTTCTGGATTCACAGCAAATCCAAAAGATATATCTTCATTATATGGCTAGTAGACCGGAACCAGTTACAGAATTTCTCTTCAAGCTCCAAATCTCTCGAAGGTATTTCTTTTACTCATCGTCATACCTCTTCAGCAGCAGGCTCTCCAATTTCTTCCACATGGTGGATTTCATCTTCCTAATATTTTGATGTCTGCTCACTGGTCCCCTATTACATGAAAATATAAAGAATTCACTTATTTCAATGACCAAAGCCCTACATTAGCATTTTCAAAATACTCTCATGTTTGACACAACCCTATGAATTAGGCAGAACATGTGCTTTTAATTATTTTTTATAGATAAGGGAAAGCTTACTCTCAAATATTAAGTGACTTGCTCCAGGTCGCAGAGCCAGTCACCAGTAGGGGCAGGACTAGAATTTGAATCTTTTTACTCTTTGTCCAGTGTCTTTTCCATTACCCTACCCTGACTCTACGATTAAGGAAACCAACATGGCGTGATTGCAAGGTGAAGTGGAAATCAGAAGTAGGTCTGTACAAGCTCATCCATTGGGATTTGTACCGTGGAATTCCATTCTCTATGTGTGTTATTTTTTAAACCATTGGACCATGTAGTATAAGCCTTTAGATTATAACCCTGGTTTGTTATAGGTAAGAAAGCACATGGGAACCACTTACTGGCTTGAAAGTGCCTTGGCATTCAAAATGGAGTTCAAAGGGTACTGCCCTTTGGGTTGTATATATTATATTCATGAAATGGTAAAACATATGTGACCTTTAGTACAAGTAGCTCTTTGCTAACATGATCAGTATGTTTGTGTTATGGTTCAGACTTCACATGGCTGTGCTACAGGGAAATATGGCACCCTGGAACTTTTCACTCCATAATTGCTTCTGCATTTGAATCAGTAAAAGGAAAAAAAAATGTTTCTGGTTACTGGTTAGTGTCTAAAGTGTAAAGGGCTGGAAACAGGTGGCATTATACCATTGTATAATTGTGCATTACATCTTTGGGAGAGCCTGAGGAGCAGAGGTAGAAGAAATTCAAATTCAGATCACAGTGAATAGAGCAGTGAACTAAGAGGCAGGAATATCAGAGTTCAAATCCAGCCTCTGACATAGTCTTATTAGCTCTGTGATCTTGGACAAGTTACTTAACCTCTACCTGCCTCAGTTTCTTCATCTGTAACATGAGAATAATAATAACATCTACCTCCCCAGATTGTTGTGAGGATCAAATGAGACAAGATTTGTAAAGAGCTTTACAAGCTTTAAAATGTTACATAAATCTTCTCATTTTTTATTACTTATTACCATTTTTGCTATTGTTATGAGGACTATGAAGTGAGGTGTACTAAAAGATTTTTAATGTCTTTTGCAGCTCCAACATTCTGTAATTTTAAAATGTTGTACAACTTGCTGTTATTTTGAAAGAATCATCTTTTTATTATGAAAAGAACTTTATAACTTGGAGAATATACTTAAACCAAACCGTCCCTCAAAACTACATGATTAGCTTGACAAAACATTTTTAAAAATTAACTATTGTCTTTTTATGAGTGCAAAAAGTGTAATGACTTTTTAATTTTAGATTGTTTTTCTTTTTTGGTTATTAGAAATGGTCAAATGATCTAGGTGAAAGGTGGGGGAAAGGAATTTTGTGAAAGTGAAAAAAGGAGAAAATGATGGGGGTTGAGAAGAGAAATTCCTGGAATGACAAAAAAGAATGACTTAGATGATGGAAGAACTTCAATTAAAATTAGCCTTTTCTTATCTAATTAAGAAAAGAGGTAGTTATCAGCAGAACTGTACACTGAAGCCTCATTGTAATACTATCCATCCTCTGATTCCATGCTCGGGGACATGGTGAGACTACCTTATAATGAGCTCATTGTGGTACCTCCGTAAATCATCCCCCCATGGATAGGCTACAAGATGGAACTATTTCATACTGAGCAATTGTGCTCAGGAGCAAATGTGTGCTAGAGTGCTTACAGTGTACCCACTTAGAGAATACACAAATATGAATGTCCTTTGTCTTGACACCTTCCTTAGTGAAGTTATCAAGCTTTTACAAAAGCAACAAAAGTTAGGACACTTTAATATTCAATATATCTTTAATACAATAAAAAAGGTAGCTCATATTTGCTCATCAAATATCACACAACTATGAGGTAGGTAATACAAGTATTCTTTTCCTGGTTTTGTACAAAGGGAAACTGGGGCCCAGAATAATTATACAACTTAGCCAAGTGTCCCCAGCTAATAAATAGTGGAGCCAGAATTTGAACTTGGGGTTCCCGACTCCAAGCCCATTTTTCTTTCCACTTAGACATGCTGCAAATGAGTGGAACTTGGAGACTATATAATTGAGGTAGGTGATGCCAAAATGGAACTCTAACAGCAATTCACTTGAAAGCATTAATATATTTTTGGTATTAAAAAAGTCATTTCTCTGTTGTCAACTGTACTGTATGAGAGATAATGGCATAGCCTAGTGCTGTGATGAGATAATGACTTCATGCTGTTCCCCAGTATTTATAGAGTCATTATTAGAAATAAAAGTGATGGTGATCTGGAGACACTTGCATTCAAAGCAGGAGGTATTGATCAATGGCTGGAGTTGATTGATTTTAACCCTGATGGAAAAATGGGCAAGAAAACTCGACAACCTTCTAAATAATTAACTGAAGCCAAGAGCTTAATGTGACTCAGACTGTTCTGGCAAGAACATTCTCAGGCATGGTATTTTCTGCCATTTTTTGACAAAGCAAAGACAATTTCATGTTTATGCTTCACCCCCAAAAGACGGCATGTTTGTTATACTTCACAATGACTCTCTCTCTACCCCCCCCCCCAATTGTTTCATGGTCTAAGCCACCAGAGGTAGTGCGCAGTCATTAAAAAGCTCACAAGGACATTGCAAATGGAAAAGTCTATTTTCATTTTCCTTGCCATTGTAGGCAGAACATAGACACAATGTGTTATAGTGGCTTTGGGGTCCTGGAGATCAGTTAAAATATCTTACAATTTCTCCATTGAATATTGGCAGTGTCATCCATTCCTTGGCATGTGCTGAAAAGTCAGGGTCTGCTGTAAATGGAATGGAGAGGAGGAGAAACCAACATGACATGGTAGAATCACTCAGAAAACACTTTCATCTGAATGAAACCCATCCCTGGTCCTTTTCTGTTTAAGTCATTGTTGGGCTGTGCATTTTGGGACTGATATAATCGAGGAACAAATTATTATTGTATCTTAGTCAGTTCAGCTTGCAAAACAGATTCTCAGAGACACGTTCTTCCCACGATGATAATATGTTTAGATCCATGAGATGAGTGTGTATGGGGTGGTTTATTAGTAACCTGTGAAGAGGAGGCGGCATGAGGCAATGTGTGACCTTAAGCACAGGTCAAACAGCTCTTTTCAGGACCAATAGCTTAGACCCTAAATAGAGCCTAACAGAGTGTCCCTAGCAGAAAAAAATGCCCTCTGACTCTCTTGTCCCCTACGTTTCAGGCAATCAGAATGAATTTTTATTAGGATTTAGTTTTTGTTTGACAAACCATGTAATCATTCCTTTTCTTAGAGGACTTGGGTGCTGAGCTGTTCCCTAAGAGGGCAGCCAAAATTGGAAAGCTCACATGAAAGGAATGGATGAACAAGAATGTTAAAAAAAAAAAAGGCTTCAGCCTAATGGAATAGACCTTGTTCCATAAATAGAAGGCATTGTGAAGGAAATCACAAATGAGGATAGAAAAAGGCGAAAAGGGAGAAGTCCAGCACAGAGAAGGCCAGGGAGAATGGAGAAGGAAAATCAAAGGAATTAAAGGGGAATCACACGATGAGCAATGATAGCTCATTATAAGAGAATTTGTAAAATAGTAACTCATTCACATATCAATATGTCACTTTCTGGTTTATAAGGCACCATCTTGCAACCATCCCTTGAGGTAGATATTTTAAACGTTAAATCTTTTTTTTTTAAATAGAAGAAACTGAGGTTCATGCTTTTTTTTAGTGTTACTCAGTCTTGAAAAGTCCCCTTAGTCCCCACAGGGGACTAAGGAAAGGGGGAAATGCTCCAGTTATGTAAACTGAAATATTTAAGTGGCTGGCATATCTAAATGTTATCTGATTCATGTTCAAAGGCAGCATTTTCTATCTTGCATCATCATTTAAGGAAGCATTTTTTGGGGAAATCTTTGTGATCATATTTCCATTTCCTTAACACGTCAAGAGGAAAAAGTTCTGAAAATAATTATGACTTCTCCCACCAGCACCCGAATGAAGTATAAGCAACATCTAGCAGTTCTGGCAGGCACAACTTGGTAAGGCATGAAATTCTCCCATCCTAAGATAAATTCATATTGTTGTAGAAAATGAAACAATCGCACCTAAGGGTACTTTTAAAAAATAGAGCAATAGACTCAAGATATTGTCACATACCCCAAAGGTATAATTAAGAAATCTCCTGGTTTCAGCCACACCTTAGAGCATAATTGGGATAATATACATTTAAGTGTCATGTTGCCCTGGAAATGGGCAATTTTCTATCTGTGAGCTGCTGAGAGAGAAATGACTATTTGCCTGGATATGCTTTAGATTCAAAAACAGAGAAAGGTTACATTTTTAGAACATCTGTAATCATTTGACTGCCAGTGCAAAGTTAATTAACTGTGTATGGATTTTAAACAGTTCACTTCATCTGCTTATTATATAGATATAATTTGTGTTTTGCATTCTTCAAATCTTTACAGCTTTCCCTAAGGCATGAGGAACAAGACTTTAAATCTGTCATAATTACATCTGGTGCTTGGTAGCACTGTGCAAGTTCTGGTTTAGAGTCAATTTTTTTTGGAAGGGACAAGGAGAAAGATTATTTAGAGACTTTACAAAGCTCTTTACCAGTGGCCTTGAGGATCCATGACACAAGGGATCTTTAACTTGAACTCAGCTTTGAATAAACTATTGTTTAATAGGTGAAATCATGTCCCTTGTCCCTCACGTGATTGATTGGTCTTTAAGTGCAAAATATAAGGGGAGTTTAAGAGAACATGGCAAATGTACTTATCTGTGCACATGAACAGGTTTGGAATCATTACCAGTAATTAATAAATAATATTTTGAATGACTTCTAAGCCCGACCTTGAGTTTTTCTTTCTTCTTTCTTGTGCATATTGAATAATGGGCTTCCATCAAGCATCAGAGTTACAAGATAGATTGCCTGCTTCTAAAAGAATGTACTCATATGGGTAGCTTCACTTTGGCCAGACTTTTTATTTATTGATCTATTTATTTATCTTTATCTTTTTTAATATATTTTTTATAAATAGATATATTTATCTATCAGTCAAAAATGTTAAATGCTTATTACATGCTAGATATTATACAAAGGGAAACAAAGGAAAACAAAAACACACAAGCAGTCCCTCCCCTTAGAAAGCTTAATAGAAAGGCAATATGTGACTCACAAGGCACATGTATAATATGTTCTGGGTAGAAGGAAGACAGCTTTAGAGGAGAAATCTGAAATGGCTGGAGCAGGTAGGTGGTACAGTGGATAGAGAGCTGAGCTTGGAAATAAGAATGCTTATCTTCATGAACTCAACTCTAGTCTCCAACACTTACTAGCTGAGTGACCAAGGGTAAATCACTTAATTTTGTTTGCCTCAGTTTTCTAAATTGTAAAATAAGCTGCTAGAAGAAATGGCAAACCACTCCAGTGTTTGTTTGTTTGTTTGTTTGTTTTTATTTGCTAAGAAAACCTCAAATGGGATCATGAAGACTTGAACAAGACCAGAAAATGATTTAACAATGTCAAAACTGAAATGGCTAGGGATACAGGAGGAGGAGAAACTACTAGAAAGGCCTCTCAAAAAGATGGAATATGAGTGGAAATGTAAAATAAGGCATTGGTGTCAAGAAGTGGAGATGAGTAAAGAAAGCATCCCATGCATGGTATAGAATCAGGGCAAAGACATGGAGATGAAAGATGGTGTTTTGTGTTTGTGTGTGTGTGTGTGTGTGTGTGAAATATGAAGTAGACTGATGTTGCTGGATCATAGAGTATATAAAAAAGAGTAATTAGGAGAAATCTGGAAAGGTAGGAAGGAGTCAAGTTTTAAAAGCCAATCAAAATTTATATTTGATTCTGAAAGTAATTGGAAATCATTGGATTTTGTTGAGTAGGAAGGGGACATGGTTAGACCTGTATTTCAGGACAATCACTTTAGCAGTTTCTAGTTTCCCCAACTTTAGCTAGCTGATGCCCATTCCTGAAGACTCTACCCCTTCACTTCAGCCTCTAAGCTTCACTGGCTTTCATGAAGACAACTCAAATGACACACCCTGCAGCAAGTCTTCCCTAGTCCCTGAAGCTCCTGTGGTTTTCCTCTGAGATAACCTTATATTTAGGGAAGATAGAAGCAAATAAGTATTTATATAGCATGTTCTCTGCTTTAGACAGATTATCTCATATTGCATATATTTTATTTTCAATTCTATGCTTTGTTTATTTATTGCCAATTACATGTCATAACACATTTCCACACAAGTTTTCCTAAGTTATATGATCAAACTTATCTCCCTTCATCCCTTCCCCTTCCCGGTGCTAGCAAGCAATTAGATCTGGGTTATACCTGTATTATCATATTGCATAGATTTTAAATAACATTTTATTTTCCTTCAGTTGCAGATAAAAACAATTTTAACAGTTTAAAAAATTTTTGAGCCAAATTCTCCTCTCCCTACCTCCTCTCCCCCTTCCTGAAAAAGCAAGCAGTGGGATATGGATTTTGCATATGCACTAATGTAAAGCACTTTTCCATATTACTTGTTTTGTGGAAAAGAACTTGAACAAAAAATGAAGAAAGCAAGTAAAATACAGCATGTTTCAGTCTGCATTCATATGCCATCATTTCTTTCTCTGGAAGCAGGTGGCATTTTTCATCATGAGTCCTTGGGGATTGTCTTGGAAACTGTACTGCTGAGACTTGTTAAGCCATTCATGATTATTCATCATTCAATATAGTTGTTACTGTGTACATGTTCATGTGATTCTGGTCACTTTACTTTGTATCAGTTAATATAGCTTTCCAGTTTTTTCTGAAATCATCCTTCTCATCATTTCTTATAGCACAATACATCACAACTTGTTCAATCATTCTTCATTTTATATGTACTTTTTTGCATGAATATGTTTCTCTAGGACAGCTTTTCTGTCTCTCTATATCTCTCTGCCTCTATCTCTATGACTCTCTCTGCCTTTCTCCCTATATATGTTGTGAAAACTCTAAAATAAGAGAGCTTCCAATAATAGAATCTAATAATCAGTGCCCAATGCTCCAGAGAAGTCAAGAAGAATAAGGACTAGGCAAAGGCCAGCAGATTAGTCAATTAAGAGCTCACAGGTAGGAGTGTGTTGAAAAATAGGAATACTAACTGCATTGTTCTAGGAGCTATTAATTAGTACAACGATTTTAGAAAGCTATTTGGAATTTCACAAATAAATTGGCTAAAATGTCTATACCCATTAACCCATGGATGCCACTGCTAGGCATAAATAATAAGGTCATTGATGAAAAGAAAGGGCCTCTTCATTCATAGGCACCCAAATAGTTATAGTACTACTATTTGATCTAGTGAAGAAAGGGAAATAAAGTAAATGTCTGTCACTTGTGGAATGACTAAACAAATGTGAGGCAATATTACTACTGTAATGTTAAGAAATGACAAATATGATGGCAACAGAGAGGCATGGAGAAGTTCAGATAAATGTTTGATGCAAAGTCAGATAAGCAAAGTCAAGAAAACAATATACACAATGACTACAGCAATGTCCAGGAAAAGAGCAACTCCACAAAGCAATCAAAAGTGAATTTTGCTAATTTATAAGGAACAAGCTTAGCCCCCCAAAAGATAATGAAAAGGGGCTTTCCCTCATTATACAATTATATAATGTGTGCATGTGAAGAGAGAAAGAAACAGAGAGAGAGAGAGAGAGACGGATTTTGCTCTAAAAGTAAACAACCTGAAAATGAAATTTTTTGATAAACTAATGTTAACTTTATACATGAAAGTAAGAACTTGGATATAAAAATTTTAAGACATAATTTTTTTAAGTTTCAGAAACATTTTAAATGATCCGAATAACCTTTTGATTGCAAGTACATGCAACTTTTCTAGAACTGTAAAAAAAATGCATCCTTAAAAATAAAAAAAAAACCTTTTTTGTTAATAGGATAACTTTTTAAAGAAATGAACGTGATATTTCTTTTTCCTTGTAAAATGAGATTATTTTAGATTGAGATTATTTTAGAATGAGATTATTTATTATTATCTCATGTCTTTCTTCCTTTTGCTCTTTTGAGCTATACCACTGGCCAAATATGACCAAGTAAGTTGATGAAATGGAATGAACAGATTTGTATACACAAACAAAGCATAGTGTTTGTTTGTTTTTTTATCTTTCTTTTAAGTATGCCTTAAATAACAGAAAAATACGTAACATTGGGCTTTAAGTACCCTTTCACATGTTTACATGTATATGAAAAGATATTTACATGCATATTATAATAATGGTTACTATTTGCAAAGAGCTTCAAGAAAGTTTGCGAAATAGTTTACAAAGTATGATCAGAGATTTAAAGCTAGAAAGAAACTTAGAGTTCATTGAGCCCAACCCACTTATTTTTCAAACATTCACTATTTTTTAGGATCTTCTGGGTAAGTGGGTAGGATCTGTTGTCCTCTTTGGCTTTCCCACTGCTACCTCTGAGAGCTTTTCTTGTTCGATCCTTGACCAGAAGGCAGTTGGGTGGTAGGAATATTGGATTATCCTAAACTGAACACAGGGTTTTCTTGTGGAGCTGTTGTCTTAAGGGATAAGGAGAATGGGGGAAGCAAATGGGTTGTTAGTTTCTGAGTTTTGCCAAATAAAATAGAATCCAAGAAGGAAGAAAAAATTTATAGATGAATTTGAGATATAAAAAGGTTAATTGGCTTGCTCTGAATCACAAAGATAGGAGGAATGCAAAATGAGATTTTAAATCAAGATCTTTCTGACTTCAAGTCAGATGACACCCTTCCCCCTTCCCACCTTGTTTCTCATGTCACTCCCCTCTCTTTTCTTTCTATATAAAACTATATTTATATGCAGATAAAGATGTAAAGAGATTCACATATGTACATATGCATATACAGATATATATTTCAAACTGATATATGCCTCACACTTATGCACTAGGTGGTGCAGTGGCTGAAATATTGTACTGGGTTCAAATCCAGCCTCAGAGACTTACTAGCTGTGTGATTCGGGACAACTCACTTAATTTCCTCATCTGTAAAATAATAGTACCTACTTCCCAAGGTTGTTGTGAGGATGAGATGAAACAATATATGTAAAATGTTTTTGCAAACCTTAAAGCACAATAATTATTATAGACACATGTACATGTGCATATCTCATTGATTTCATATTTTCTTCAGTTAAAAATTAATATAATAAGAATAACATCAAAGATTATTGAAATGATTAAGCTAAAAATGTATGTGTGGAGAAATAAGTGGGATGTAAAAACAGAAAAAAATCAATAAACCCTTTTGATGCCAAACTACAAATTCAAGATAGAAAACTAATTTTATTAGTAATTCAATATTAATGAATTGTATCATTGATATGGTTACTATTGCTACATAAATATATAATTCTACTTTGAAAAGAATGAGAGAAAGAGTTAGAGACTGGAAGAAGAGAACACAGAATGAAGATTAGTCGTAGGAGTCACCACTGAAGAAAATGAAAACAAGTTTCATTTCTATGTCATCAATTATTCCATCTAGGTTTTTGTCCTTGTGTTTCTTTACTATTAGGCAGTCTTTACCATGATCACATTTTCAAAACCATGTCTTCCCCTGAGATAATGAAGAGAAACACTCACAACATGCGTCAGGTCCCATCTGCGGGTAAATTACTAACATTCTTTACATCTGAACTCTGTTCCTTCATCATTTATTAGCTCATCTGGAAATCCGTGTCTGCCACCTGAGCTTTTATTCTCTTGATAAGAATTCATGAGAGCATTTAGTAAGAAATTCATTCTAAGCTTGGTCATAGCCTGCCATTACCACCACCAACAACAAAAACCTTTTGTCACGGGGCAGAAATAATCTGTTCTTTTTCTCATGGTCCAAAGGAAATTTCAAAGGACAGAAAAGGTTTCATCCTACAACTTCACCAAATTCTTGAAGCATTATGTTTTGGAATTCATGTATTTTTGTTTAATGAAAACTAGTTTAGTGCCTATTCCTTCAAAAATCTCTTTCATTTTTTAAAACATCTATACCTCCTGCAAATGGGACTCACTGTCCATTTTGGGGGGTACTTTTATTGTTTCAGTGTTGGACAAGGGATTCCCCTGTATCTAAGTTGCTCCGTGAATTCTCCTTACTGTCATGCAGCTTAATGGATGTCAGGTTTTTGAATCCCATTGCCTTGCCTAATTATAAGAAGCACCTTTGTTTGGCTCATCATTCCCCAGGCACTTCAATGGCATTCCTCATTAAAACTGGCTAAACATTGGTATAAGAGTGAATGTTTGCTCTGCGCTTAGATAAACACAACTTTGAGGTGAGTTTCGTACACTTCATGCAAGAGTCTAGTGCACTTTTGATATGAGCAGATGCCTGGGAACAATCACATACTTTAGAAATATATGT
Organism: Monodelphis domestica; assembly: GCF_027887165.1. Taxonomy (NCBI): domain Eukaryota; kingdom Metazoa; phylum Chordata; class Mammalia; order Didelphimorphia; family Didelphidae; genus Monodelphis; species Monodelphis domestica. Next base: position 229,574,640 of record NC_077234.1, on the reverse strand, counting down.
ATGTATTACATATATGTGTGTGTATACATATTCTGAGTAGAATCAAAACGCTTAACAATTTTCAAGTCATTCTTGGCAATATCTTTAATTTGGAAGCTTAGCCAGAAAGGGAAAATAGTAAGTTACAAGTTGTGTAGACTCTGCATATGAGTGATTACCATTTTTGAATAATGAGACTTTTCATTGTGATGATGTGAACTTTCTGGGGGAAGCATTCCCGGGAACTTACACTGATTGTGGAGATTAGATGTTCTCAATAGAAAATAGCCTTCTATCCCCATAGGTCAGAACTAATCACATCTGCTGTGTGCTATGCATCTTTTGCCAAGAAAAAGGAATACGAGATAATAGAGAAATGAAGATTTTATTTATCTCAGCTCTATCATTTTTTTTCCAGAAATGTATTTGTTTAAAAAAGAAAAAAGAAAAAAGAAAACGCTCTCTCCACTTAGGATTCTTCTCTAATAGGATTCTAACTCTAATAGGAAAATTCTCTTTGTTGTCTTGGCAACTTGTTTAGCTTTAAAATATTTGCAAAAGCATTTTCATTCTATTGAAATTCCTCTATTTTGGGAGAAAAGCTAAAATTTTATCTGAGTTCTGCTGCAGGGGAATTCTGTTCTTTTAACTACTTGACAGCTCATATAATTACAATTAAAGAAACTAAAAACATTCTCTAGTCTCTTCTTTTGGAAGATGTCAATTCAATGTAAGAATAGTCAAAGAGCTTATTTGCTATAAGAAAAACGGGACTGATACAATACCTCCTTCAGTGAACTCAGTGCTTTCATATATGTGTGTGTGTGTGTGTGTGTGTGTGCAATTTGCCCTCCAACATAAAAGATACCTTTAGTTCTTATATCTCAAACCTGGAGAAATTTCACAGTATCTCCTTCAGGCAAGTGTTGGCCTTTGGACCTTTTCCTTGGCTTTCCATATTGACTCTGTCCTGGAAGGGCCAATGGTCAATCTGGCCTGTGGCATGGAAGCTGGAGAGATCTATATTATACTTGACAAGAACTTTCATTTCTTTCTTGGACTAAAAGAATCACTATTAAAAATACATTGTTCAAGTAATGTGGTTTAATTCTCTAACCCTCAAGGGGTTTTTTATGTTCAACATCACTTAATATACCCTTTTCTTCACTCTGGTAATTAGGAGTATTCAAGGGAAATTAAACTTTATGGCTTTTTTTCAAAGTCAGGTTTTCTTCATATACTTTTGTACAGTTGTTTATAAGTGTATATTTTCCTCTAAACCTGTCATAGAAAAATAATGCTTGTAATTTTTGAACTGTGTATCCCCCAAATGTCGTGAACTTTTTTTGAACTCCAGAAATAGTTTGGGTTTTTTTAAGTTTCCACCTTTGGAGATTTTAGGAAATACTTTAAAAGATGCCATATTTCCCCAAACTGCACTGAGTGTCATGGAAGATTTTGAAGGTTATTCATTTAAAAGTTTAAAATTGTCTTTTTGGATCTTTCTAAGGAAAGGCCCTTGAAGAGAGAGTTAACTTATTTATAAATTCAGTTCTCTCTCCATTCATGCTATGGACTTTATCCTTCCTCAGGGCATATATTTAATAACTATTAATGAAATCTGGAATTTTATATGTGTATTGAGAGTAGAATTTGCTACTATTTTTTTCCAGTGGAAATTTCATAAGGACTTTTGGCATATGAACATAGCATGCGTTGATGGCAGCTGGATTAACATGGTTGACCACAATGGCTCCAAAGGAATCATTATAGTTTATAATCAATAATCTGCTTACTAAGAGAAAAGGAGATTTTCCAGACAAACCAGAAAATAGCCTGCTCTTGAAACCAGATAGTCAGCTACACTGTACTGTTTATCTATACTACTTTGTAGTCCCTGAAGTCACAAAAGGAAAGATTAGGATATAGCTACATTTTAGATCTCTACCACTAGTTCCACAACCAGCCTCTTTTGGCTCAGTGGCATAGATAGATACAAAAAATCCAAACAGGAACTCTCTCTGATCATCAGTTTCCTCGTGGGCAAAATGATAATACTGGTCTAAATCATCTCTAAGATTTTGTTCTATCTGTTGACCTTCCAGATAAAAAGATAAGTAATTCAGTTGAGCAAAACGTCTGGAACATCTCTGGCCTGGGTTTGCTTTTTCTGACTTGGAGACCTTGCCTACTGACCCTCTCTCCTCACTCTCTTTTGAATATTTAGACAGATGAGATATCCTCAACAATCCTAGTTAGGGCTGATCTTATTCACAGAAGGAGTAAATATCCACCTCTGATGCATTATGTATGTGAACACACACTATTAACTCAGCAACAGACTAGGTGCTCTTTGGATACAGAAGGTTTTAACTTCAGAGTTTACAATCTACTGGGGTACATAAGCAACCCACAAACATCAATGAGAGAACAATATAAGCCAGTGTGAAATTAAGTACTCTCAGAGGTCATAAAGCAAGATGTTGAAGATAGGTACACTGGTCCTGAAAAGCAAAACTTGTAATGGTTTGTAGGTCAGAGATTGAAATAATAATAATAATAATAATAATAACATCTGGTACTGAACTTAAAGATTTAAAAAGCATTTTAGGGGAGAATTAAATGGCTCAGTGAATTGAGAGCTGAGCCTAGAGAAAGGAGGTCTTGGGTTCAAATTTGGCCTCAGACATTTCCTAGCTGTGTGACCCCTGGGAAGGTCACTTCACCCCCATTGCCTAGCCCATACCACTCTTCTGCCTTGGAGCCAATACATAGTATTGATTCTAAGACAGAATGTAAGGGCTTTTTAAAAAAAGTATTTTACTCAGGTATTATTAGCTCTATATTGTAAATGAAGAAGCTGAGATCCCTAGAAGTTGCACCTTTGCCACTGTCAATGAGTGGTTAAGATTTTGTTTTTTGGAAGGCAATATTAAAAGATTTACAAAAATGAGTATGCTGGCAAACATTTAGCAACTGGATCACTGGCAAATACACATGCACACACATACCTATTTATATATATTTGTTCATATATATGTATGCATATATACATATGCAAACACATCTATACATATGTCTAAATAAATATATATGTGTATAAAATGACCTGAAGCTTTTAAGTTTAATCTTACATTATTTTTTTAACCCTTACCTGCTGTCTTAGTGTCAATTCTAAAACAGACGAGCATCAAGGGATAGGCAGTCAAGGTTAGGTGAACTGCCCAAGGTCACATAGCTAGGAAGTATCTAAAATCAGATTTGAATCCAGGTTCTCCTGACTCCAGGTCTGGAACTGTATTCACTGTGTTACATAGATGCCCCTCTTCTGTATTATGATTAATATTTTCTTCATCAATTACTTGTCTAGACAATGAACAAAATCATAAATTAGGCTGTGATTTCTAGCATTTGTTGAAAGCCAAGGTGCAAATGCTCTTATTGAAAATTTAACAAAGCTAGCTATAGAACACCATTGCTTACCACCATAGATTTTGAAGTGAAATGTGGCTGTAGAGATCATCACCACCATTTTCACTTTGTAGATGAGGAAACTAAGATCTATAGAAGTTCTATGACTTGCTCTAGGTTGCATAACTAGAGAGGAAGAAGGAGGTATACTTGGTAGAGAGATAGGATTACAATATGCACAAAATCCAGGATAAGAGAGAAAGTGATATATTTCTGAAGATGCTAAAGTGAAGGTGTATTTTCAAGAGAAGCTAAAATATGGTTGGATAGGATGGATGGAGCTATATTATGAAAACTCCTGAAAGCCAACTGGAAGTTTAGATAGAGCACTTACCTACGTGCTATGACTTGTGGGACTTGCATTGTACACAGTAACAGCAACATTGTGGAATGATCAACTGTGATAGACTTAGCAACTCTCAGCAATACAATGATCCAGGACAATTCTGAGGGACTTTCGACAAAGAATGCTATCCACCTCCAGAGAAAGAATTGCTGGAGTCAGAATGCAGATCAAAACATACAATTTTTGACCTGAGTTTATTTGGATTTTTGTTTGGGGTTTTGGTTTTATGTGATTATTCTCTTAAAAGAATGGACAATATGGAAATATGTTTTGCATGAAAATACATATATAACCCAGATCAAATTGCTTACCTGATCCAGGAAGGGGGAAGGAAGAAAGGGAGAGGGACAATTTGATCATATAATATTATGTGGAAATTTGTTATTACATTTACTTGGCAATTATAAATATCTTCATAAAATAAAAAGATATCTTCATAATAAAAGATGTTCACATAAAAGAATCTTCTATTCTCCTAAAAACAAAATAAAGGGCAGCTATATGATAAAGTGGTTAGAGCACCAGGCCTGGAATCAGAAGACCCTGGGTTCAAATGTGACCTCGAGTACTTCCTAGCTATGTAACTCTGATTGCCTAGCCCTTACTGCTCTTCTATCTTAGAAAAGGTACTAAGACAGAAGGTCAGGGTTTCCAATAAATAAACAAATTTGCTAATAGACCTACACCAAATTATACATATCTCTGGCCTTGGAGTCAACCCATCAAAGAGTCTTGTTAAATCCAGTTATTTGGGTGAGGTAGCAAGCAAGCAAGCAATGAATGTTTATTTTGTCTGCTATTTACCAATTATTGTGAATTTATTTATCAAATTGGTTATCTGTGTCACCCAGTATGGGAATGAAACAGAGGACATATAAATTCTGATGGAATAAAAGTGGGAGAACTAGAGCGTTACCCTCTGAGGTTATCTTTTTTGCACCGTATGTATATTTTCTTTTGGTCTGTTTATTTGCTTGGTGCCTCTCCTATTAGAAGCTAAACCCCTGTGGACAAGAGACTGTATAGTTTTGCCTTTGTATCTTTTATCACTTACCCTCGTGCCTAGCACATACTGCGTGCTTAGTTAACGTCTGTTGCCTGTCCAGAAGGAACATATTTAAGGACAGGCAACTCCCTTCTAAGAAGGGAACGCTTGCTTGAAACACTAACCTGCATTTCCTGGCCATTGCAGCCGGCATGAAGACCGTGAGTGGCCGTATAGAGTTGAAGAATGGTTCTCAATGGTGTTAATGAACACTGAAAAGGGAGATGAAAAGAAATTTCATTAACAGGCTTCACAATATTGTTTAAATGAAGGGTTATGTACACAGGGAGCTTGGGTACTCTTATGCAAAGCATACATACCCCTTCTGCAGCTTAATTCAATTCACTGGACATTATTTACGAGTGCTTACTATATTTAAAGCACTGTATTGGGGACTTATGAAATAAAAATGAAACAGACCGCCCTCAAAGAATTTAAAATCCCAAAGTGGGGGTAGGAAGACGACATATAAATAGCAATGGTGTTTGTGGAGTCTACCTATAATAGAAGGCTACACTTGATAAGCAAAGAAGAGAGGCTTATCCTAGGGCGATAATATTACTTGGAGATATTGGAGGATAGACTAGCTAACTTTCATCTGGGGCTACTGAGGTCAAGATGTCAGAAAGTGTCATGGATGATGTGATACTTGAGTTCGACCTGGAGGTAAAGGAGAGATTTCAACAGATGGAAATGGGTGTTGGGGGAAATTAATTCCAGACATTCCGGATAATATGAGAAAATGTGTAAAGATGGGAGAGAACAGGACAATGACAGGAGACACTGTGTGATCAAAGGATGATTTTTCTGTGTAGTATAACCATCCTTCCAGGCAACCAGGTTCACAGCCTTAGGACCATCCTTATTCTGACTCAATCCACAAATCCAATCAGTTGCTAAATCTTGTCAGTTTTCCTCCCACAACATCTCTCATATATGTGCCACCTTTTTATTCGTGCAGCAACCATTCTGGTTCATAATCTCATCAATAGAAGAAGCTTGGTGGCCAGTGGATAGAGCTTTGGGAATGGAGTCGGGAAACCCTGAGTACAAATCTAACCTCAGTTACTAATTAGCATTGTGAGACTTGTTAAGTTGCTTAAGTTGATAAGTCTACCTCAGTTTTCTCAACTGTAAAAGGGGTCTAATAGCAAATATCTCACAGGATTGTTGCAAGGATCAAATAGAGACAATATTTGTGAAGTACTTCCCACAGTACCTGGCACATCATGGATGCTTAATAAATGCCTATCCCTTCTCCTTCCCCTCCCCTTTTCCTTTTTCCTTCTCCTTCCATTCACTACTTCTTGACTAGATTATTGTACATTCCTAACTGTTTTTATAGACTCTCATCTCCCCCCAATTCAATCCATTTTCCCCAAAACCTACCAAAGTGATTTGCCTAAAGTATAGGTTTGACACTGTCCCTCTGCTACTCAAAGATCTCCAGTGGCATCTCAAAACCTCTAAAGCCAAAAGTTAGTATTGATTCTAAGACAGAAGGCAAGGATTTTGAGCAAAGAAACAAAAAACTCTCTAGGACCAAATATTTGGCTTTTAAAACTTATTGCAACCTATCCCCAATATGTTTTTCCAATTTTATTGCATAATATTCCCTTCTCCATATTCCACGATCTAACCAAGCTAGTTCTTCATACATAACACTCCATTCTCCTCTCCTACACACCATGGTTGTCTTTGTACTTCTGAACTGGCCATCCCTTATTCCTCAAATTCAAAGTCATGCTCTACTCACCTTTACCTCTTGGAATCACTGGTTTTCTTCAAGATTCAGCTTTGTCAGTTTCTCCATAAAATGATAGGGATGGAAGACACACCACTTTTTAAACTCGTTGACTTTCCTCTCAACAAAAATTCAAATACTCACTCGTAAATAATTTGGGTAGATGGGAGCATTCGTGGGTGCTCACTTTTTTAATACTAGGGTGTTTTCTTTTTAACAATTACAACCATTTCCATTGTTTAGACATTTTGAAATAGTATCCAACTGTTCATGTCTTTATTTGGGGTTTTCTTGGCAGAGATACTGGAGTGGTTTTCCAGTTCATTTTACAGATGAGGAAATTGAGGCAAACATGGTCAGTGGTTTGTTCAGGGTCATACAGCTAGTAAGTGTTTGAGACCAGATTTGAATTCAGGCAGATGAGTCTTTTTTTACTTCAGGGAGTTTGCATGATTAACATGTCTGGCTTAATGGTGTAATAATTTTAATATATAACCATATATTCTGATCATTATAAATTACACCAAAGAAAAGTCCCAAGTGGTAAACCTTCGATTGATACATGGTAGAGTGATACAGAGGGGCCAGCTCTGAAGTAGGTAAAATTAGTCTTTGGAAATCCCCTGGAATTCCTTTCAAGTTTCTCTACTTTCACCAACAGAACTATCCTTTCTCAGATTAGTTTCCAAGTGCCACATCTGATTAATTCATGTTTCAATATAAATAAGAAGGGGCCAGAGTGCCTTCTTCCTACCCATGGGCACATGGAATTCAGCATTAGGTCCCTGGAGACAGTCTCTATTCCTCATTGTATGATCCAAATGATTGATCTTCATGATGGAGATCCCAGATAAGAGTGAGGTCAAGTTGAGAGCAGATTGGAAGGTAGAACCATAATTAGGAATCTTTTCACTTGGGCTAGTGGATGGGATCAGAGGAGTCGATAGTAGGAGCTGATCCAAAGAACAGTGAATGATGTTGTGTCTGGAGCTGCTGATGCAGAGAATAATCCAACTTCAGATACAGTTGAACTGAGATAGGGATCAGCTTATTCCTCAGAGAGGCCCATGGGAGTTGGGAGGAAGTATGACCCTAGGGGAATGGTGTTATGGAAAATGATGCCATGTTGAACACCCCCTGAATGTCCAAAAAACACAGGGACTACCATGGAGAGGAAAGGGACCAAATACATTTTAGCTCTGGAACAAACTTCAACTAGTTATGATTCTGTTAGTGGGGAAGGAAGATATTTTGATAGCGAGGGACCTAAAGCATCCCTTAAATTTAATTACATGGGCAAATGATGAGAAATATGAGATACAATCTCAAAGCAGAATAGTAAGAGGCATTTGAATTACTATGTTTCAAAGAACTAACTTTGGTGGCAGTGGGCCCCAAGAAGAGCAATAGAGGACTCTCAAGTCATCAGCAACAATATACTCTTTTCGTTCTTTAATAGCTTATAGCACCTAACCCTATGACTCTTAGGTGACACAGTGGATAGAGCTCTGGGTCTGGAGTCAGGAAGACCTGAGTTCAAATCTGACCTCAAATACTCCCTACTGTGTTTCCTTGGGCAAGTCATCAACCTCTGCCTCAGTATCCTCAACTATAAAATGAGAATAGCAGTAACACCTACCTTCAAGGGTTATTGTGAGGCTCAAAAGCTTAGTGCCTGGCATAGAGAAAGGTGGTTAATAAATGCTTCAGCTCTTCCCCTCCCCTCCCCTCCTCTGCCTTCCCTTCCCTTCCCTTTCCTTCCCTACATCTCTCCATAGGGAGTTATATCTTGCCAGTGTAATGTACTTTGAAGGATACAGATCCACATCAGACTTCATTAAGATCATCTGGATAAAGTTTTTGTGTAATTCTCTTTTTTTCATTGACAAGAACCTATAATAAACCAGATCCTTTTCAAAAATATAGGTTGTCCAAAAAGTCTCAGTTCAGTTTTAAAACTTTATTAGCTTAAAACTTCACTAAGATTTTTGGAACATTTCCTGTTTATTTTCCTGCCTGCCGTATGATGATATCACACATACTGTACAAAGATGTGAATCCTGAGATGGAGCTCAATCCCAAATTATCCTCACTCTTTCATAGGCTATACAGGTACCATGTCACAATACTGTCTACTGTAAATTATTGAGTTTAATGAAATAGCAAAGTTAGAGAACTGACTGTCTATGTTCTACTTGCTGCTATGTCACTAATTTGTTTAAAATTTGCTACAAAGAACTCACCCTCTCAGACCTTCATTTTCTTCATTTGTAAATTGAGGGGAATCAACTATATTTTTAAGGACATTTCCAGCTCTGTCTTATATTCCATGACTCTAAATATGTATTTGTGATCATTTTAAAATTAGTTATAGATTCAATAATGATGATTTATGTTGATTCTACCATTATTTCTCTGGAATACATTAATTAGATTTTTTCTTTTTTTCTCAGGGATAAATTAATGATAATCATATCATTTCTTGACTGTGTGACCCTGGGCAAGTCACTTAACCCCATTTGCAAAACCCTTGCCCTTCTGTCTTAGAGTTATTATTATTTTAAAAAGTAAGGATTTTTTAAAAATTAAAAATAGGAGGAAGTTCATTTCTGCTTAAATTCAATAGGAAAAATATATAAATATGGTCTCTAGAGCTTCTTCTTGAAGTACTAAAGGCCTTTTATAAATACTTATTATTTAACTATCTTTGATTTGATGGTTGCTTACTTTTCAAACTTCTTGAAATGCGCATGATAAATTGAAGCACTTACCATATCTCCTCTATATGGGGAACAATGAGGAAATGCAGTAGAGTTTGGATGTATTTTTTGGTTTTAGAAATAAAAGCTACCTCCCCCTGTTCTGTCTGTGTAATAGCATCCTGACAGCTTGCTGGATGGTCTTGGGCCAAAAGCAAACAATAGAACGTCTTTGAGAAGTTCCCCAGGGGTAGTGAATGAGGAAGAACCAGCTGGGTGGGAGAAACTCTTGCTGGTTGTCATAGGAAATATATTAGTCCCTGGAGCAGGAAGAATGTATAAGCTCCTAAACCTTTGGGCCACTGGGCAACCATTTAATATGATCATTTCCAGCTCATTCAGTGAATCCCAGCGGACTGAGCAAGTTAATGAGTGTCCAACAAAATCAACATTTCCTTCTTTTTTACCTGTATTATGGAGATGGGAGTGTTTTTAGTTCTAAATTCAAACAGGGCAAAATGTTATAAGAAGTTGTTATTTGATGTATGCAGATCTCAAAAGCATCTTCATTAAAACATTAAGATTCTTCTTGTTCTTTTTTTTTTTTTTTGCATGTAAGCAGGGCATGTCCAGATTGACTCAAATGGAAGCCTCTTACTCCTGTATTACAAAGGTGGTGCTATCCTCGTTTAACTGACTGTCTACGGCTTTAAAACTGCCAACATGGAGCCATTCACTCTTTTCCAATCTCACTAACTCCACCCTGACTCATACATTGATCTCCACTAATAGGCAGAGTATCCCAGACCAATGGGCTTTGGGACTGAGGTTACATTGCATAAATTAGAGTTGGAATGATGAGTCACATTCTACAGAAACAAATTAGGATAATGAAATGCAGAGATATGGTTTGGCTTCCACACATCTGGGTGGTGAGAGAAATCTGCAAAGGATCTGTGATTTTATCTGTAGAGGAAGTTACCTCTACCAGTCCAGACTAGCAGCTGTTCTTCAGTGAAAAACCTTAGAGAAATGCATTGGGGGTACAAAAATTCGTGACTTGCTCAAGGTCACAAGGGCAATTTGATTAGAATTGACCTGGAGACAATTTGTCCTTACTTTAAGGAGGGTTCTTTAGCCATTAAAACCAATCTACTTACCACTGCTAAAATATTTGCTTAATATTTGCTCAAAATATTTGCTCAAACATAAAGGGGGGAAAGCATTTGAATTCAAAAGGGGAAAAGGAAAATGAATGAGTAAAATGAAAAAGTTTTAAGTGCTTAGTATATGCCAAGCATTGTACCTAGCACTATTAATACAAATAATTAAAGTAAGATAGTCCCTTATCTCAAGGAGCTTAGATTCTAATGGGGGAAGGCACCACATATAGGGGAATGATGGCCAGGGGGAATGTTTGGTCCGGAAGGTCACAGGGATGCTGAATGGAATACAGGAATGAGAATATTGATTGAGAGAGAGAGAGAGAGACAGACAGACAGACAGACAGACATACAGACAGAGAGGAGAGAGAGAGAGGAGAGAGACAGAGAGAATGAGAGAGACAAAGAGAGAGAAGACAAGGATAGGAGACATGAGTTTGTATTTGTGTGTATGTAGCGTTGTGACATTGTCATAGCTCTTTAGTTTACAGAGTATTTTCCATTCATTATCTTCCTTGTTCCTTGTAAAAAATCTTGTTGGGTATATTTTTTTCTTCACTCTACCAATGAAAAAATAGAGGCTCAAATATGATAAAGATCTTCCTGAATTCACTTAGCTCATTGGCTCATAGAATATTTCAACATGGATTTTCACTTTTCATGGATCCCTTTGGCAGCTAGTGAACCCCATGACCCCTTAGGCTAGATAATATTTTAAATACAAAAATAAAATACATAGTTACAAAAGTAACCAAAGGTCAGTAAAAATAGATATAATTTATTTTTCATACAAGTTCATAGATGCCCTGAAATCTATCCACAGAACTCAGATGTCAAACCTCTGATTAAATATGACCCCTAGCTAGAAAAGGACAGAACCAGACTAGAAACTAATTTTTCTGGTTTATGAGCTAAGTCCCCAAATCCAGTACCATGACTGTTGCCCCTAACCTATAGTCAGCCATTTTTCAAAGCTATCATTCATACAAGATGGCCAGATATGTTAGTGATGTAGATAACTCATCATCCATCCCCTGGGAAGAAAAAAAGAACTTGGGTCTTTTTAATGCTGAATGTGAAGCTTTATCCTGATAGATGAAGGACAGCATGCTTTGACTTTCCCTTTTTATGTCTCTCTTTTTTTTTTTAACTATTTTACCTCTATAAGACTGTCCTCCATCCCATTTTATCCACAGAAGAACACATGCTGTGTTGGTAGCAGAGATATCATTGCAAATTTTCTCACAGTTGAACACCACCTATGGCCATCATTATGTGACAGCATGTGTTCAGTTGCATGTCTCTTAGCAACGACCATGCACACTTTCCTCTCTGGTTTTTCATTTGAGTTTTCCTTCTCCATCCTGGGGGGTAAATACTCTGAGAACTGAACCCCTGCCTTCTCAAATTTCCAAGCAGTGAAAAGCAGAAAATTGACATGATTACATTTTCAGTCTCTCAAAATGATGACCACTGGTGAAAAAGAAATATACGTGTGTGTGTGTATATATGTTATATATACATATAGTATGCATTTATTATAAATATATTATATATTTGTGTGTATAACACTTACATGTCATTTTCTCCAGCTATTAGAAATGACTTCATAAAACTTGTTAGAGAGGTTTGAAATATATCTAAAAGAACATTAAGAAATGAATTTAAATCGAAGTTTTATTCTGGGGGGTTGGAAAATCCTACCATTTGGCTGCCGGATCATAGTGAAGCATGCCTTATAAGCTAAGGACTTCAAATGATGAAGCCTTCATTCTTTCATTTCTCCCAAGTATCATTAACTAACAGTCTGGTTTTGCTTGCAAGGTTTCATATGGCTTACACTCAGTTTGGTTCTGTTTGAGAGAAAGCATCTCAGTACAGCTGGCTAATTTCTTACAGCCAGCAGACTGGCTCTTCCTGTTCCTACACACATGGACAAATAATGCTCCTTCCCCCCACCCGGCGCTGTTGGGAGAAGCCAGGAACATTGAACAAAGGCTTGACTTCATTGTGTCAAAGACTTTGGAATCTTGGCTTTAATTTAAATTAATCTGGGTTGGCTTGTTTGTAATTTTGCAAGCCTGATATTGCCATTTCGTGTTTTCTGTTGGCTCAAGCATTCTCCTTCATCTCTCCCCAATCTTTTGACCCCTTTATTCTAACCTCTGACACCCATTACTTTCCATTTAAGTTATTTGCTGCAGCCTCAACAAATGTGTAGAGCTGGGAAATAGTTCATTAAATGCTGCTCCTCAATAAAGAATACAAAAACATAGTCCTTGTACCATGGAGTTGAGCTGCTGTAATGAATCATGTTCCTTCTAAGCCACAGTGGTATTCTTATGTCTAGACAGAGTCTGTTATCCAGAACAGATGATTGTAATTGAATATGTCAGAATGTAGGGAAGATTTGTTTCTAATAAGCTTTTAATACAAAGTAACAGAATTTAGCAAAATGCAAAGCCTGTGCACTGTTTAGAGGAAGCCTTTCGGAATGAGTGAATTGCCAAAGTCAAATCGATCCCATTTGTTTAGCTGTCCCCTACAGGCTATCTATACCACCCAAAATTCTAATGCGCTTGGTTTTACTTGATTTGACAAGTCAGAGCTAATATTAGGAATAGTGATTGTCTGTAGCTAGGTGTGCTCCAATAACCGAAGGCTTTACATGCAAAAGTGGCTACTGATCTACAAATAATTCTTGTTCTTAAAGTTCCGATATGTGTGTGTGTGTGTGTGTGTGTACGCGCCTGCGTGGGTTTTTATAATGACCTAACACACACTGAGACATTTTCCCAATAAATTAAAAGATGACAGGAGAAAGACAACTTATATATTTAATACTTAGGTGCTGCTGAAGCAAGCACATTATTATATAATTAAAATGAAAAAAATTATATATAGTAAAAGTCTGAGAAGCCATGGGCAATCCTCTTTTTTTGTTGTTGTTCTATTGTATATCTACTTGCTTTTGGAGTATCATGTTATTTAATTTCCAATTAGTTTTTGATTTGGCTGTCCATGTACCCTTAGTAATTATTATTTTTATTGCATTATGATCGGAAAAGGTTGCATTTATTATTTCTCCTTTTTTGCACTTGTTTGCCATGTTTTTATGCCTTAATACATGGTCAATCTTTGTGAATGTACCATGTGCTGCTGAAAAGAAGGTGTATTCCTTTTTGTTCCTATTTATTTTTTCTCCACATATCTATTAACTCTAATTTTTCTAAGATTACATTCACATCTCTTACCTCTTTATAATTTATTTTTTGGTTTGATTTATCTAGATCTGATAGAGGAAGGTTCAGGTCTTCCACTAGTATAGTTTCCTATCTTTCTTCTTTTAACTCCACTAGTTTCTCCTTTAGAAATCTGGATGCTATACCATTTGGTGCATGCATGTTGATTACTGATATTTCATCATTTTCTATACTGCCTTTTATCAAGATGTAATTACCTTCCCTATCCCTTTTAATCAGATCTCTTTTTACTTTGACTTTGTCAGATATCATGATTGCAACTCCTGCCTTCTTTTTCTCAGTTGAGAACTGTTAAGATTAAAAATTTGTTTCTCTGCTAAAAATATTATATTTTTAGAAGTTTATTAAAGATTAAAAAATAAAGAAAATACAAAATAAGAAAGCACATGCAACCTACATTTTGCCAGCTAGGTAGAGAGCCGCCTGTCCCTAGAAGCAGAAGCTGAGAGAGAGAGAGAGAGAGAGAAATAGAGAGAGAGAGAGAAGAAGAAGAAGGTGGAGTCAGTTTAAATATCCCTCTCTGCTCACCGCCCAGGGGAGGACCTCACCTGGGATTATGGGGAACTCTGGGAGCTACCAAGGACTTCTGGGAATTGAAGTCTGGGGTTCAAATCTCCATTTTTACAGGCCCAATGGATTTTCCTCCAGCCTTTGATCCTTATTCTGTGAGTGTCTACCTGCCTCATGTGTGTTTTTTGTAGACAACATATGGTAGGATTTTGGTTTCTAATCCACTCTGCTATTTGCCTTTGTTTTATGAATGAGTTCATTCCATTCACATTCAGAGTTATGATAACCACCTCTGTTTTCCCCAACATTTTGATATCCTCTCTTAGTTCTGCCCTTTCTTCTTTTGCTATATGTTTATAAATCAGTGGTTTGCTTTTAATCAGTCTTCCTAATCCCCACCCTTATTATACTTCACTTTATACCCCCTTCCTTTTTGTACCCTTCTTATTGTTTTAGTGTCTATTGAGTTCTGTCCTCCCCTTTCCCTCCTTTTTTTGTATTCCCCCCATTCCCCATCCCCTTAGTTTTTCCCTTCTCATTTTCCCTGTAGGGTAAGATAGACTTCTATACCCCAATGGATCTAGATGCTTTTCCCTCTCAGAGTTGATTTCACTTAGAATAAGATTTAAATATTTCCTATTAGCACTCTTTTCCTCTCCTTATTTTAACAATATTCTTCCCCTCCCCTTCCTATGTGCCTCTTTGTGTGATATCAATGATCCTATTTATTTTATTCCTTCAAGTTTCTCTGGGTGCCATCTTATATTCCCCCCCTCCCTTTTTCTTTGTTTTGCATATCATCTTAGACCACTTATGATCCCAATCTTTACCTATGAATGATTCTTCTAATTATGATGATAGTGAATATAATTTTTGAGAGTTACAAATAACATTTTCTATATAGTAATATAAACAATTTGCTCTTATTGAAGCCCTTAAAGAAGAAAATTTAAATTAAAAAAACATTTTCCCCCTTTCCTCTCTCATTCCTATTTAACTTTTCATGTTTCTCTTGATCTTTATTTTTGGATATCAAACTTTCCACTTAGTTCTGGTCTTTTCTTTACAAATACTTGGAAATCTTCTATTTTGTTGAATGCCCATACTTTCCCAGAAGTATAAAGTCAGTTTTGATGGGTAGGTGATCTTGGTTGAAGACCCAATTCTCTTGCTTTTCTGAATATTATATTCCAAACCTTGCAGTCCTTTAGTGTGGAAACTGCCATAATCCTGATTGGTGCTCTTTGATATCTGAATTGTCTCTTTTGGCTTCTTATAAAATTTTTTCCTTAGCTTGAAAGCTCTTGAATTTGGCAATTACATTCCTGGGGGTTGCCTTTTGAGGATTTAGTGTAGAGGATTTTCTATGAACTCTTTCAATGTTGATTTTGCCCTCTTGTTCAAGAACATCAGGACAGTTTTCTTGGATAATTTCTTGTAGTATGATGTCAAGATTTCTATTTATTTCTGAGTTTTCAGGTAGACCAATGATTCTCAAATTGTCTCTTTTAGACCTGTTTTCTTAGTCCATCATCTTCTCAGTGAGATAGTTCATGTTTCCTCCTATTTTGTCAATATTTTGATTTTGGTTTATTAATTCTTGCTGTTTTGAGAGATTATTGGCTTCTCATTGCCCAATTCTGGTCTTTAAAGACTGGTTTTCTGCTATAATCTTTTGATTTTCCTTTTTGGTTTGGTCTATCCTGCTTTTCATGACTTCTAGCTGCTTACTTTTGACCTCTAATTTATTAATCATTTCATTTGATTTCTGGGTTTCTTTCTCCAATTGGGAGTTCCTGTCTTTTAAACTGTTATTTTCTTTTTGAACTATTTCCCACTTTTCTTGCCAATATTCTTCCATTTTTTCATAAGCTTTGATTTAAATTCTTCAAGAGCTTGTGGCCAATTTCCATTTTTGGGGAAGGTTTGGGTGCATTTATTTGTTCGTCTTCTGCTATTTCTTCTGTAGTCTAGATTGTTCCTCCATAAAAATTATCCAGGGTCAAAGACTTCTTCTTGTTCTTCTTGTTGTTGGGAAGTTGTTTTTCCTGGGCATTTTTTGCCATCACTATGCTGGCTTTTCCTTCCCTTTCCATTCAGAAGTCTGAGTGAGTAGGGTAGTCTCTCTCTGTGTATGGAGCTAAGGAATGAGGTTTTTGACTGAGGCCACCTCTCCAGTCTCTGGAGCTTCTACTGTTTTCTGGCCTTATCTGTGTTATCTCTGGCCCAGGCTATATTCTTCTGCCCTTTGGGGTCTCGAGGCTAGCTGCTCTCAGGGGTAGGTCTTTGGTAGTCTTAGTTAACTGCCAAGGACCTAGGCATGCCCCTTGCTCGCTCACTGATTCTAGCCTGTGCTGGCTCTGAGTCTAGCTCACTGGCTGGGTAGGTTGAGTGGGATAGGGTAGATCAGTTCATGTTTTGGTGGAAGCTATTTCACCCCCTTATTCTATAGAAATGCCCAAATCCCACATACCTTCAATTCTGCACCATACTGTGAAGTCCCTATGTTCATATGAATTAGGGTTTTGGGTATTTTTTGGCTTTTTGAGGTAGTCTATATTAGTAGGCACTGAGGAGAGGTAGATTCCTGCATATAAACTGTAGCCACGTTTGCCCAGAAGTCTACTGTATATCTAGAAATGCCCATTTTATTTGGTGTTTGTTAGATTGAGAATAAAATTTTAAATTAAAAAAAATTTAATGACCTGCTCCAACCAATTCATCTCAATTTTAAGTGCCTACTAAAGGCCAAGACACTGTGCTAGTCACTGAGACTACAAAGGCAAAAACAAGAGTCCTTGTCCTCAGACAATTTATATTTTTATTTTCTTTTATCAAATGTGGATTGACTAGAACTTCAAGAAAAATATATATGAGAGATTTCAATTCTTAGAAAAAGTAGAAACTGTCATCTTCAAAAGTGTATTTCTATTACTACATTGAAAACTCACTGAGTAAAAATGAAAAGAATCTCAAAGTTGGAAAAGACTATAGATTTTATTCAAATCAACAAAAAGCACTTGTTAAATATTATTAGCCTTTCTTACTCTTTCTTAATACTAGTTTCTTCTTTTTTTTGTTGGTTTGTTGGTTGTATATTTTTTATATAGATTTGTCTTCAACTTGTCTCTCCCATTAGACTGTGAATTTTTTGAGAGTAAGGGATGTCCTTTATCTTGCTTAGTATCCCCAGTGCTTAGCATAGTTCCTGGCATATTCCTGGTGCTTCATTAATATTGATTGATTTTGTTAGGCTGGTAACCAGAAATATAAAAAGGCTAATAGTTCTTGCCATCAAAGGACTACTTTTTACCAAGGTGCTTATATGAAGCACAAAGGAAAGAAGTATTTATTAATCGCCTACTAAGTGCCAAGTACTATGCTAAGTGCTTTTTACAACTATAATCTCATTTAGTCCTCATAACTCTGTGAGATATGTGCTATTATTATCCTCACTTACAGATAAGGAAAGTGAGGCAGACAAAAGTTAAATGGCTTGCTCAAGGTCACATGACTAGCAAATGTCTGAGGACAGATTTGAACTCATGTCTTGCTGTCTCCAGATCCAATGAGAACATCCTCCGTGCCACTTAGCTGTCTCTAGATTGGTATATTGGGAAGGTGAGAGGTGAAATAACTTGCCAAACACCAGTCTTCTAATCCCAGACTGAGTGTTTTTGTGTTCAGCTTTCCAGTCGTTACACAGGAACAGATGACCCTAACTGGCTGTCTCCATAACTCCCTTTTCTTCCTTCCTATTCTAGAATTTCCTCTTCACCCCCTTCACTGCCATCATGGAATCCCATCTTCCTCCCAAAGGGATTGAGAACAACCCATTCCATCTGTCATATTCTTACTGCCCTACGTAAGCTGATGTGACTCCAAAGTTTCAGACTTGGGTGTCAAGGAGAATGATCACATCAATGGTGATTTTGGGAAACTGGAAGGCACAGCCAATTAGTCAGCAGGCATTTATTAAATGTTTACTTATGCCCCCAGGCACTCAACTCTGTTTTTTGAGGGGGAAATAATAAATTGTGCTTAGATCTTGTAAATACTGAGATGCTAGTAGGGGAAAAGGAACCCAATTAAAACTGTGGTTACTGTTATCTACAGACCTTTAGGTCATTCCTCTTCATTCTTTAATGAGTTCGGTACATGGTTTCCATTATTTCTCTCTTATTCAACTCCTGCCCCCATACTAGGAGAATTGAACACATATACTGACTATCCTACAAACATCCTAACCACTCAATTCCTCAACTTACTTACTTCCTTTGATTTGCTCTTTCACCCCATCCCAACTCCACACAATGATGGTCAAACCTTTAATCTTACTATCACCCATATGTGTACAATCTCCATATTCAAGAATTCTGAAATCCTCTTATCCTAAGCTGATTGACTTTTGATCTATCGATCTGTTGACTTTTTCACCTTTCTCTCTGCCTTACCTTCCAAAACACTACTCTGTATCCACACCATGACCTCTAATTCCATAACCAGACTACCTCCTCTGAACAAGCCACATTTTCCCCCTTTTCCCATCTTGACCCCTAGGTGCACCAATGCAACCCTGGGCTCCCCTCTTCTTTTTCATCCCCTTATCATTTCATCCACTGCACCCTGGAAAGTCTCAGCCTCAGATCATGTTCACCATTCACCACCCTTCTTCATATATGCATGCTTCTGAACAAAGGTAAAGAAAATCATGCAACCATTCTGACTGGGTCCACCATAAATCTACAATGCCTGGCACATAGATGCCTAATAAATGGTTTTTTTTAACTGAATACAAGGAAACATGTCCAGCAGACAAGTGGAAATGTGGGACTAGAGGTGGGGGGATGGGGAGGCGTTGGGGAGTGGAGGCAGAAAGATTGGTATTTGAGAACTAGAATGCAAATAACTCTAGGAGGTAGAACGATTTAAGCTGTCATCAGTATTAATGTAGTTGACTTTCAGATTCTTGCTGAGAGTAAGTTTAATTAAGTGGAAAGGGATAGAAAATGACAGTCCTGACTCCTTGAATATCATGGGGATGGCACCAAAGGTTACTTAGTGGAAGAAGAGACAAATTTTGTACAATTAGTGATTTTGGCTAGAGTCAACTCTGTGGATTAAGCAATGATAATTGATGTTTGTATTGCACACTAAGGTTTTCAGAGTGCTTTACTTAACTTAGATGATCCTCACAAGCCTTGGGAGGTGCCCCACTTATTATATTATTTATTAATTCCCCACTTATAAAAGCATAAGCTGAGTTTAAGGTACTGGCCCACAATCCCGTAGATCCTAAGAGTCAAAGGCAGACTTTGAACCCAGGTCTCTCCTGATCTCTGATGGTTTCAAGAAACAATTTGCTTTTTTTCGTCCCTGATGTCTTAGCTATCCTTCTGCATTGTACAATATTGGACTCTGAGGCGAAGTCACATTCCTCTGTCTAGGAGACCCTGAAGTTTCAAATACCTTCTCTGCTTACACATCATTTTCCATTGGCATTCATTCTTATCCAGCCTTCTTAAATTCCCTTCTCTTTTTCACTCTTCATGTAATGCATGCATTCACTTTTCCTTTGGTGTATTTTTTACTTGTGAAGGCTACAGTGGCATTAGCCTTTCAGTCAATCCATCAACGAGAATTTATTGAGCTCCTACACAATTCAGACGATTATCCCCTTTAAATAGATTGACTTGCAGTAACCACCTTCCTCCACCAAGCTCTTAGTGGCTATAGAGGGCAAACTAAAATGCTTCCCTACCCCCACTGTCTGCTCTCCCTTGCTTCAAAGACCATAAATGTTTTCAAAAACAAGTCTTGTGCTCTATGTCTGAATGTTATCACTTATTTTATTTCAGAGTTTGCCTTAGAGCCCAAGGCCATATCCCTTGATCTTAACTTTCTTTCCTCGCATCAATCCCTGGAGTACAAGTCTCTCACCACCTCTAAAACATTTCCAGAATATAGCCTTCTTTGACCCTATTCCTATCGGGATACCTAGTTTTAATTTATTGCCCAATTCTATACATTTCCCTCCCTCCCTCAATCAAATGGCAGGATTGCTGAATGTCTCATATTCTTCTTCCCTGTCAGTAAAATCCCAGCTCTAATTACCTGATTATCTCCTGGGTGGCAGGAATTTTATGACTTACGAGTACCAGTTATAGTTTATGAAGCACAAAGGGACACCTTATTTACATGACCACAACAATTTTACATTCTCCTCCATTTCTTCAGTTTGGTTAAATGTCCCAGAAAATGTTCATTTAATTTCTTACTATTTGAACCCATTTTCCAGAAATAATTGAGGCAACTTCCCATGGTTTACTATGAAACTATCTTTGAAATGTTTTTATAGGATATATTTGGAAATTCCAATTTATTGCCCTTCAGAGTTGGATGGAATCAGAAGATATGTAGTCCATCCTTAACAAAATCCTAAATCCCATCTACAATAGTATTAATGATTAGCGATCACGTGGCATCTTCTTGAATGTTATTGAAACCTCTTCAGTGGGGAGGCACATAATCCTTTTTTGTATAATTTTTTTTTTCCTTTTGACTGTGGTAAATGATTTATAATGAAATAAAAGATGATATAAGATGACCACAAAAGACCTGGAAAGATTTTTATGAAGTGATGCAAAGTGAAGTGAGCAGAACCAGGAGAACATTGTACACAGTAACAAAAATAATGTATGATGATCTACTGTGAATGACAACTATTATCAACAAGGCAAGGATCCAGGACAACTCAAAGGGATTCATGATGAGAAAGGCTATCCACCCACACAGAGAGAGTTCAAATGCAGATTAAAACTTATTATGCTTCCTTTTATTTCTTCCAGGAATTTTTCTTTAATGTAAGCAATGTGTATATCTTATTTAACAACATGATGAACTTGGAAATATGTGTTATATGATAATATATACATAAATATACATATATATTTATATACAATCTATATTATATTCCCTGCCTTCTTGGGGAGGATGGGAGGAGTGGGAGGAAGAAAACATGGGTTGCAAAATATCAGAAAATGAATATTGAAAGTTGTATAGAATCTAATCTGGAAAAATAAAATAAAAATATTCTTAAAAAGAAAATTGTTTTTTCTTATGTTGGGCTGAAATATACATATGAAATATGTAACTTCCAGATGTTGATCCTAGTTCTGTTGCCAGGACTATGCAGAATAAGTCTTACCTTTCTTCCAAATAATAACCACTTAAATATTCAAAGAAAGCAATCATGTATCCCTACCAAAGTAGTCCAATAAAGTATGGCATCAAGAACTGAATTTAATAATCCAACTTTGGTCTGACGCTGGTAAAGTATAATAGAACTCAACTCTTTTGCATTTCTAAACTCAAAGTAAGATTTTATTAATGTTCTTGAGTATCATATAGGATCTTTCCCTCATATTGAACTGAAAAACTCCTAAAATGTTTAGGGATTTTTATATTATTCATGTCTCTAGTCATGTCTATCTCATCTTATAATTGGGAAATTGATTTTTTTTGAGCTAATGGACTTTGAATTTTTCCCTATTAAACTTCATATTGTTGTTGTTTATGAAACCCTTACCTTTTGCCTTGGAATTAATTTTCTTGGAAGAAAAGCAATAAGGGCTAGGCAATTGGGCTTAAGTGACTTGCCCAGGGTCACACAGATTAAGAAGTGTCTAGGTCAGATTTGAACCCAATATCTCCCTCCTCCAGCCCTAGCTCTCTATCCACTGAACCACCAGGCTGCCCATTTCATATGGTTTACTGTCAGTCCATCATTTCATCCTGTCAAGGTATGTCTGGATCTTGATTCGATTATCCAGTGTTGAAGTGACCTCTTCTAGTTTTGGGTCATTCACAAATTTGATAATGACTCAAATGTGTGACACTGGCATGTTGAAGTATCTCACAAAGGAGACCAGGAAGAGATTCTTCATTATAATTCTTCAGACAGAAATCCCCACATTTAGTGTTCATAAGCGATTAAAATTCTTTAATGATGTACTATAATAATGGCACCTAAGTAAACTCAAACAAAAGAGCAATGTAACTCTCTTGGGTGCCTGGGGTGAAAAAATTCAGCAGTAAGAATTTACTTATTGCTGTTAACATTTCCTTTTGGTATTTTTCCTGTTGATATAAACATATGAAAAATTAATATCCTAATTAATTGATATATCCCTTCATTTTTATTTTCCTTGTATTATGTTAATATCCTTGAGCCCAGAAAAGATTTTTTAAAAAATTGTTGTTCTCAATATATCTAGGCATTCATTTGTGGGACATAGTTTATCATTGTCATAGGGTTAAACAGATCCTCAGAGGAGGTCCTCTATTTATTGAAAGTTGAGGTATTCAAAACAGATGTTATTTTGAGGCTTCTGAGATATATCCTCTGGCTAGTTTATTTGCTCTTCCTTTCATAGAGTTCAAATATGTGACTTACAGTTTGTAATCTAGAAAGAAGATATATATTAAACTTCTTTTTCTCATTTGTTTGAGATGAGTTTATTTCATTTTGTTTTATTTTTCAGAAAGCTACGTAGCTACTGTTCTGTTGACCCCATTTATTTTTTCTAAGCCTCTTCATTTATTGTTCTCATTCCTCTACAGAATCATTTTCATAAATTTATTCTTTTACTTCTTCTCTTATATTTTTCCACTTTGACCATGTTATGAAAGATATAATCTGAATTTTTTTTTATTCTCTTCATCTTTATTGCATTTTCAATTCTGAATATACTCCTCCCCTACATAACAAACCATCCTTTGTAATTATTGTTTTGAAAAGGAAAAAGGAAAAAGAAAAAAATAGTTCATTTGATATCATCAATTATATATGACAGTATACAGTATTTTCCCATAGTCCCCCATTTCTTCAAAGAATGGAAAAAGGTACATATTTTCATATCTTCTTCCATTTTGAGGTTATTCTTTATAATTATACAGTATTTAGTTTCAATTTTTTGTTCTATCTACATTGTTGTAATCATTGGTTATATTATCTTCTTAGTTGTGCTAATTTCACTATGTATCAGTTAATATGTCTTTCCCTGTTTCGCTGACTTTGTTCATATTTGTTACTTTTTACTCAGTAGTAATATTCCATTACATTCATGTACCAAATGTTTTGGTCAATTTCTAATCAGAGATCATTTGCTTTGTTTATATGTTTTTGCTACCACAAAAAGTGTAGATTAAGCATATTTTGGTATATATATACACATATATATCGGACTTTCCTTTCTTTGACCTTTTTACTCTTCCTAGCAGGGAGATATATAGTCAAAGTATCACTTGAATCAGTTTCTTAGGATAATTTCAAATTACTTTCCAAAATGATTGGACCAATTAGTGACTGTCACTTCATCCCTCCTGCAATATTTACTGTTCTCATCTTTTATCATCTTTGATTTTTATGTTGAGCATGATGTGAAATCTCAGATTAGTTTCACTTTTCGCTTCTGTTATTATTATTAGTGATTTGGGGAAGCCTTTTCTATAGTTGTTAGTCTTTAATTATTTTCAGTTTATTTTTTGCTCATTTATCCTTTGAAAGATGACTTTATGTATATATATATATATATATATATATATGTGTGTGTGTGTGTGTGTGTGTGTGTGTGTGTGTGTGTGTGTGTATACTTCTTTCTGGTTTTATAGCAGGCCCTTATTTGGCATACTTGATAGAAGGATTTTGTTTACAGCTTTCAAGTTTCCTTTTTTACATTATATTGATTTTGCTAATGCCAATGTTTTTCAATTTCATATACTTGAAATTATTGACTCTATCTCTTCTTTAGTTAAGAATTCCCTTAGCCATTGCTATAAATAGTACTTGATCAGATTCTCCTATAATTTGTTTATAATGTAACTTGAAACATTCAGATTCCATATCATTTTTAACTTATTGTGGTACAAGGTATAAATGTTAGTTTAAAACTAATTTCTGACAAACTACTTTCCACTTTTCCTAGCAATTTTTATAAAAATAAAGCATTATCTCCCAAATAATTTATATTCTCAGGTTTATCAAATATTGAGTTATTGTTTTAATTTGTTATTTCTTGGAAATCTCTTCCACTGAACTGATTTTCAGTATTTTTAGAACAACGTCAAATAGTTATGACAGTTAAATTGCTTCATATCATAATAAGAGATCTGGATGTGCCTTTGTTCCTATTTTTTTCATCATTTATTTTGAGCTTCTAGATCTTTTAGATTCTAGACCTACAAATGGTCTTTATTATTATTTAATTGGCTCTAAAAGTATTTCCTAGGTAGTCTTATTGGTATAGTACTAAATCACAAAAATCTATTTCAGCAACATTTTAATTTTAATTATATTGACACACCCCAGGCATAAGCAATGAATATCCCTCCAATGATTGAAGTCATTATTTCTGTAGAGTTGTTTTCAGCATGCCTGGGTAGTTTGAGTCTTAGATGTTTTATAGATTTTAGGCTCTTTTGAATGGGAATTCTCTTTCTATTGTCTCATGGATTTTGTTATTGCTATATAGGGATGTTATTAATTTTTTTGAGTGGGAGAGATATCATTTTGAAAACTGTTCTTTTATTGACTTATCTAATTCAGTTTCTTGGTTAATTTGTTAAACTGTTGTAAGTAAATCATTATGTCATCATCACAAAGGGATGCTTTTATAGTATATTTAACTCTGTTTATGCCTTTTGATTTTTCTCCTGTCTTATTCCTATCAATAGTATTTCTAGAACTACATCAAAAACAATTGAGAAATGTGGTATCCTTGCTTTTTAAAAACTTTATCTTATATTAAAAATTGTATGGGGTTTTACTGTTAGAATTAATTTAGCTTTTAATATATGCTGTAAACTCTGGTTTTAGATAATTTTGTTATATTAAAATGGTCCCTCCAGCCCTTTGCTTTGTAGGGTTTCTTAATGAATGAGTTGTGCTTTGTCAAAGGCTTTAACTGAATTTATCAATGGAATTATTTGGTTTGGAGTACTTTTGTAATGAATATGATAAATTGTGTTAATTGTTTTCCTAATATTTATGAAAATTAATCTATCAACTGACTTTTGTGCTCTGCACACTTATATGTTATGAGGTTTTTAATCTGGTTGCTTTTTTTAATAAATATTTTTACAGTTTTCTGATGTTCTCTGCAAAGAGATACAATATAAATGCCAAGTATTTAGTTTGACTCTTTCTCTATCAATGATCCATCTGTCCTACTTTTGCCCTCTAGAGCGACATGGAGCAAATTGTCTCCCTCTTCCACATGACAGCTCTATAAATATTTGAAAGAAGCTACAGTCTCCTCTCACTACCAGAATCTCATATAAATCAAAGAGTGATGTGAAAATGTAAATGCACTTACCAAAACTACACTGTCACATAGGTCAAAAGTCAAACAATTATCTGCTTTCAGCAATAGATTGTTATACAATATAGATGAATCCGAGTATTAGCAAGCAACAGCTACAAAATAGTTTGAAACAGTAGAATAAATTAATCATTTTTAAAGGAAAAAATATCCATAATAAGCCTCAAAATTCACACAAACTGAATAGTAAAAAACACTATCACATGTCAAAAGTCAGTTTGACTCAGTTTGGTTTTCTTTCATCTAAGCTTAGCTGTTAAATCCATATCTATGCCTTTCTCTGTTTCCCAAAATCTATCTGGAAAGATATGATGATACCTAGCATTTATGGGGTGCTTTAAGATTTGTAAAACTCTGTACCTACATTAACTATTTGATTTGCACAACAATCCTACTAGGGATTATTATCCTCATTTTACAGATGAAGAAACTGATGATGAAAGTGGTTGTGATTTACCTAGTCAGGCAGCTAATAAGTGTCTGAGAACAAATTTTACATCATATCTTCCTGATTTCCTCTTACCTACTATGCCGTCTAACTGCAATGATGTGGCTTATTAAAACCTTACAATAAATAGAGATAATTTGTGGTTGTTTTCCACATAGTTCTGACTTCTAGTTAAGTCTTAAAAGACGGTGAAAGCATTCCCTAAAATATTCATTCTAGTTTTGTTTTTTGGAAACCTGGTCTCTGAAAAAAAAAAAAAAAATATATATATATATATATATACTCCCTTTTGTACTTTTATCAAATCAGTGAAAAATGCCAGAGCAGCAATTTGCCTTATCAAAATATCTATATTTATATGAGATTCAGCCTGACTGCCTGTTAATTAGTGTTACAGATTCATATCATCCTGAGCTCTGCATCTCAACAAGCCTGTCTGCAAGATTTACATTTCCTAGAGAGGGGCAAGGCTGATAATGAAATGATGTTTTACATCCAAGGGGGTTAGAGCTGAACAGCTAGCTGGGTTATATAAATGTGATTTGTCCATTGCACCAATGTGGGGCTTGTGGTTTACATGCCGGTATATGACGCTCTAATGAGTTCACTATTATCCCTCTGCTTCCTTCTAAATCAGTGTCTGTATGTATTTCTTTCTCCCCTTCATTTCCTTCTTTCTAATTCTTGCCTATCCTTTCCCATGCCTCCTTCTCCATCTCGTCTTCTTATGTCTGCTTTTCTTCTATTTGTTTCCCTCTTTCCTGATTTTGCCTCCTCCCTTCTTTTCTCTTTATCTCTTTCCACTGACTTTTCTCTCTTCTCTTCATTTTTCTTTCTTTTTCAAAATACTTTCTTTAATGTTAGCCATTGGAATGTCAGAAACTCCCCTGAAAGATTTCAGTGTTGTTTCTCTTTCCTTACCCATATATCAGACATGACTAATTTTGAATACAGGATCCAGGATGTAAAAAACTCAATAGAACACATAATT
This sequence comes from Monodelphis domestica, assembly GCF_027887165.1. Lineage (NCBI taxonomy): Eukaryota > Metazoa > Chordata > Mammalia > Didelphimorphia > Didelphidae > Monodelphis > Monodelphis domestica. Next base: position 229,547,600 of record NC_077234.1, on the reverse strand, counting down.
TCAAATGAATCCTTGGCATTAATAGAGGTCTATTTGCAAATGTCCTTCCTTGTCTTCAAGTTTCCTTTAATATTTGCAATGTGTTTAAAGGACAAAGGATACTTAAAGAGCAGGTAGAGTACATAAAGTGTTAGACTTCATCTCATGCTACCATGGATTTAGAAATGAAAGAAATGGTAGATGTCATTTAGCTATTCCCCCATCCTTTGTTTTAGAGATTAGGAAACTGAGGCACAGAGAAATTAAATCATTTGTCCAATTCTTACAAATGGAAGATGCTAAGTTGAAGTTCAAATCTATGGTCTCTGATTCCAAAGCCTATACTCTTTCACTTAATTCCATTAGATTGTAAGTTTCTTGAGGGCAGGGACTATATTTTGCCTCTTTTGATATCTCTAGTACTTAGTACAATGCCTAGGACAGAGTAGTCATTTAAGAAATATTTATTAATTGATTAATGTTACCCCTACAGACCAGATATATGAATCTGACTCAACACAAACTAGCTAATATTGAATGTCTTGGACCTGTCAGTTGGACTCTTTAAGACTTAGTTTCCTCTTCTGTATGATGGAAATAATAATCCCAATAATATTCACCTCACAGGGTTGTGAGAATTAAATGGGATCATCCATGTAAAAGCACTTTGAAACCTTTATAAGACTGACTGAATGGATGGATGAATTAACAAAAAAGGAGCATTTATTATTGTTATTATTTTACTT